>NC_000085.6:35157346-35507346 GCF_000001635.26 Mus musculus
GGTAACACAGGTGGGGCTCAAACCCAAAATCTCAGAACTGAAAAACTAAGATACAAATTCAGCAGTGCCACACTTAGACACTTAGACAACAGACAATATAACAAGACTCACACAAACAAACACACCTCCAAGGGGTCCTTCAGGGTTCCTGGGTGTCACGCAGACCTCGGTGGGACCTCCAAATGAAAGAACCTAGTGGGGAAACCCCCACTCAACTCCCGATTCGGCGTGCACCCAAGAATCACGAATAGAACACAACACCTTGATGTAACAACACGAGGTATTTTAATGGCAGAGCTCCAGGTCGAAACATATCTCACAGAGGAGACAGTGGAATCCACGAGGCTTGGAAGCTAGGGGTTTTTATAGAAAAGGAGTGGGGCTGGGGGAGGAATTGGCGAGGTTTCACATGATTGGTCCATTTAAACATCAGCAGCCTGTTAACATTTAACTTAGGTCAGAGGGGTGGGAGATAGGGAGGCGATGGGCCTGCCCGGGCATGTCCTGGTCTGTTCTGCTATGTTCTCAGCCCCAGGTTTCAACGCTCACAAACAACTCTTTGGGCTATTTGACATACATTACATGAATCACAGGTCTCAAGTTTTATTTCCTTTTACTACCTTAAGGAGACACACGGAGATGCTGATATTCCAGGTTCTTAACAAAACATTAAGTCCTTGCTTGAGAATCTTAGAACAAAGCCAACCATTAACCAGTTCCAGTCATGGGCACACACACAGAAGTGTACCCATTCTTAAGCTATTAATTTTCTAGTCTTAGTATTTATTAACTACTGATCACTATAAAAAAAACCTATTGTTAAAAAGAGGTGTTATGTTCTTTTATGATACTACTACTACCTACAGACACACACACACACACACACACACACACGCACACACACACACGCACACACGCATGCACGCGCACACAGACACACACAGACACACACACAGACACACAGATACACATACTTCTCTGTATGATTAAACCATCAGTTCGCTTAAGTTTTTATTTACTGTTAACTTATTATTCAGAGCTCATTTGTGCAGATCCTGTGATAACTAACTTTTTGGGGGACTGAAATTAAATTCATTAAACTTTGTTTTGACTAAAAGTTGCTTCCTTTTTGTCATTTAAACTTGTCTGTCAACAATGTATACCAAGGATTCCCCTGGAAGTGTAAATCTCTCCCCAGGTTAAAACACAGTAAGCCCAGAGCCTCCATTTTCTACTGGAGCTGTCTCCATTTACTTGCATCTGCTATGCCACATAGCTTTTATCCTTACAGTTTTTCTTGTCTATTGGTCTGGATTTTCTGTTCACTATCCTCCTGGAGAGTCTTCGTTTTTTGAGTATACTTCTGTCATCTTAAGTCTCCTGTATTATGCATTATTTTATTGAGAAAGGGCTTTTGGAGGGATAGTATCTGAAACTTGAAGACATGATAAATGTCTTTTGTGGCTTTCAGTTAACACTGGCTGCATATGGAAATCTATGGCCTGCCTTGCTCTTGAAGAAAGTGCCATTTGCATTCTTCCCTACTGAGTCTGCTTTCTGGCTGCTTGTGTTGTGACTGAAGAGGCTGGTGACACTCTGGTGGCTGAAACATCCAGACTATTTTTATTTCTCTGAAAGATCTTAGGTTTACTTTTAAAACTAAAGCAATGAATTTTTTAAAAAATCTGTTTATAGTTTTTTTCAGACTCCTGTTTTTGTTTTATGTATTACTGATGAATTCAGTAGAGTCAATTTTTCTTTGTATTTTTGTTGTTGTTGTTTGTTTGTTTCATCTCTTTCTTAGGCCTTTTTTCCCTACTTATCTTAATACCTATCTTTCATGTAAAAATATTTATGAATCCTCTGATGTTAGCTGTCCTATTGTATTTAAGATTGATGTTCTAGGCCGGGCGTGGTGGCACACCCCTTTAATCCCAGCACTTGGGAGGCAGAGCCAGGCGGGTTTCTGAGTTCTAGGCCAGCCCAGACTGCAAAGTGAGTTCCAGGACAGCCGGGTCTACACAGAGAAACCCTGTCTCAAAAAACCAAAATAACAAAACAAACAAACAAACAAAAAACAAAAACAAAAACAAAAAAAGATTGATGTTCTAACTAGGAGCTGTGTGTGTGTGTGTGTGTGTGTGTGTGTGTTGAATGTGCACACATGGGCTGGTCAGTGGCTAGCTTTGCTTTAGAGATATCAAGCAAGGACTTGCTGTTTATTTGGGAACCTCAACTCTCAACATCTTAAAATCTTTGCTCCAAGAGGCCACTTACCACAATTCCTCCTACTGAGGCCTGGAGGGATGGGCGTGGTTGTCATTTTGTGAGCATAGGTGGTAAAGGCACACAAGTTATTACTAATATTCAGTCACCTAATCTCTGTGACTTTTTGTAATATCACCTATTTCCTCTCTTTACCATCCAGTCTCTCTAGGAGAGTGATTCCTAGGCTCCTATTGAGTAGAGAAGGTATGATTGGCTGGTTGGCTCACAAACTTAGAAAGGCATTCTGAGACTGTGTCAAGATTATAGCAAATATTGTTATGAAATATTTAAGGCATTAATAAGCAATAGAATCTAACTTTTGGTAAATGTGGCCACTAATTATCTAGTTATTTAGAAAAAACCCCTGATTGAAAACACCCGCTGTGCGTGTGTGCGGGGACACACACACGTACACACACACACACACACACACACTTCTGCACTCCTACATGCTGACTTTAAAAGATAATTAAAAACCATATTCAGTGATGGGCAGGGCTAACAGCTTCTTCTTATATCACCATTAAGATTGATACATTCTTGCTACTTCTGTTCTGCATTCACTTGAAAGTGTTGGTAGAGCAATTATGTGGGCACAAGAAATAGCATCCAAATTTAAAAGGGAGAAATTACATTATTTTATTACTGTGTTTATAGATATACCTAATGACTATATGAAAACTGCTAAAACTAGCAAATGAACTCAGGGAAGCTGTAGGATACAAAACCAACACGCAAGGGCAAGCTGTGTTGTTACAGAAGCACTAAAAACAATGAGATTCTTAGACAAAACTTACAAATGAGTGAAATTGCCACATGCTTCAAACTACAATATTAAAATTAAATAAATTTCAGTATAAAAACTAGAAAGATACCCTATATTTGTAGATTAAAAGAACTGATAATGTCAAAATGTCTTTCCTACTATAAGCACTTCTAAAGATTTAAATTCCAATAGTACTTTTCACATAGAATAAACCATCTTAAAATTTATATGAATCTACAAAAGACTTCGGCACCAATTTAGTCTTGAGAGAGAAAATAAAAGCTAACATACCTCCTCAATTTAAGATGGTAGTAATCTAACAGTATTATATTACCATATGGGCAGATATATTGACCAGTAGACTAGAGTAGAGAGTTCAGAGATGAGCCGATGCTGATAAGATCTACTACTTTTCTCCAAGGGTCAAGAATTCACAATGAGGAAAGGGTAGTCTCATCAGTAAACAACACTGAAGAAACCGGGTTTCCATAAGCAAAACACAGAAAAAAAAAACGGTCTATACTCTTCATGTAAATGTAAATGAAGTAATCTCAAAAGAAGAATTAAATATATATGTTTCCTGTGCATTTTCTTTGTCTCCTTTCCTTCTTTTTTCTTGTTTTGTTCTGTTCTAGAATGCTTTTTTAAAATCTTACTTTATTTTATGTTATGATTATGTTTTAGATACCTGTTTGTTTGAAAGGGTGTGAATTTGGGTAAGAGGGGACGTAGGGATGATCTGAGTAGGGGAAACTGTAATCAGAATATATTGTATAAAAAAGCCCATCTTCAATTTAAAAATGGAAAAAAAGAAATGTTAAAGAAAATAAAAAGATGGGATATCTTGGAACTTGTAGAAGGAAACATGGGGAAAACCTTCTTGCTACAGGCTTTGGCAATCATTTCCTGGGTGTGACACGCAAAGACAAGCTATGAAAGCAAAAGCCAACTAAAGGGGGTCACAGCACATTGAACAGATGCTCAGAAAGAGAAGTGATCAAGAGGGTGGGAGGGCAGTCTATGGACCTATAGGAAGTATTTGCAAAATGTATTTCGGATAAGCATCTAGAATCTTTAATATATAAACTCTTCTAAAAGTAAGTATAAGATAGAGCCAAATTACCTAGTTAAAAGGTGAGCAAAAACCTAAACAGACATGTTTCCCCCAAGAAGTTATAGAAATGGTCAGCAGGGACATGGGAAGCTCTTCACCACTAAATATCAGTGAAGCACAAATTAATTACAGTGAGATTGTTTCTCACACCTGTAAATATGGTCACAGCTTAGAGACAAGAGATAAATGGTTAAAAAAAAAAAGAATGAGGAAAATGGAGCTTTGATATTCTGTCAATGATGGTAAAAATCACTACAGCCATTTTGAAAGACAAAATGGAATTTCTTTAAAAAATAAATTTAAAACTATCATATGATCCAAAGTCCCATTCTTATGTATGTATCTGAAACAACCAAAGTCAGCATTGGAAGATATGTCTGTCTGTATTCCATGTTCTGTGCAGTATTTTTCATAACAGCTGAGAAATAGATATATCTTAAGGATTTGTTGTTCTGTTTGTTTGTTTAGTGTTTTGATTATTACGTACTTTCTATTGAACCAGTAAAAAGGGAACTTGCTTTTCTGGTCCAATCCATTTGGTGTTCTGTTTCTTATATGTTGATAGGCATCTATAAATTTCTTATATCTTTATAGGCATCTCTTTCTTTAGGTTAGAAATTTTTATTCTATGGTTTTGTTGAAAATATTTTCTGGGCCTTTGGGCTGGATTCTTCTCCTTCCTATATACCTATTGTTCTTAGGTTTGGTCTTTTTATAGAGTCTCAGATTTCCTGAATGTTTTGTATTAAGAATTTTTTAGATTTAACATTTTCTTTGACCAATTTATCTGTCTCTTCTATCTTATTTTAATGCCTGTGACTTTCTCTTTTATCTCTTACATTCTGTTGGTGAAGTTTGTCTTTGTTGTTCCTGTTTGAATTCCTAAATTTTCTATTTTCAGAATTTCCCTCAGTCTGTGTTTTTTTTATTGCTATGATTTCCATTTTCTGGTCTTGTATAGTTTGATTTGTTTCCTTCAACTATTTGGTTTTTGTTGGCTTTCTTTGAGGGATTTATTCATTTCCCATAATTGCTTGTTTCTGTTTTCCTTGCTTTCTTTAAGGTACTTATCCATTTTCTCAGATTCTTTTATTTTTCTAGATTCTTTTTATCTAATTCCACATCCAATAGAGAAAGAGCTGAAGAAACTTGGTATGAAAAAAAATCCATTTAAAATGGGGTATAGGAGGAATTTCAAATGACCGAGAAATGCTTAAAGAAATATTAAAAATCCTTAGCCATCAGGGAAATACAAATCAAAAATACTTTGAAATTCTATCTTATACTTGTCAGAATGGCTAGGATTAATAACAAAAGTGGCAGCTCATGACGTCAATGACATATAACAAGGGGAACACTTCTTCATTGCTGTTGGGATTGAAAACTTTTACAGCCACTATGGAAAATCAATATGCTGATTCCTCAGAAAATTGGGAGCTAATCTACCTAAAGACTCAGCTATACCATTCTTGAGCATATACCCAAAGGATGCTCCATTCTACCATAAGGTTACTAGCTCGATTATGTTCATGGCAACTTTATTCACAATAGCTAGAAACTATAAACAAACTAGATTTCCCACAACAGAAGAAAGGATAAGGAAAATGTCAGACAATTACACAATTTGAACTTTCACTCAGCTGTTAAAAACAATGACACCATGAAATTTGCTCATGGAACTAGAAATAGTCATCAAGAGTGAGGTAACAGATTCAGAAAAACAAATGTGGTATGTATTCACTTATAAGTAGATATTAGCTGTTCAAAAATGATAATTTACTCACCCCAAGTGGGTAGGTAAAGATGAGGGCTCTTGGAGGAATGCATGAATCTCCCTGAGAAAGGGAATCAGATAGATTTTGTAGGTAGACAGAGGGCAGATTGTGATTGGAGCAGGAGAGATCAGGTCAAGTAGGAAATGGGATAGAATGAGAGAGTGAAGGGAGAGACAGCTATAATTGGGGGATTTGTGGGATAGGGGTGGAAATGTAGTGCAGGGAAACTTCTTAGATCCCCTGAGGGTGATCCTAGAGAGGACTCCTAGTAATGGGGAATATGGAATCTCAATTGACTAGCTCTTGTAGCCAGGCAAGGCTTCCTGTGGTGGAACTGGGTTGCATTTGTTTGAGTTGTTGACTGAAGGATCCTGTGGCTGCTGCTAGGACAGAGGTTTACTCTCTGCAAACTGACAGTGGGATCATATTGCTGAGGACAACTTCTACACAGCTTATTGAGCATGAAGAGGTTAAACTGGTGCCTGCACGGAGCCTTCCCCACTTCTAGTCTCTTTGGTATGGGAGGGTACTCTTTAGACTTCTGAAAGAGAAATGTGGACACTGACTTAGTCACAAACCTTTGACAAACCACCAGTCGTGCCTACAAGATGTGCTGAGGCAATGCTGGCTCAGATCTTGTGGGATTGGCCAACCAATGTCCACTTTAACTTGAAGTCCACTCCACGACAAGGAGCCCCAGTCTTACACTGCTTGGATAGCTAAGAGACCTAGGATATAACCAAACATGCCTAATCTAAAAAATATCAATGAAATGATTCCTAATGATATTCTGCCATACTCATAGCTTGGTGTCTCATCCAGTCATCATCAGAGCATTTACCTCCTGGCAGCAGATGGGAGTACATGCAGAGACCCAGAGCTATTATTCAGAAAGAGAGTTATCTAAACTCTATTAAGCTCTTCTCTGGAGCTTAGTAAATCCCATATAAAGAGAGGGTAGAGAGATTATAAGAGTCAGAGGGAATGGAATATACCAGATCACAGCCCATCGAATCACCTTAGTGGGCATATGTGAATTCACAGAGACTGGAGCAGCAAGCATGGGGCTGGCATGAGTCTGCACCAGGTCCTCTGAATTTATGTTGGGGCTGTTAGCTTTGTGTTTTTGTGGGACTCCAAACTGTGGAATGGATGTATCTCTGACTCTTTTTCCTGCTCTTGGGTCACTTGTCCTGTTGAGTTACCTTGTTCAGTGCCATTGGTGTGAGGGCTTTTGCCTTGCCTTTAGGTTTTTTTTTTTTTCATATATTTTGGTGTCTCTAGAAGGTGTGATGTTTTCTGATGGGAGATGGAGAGAGAGTGGGTCTGGGGGAGAAAAGAGGTAGGGAGGAGGTGGGAGGGGAGGAGGGAGGAGAAACTGTGGTCTGAATGTATTGTACGAGAGCAGAATTTATTTTTAATAATAAAAAATTAAATATAAATATTTTCCAGTGGGGAGAGGGGGAGAATTTGTTGATAGATGTAAGTAAGTAAAGAAAAACATCGTATATTATTTAATGCAATATTATCCAGAACAATTTAAAAACGGAAGGAAACCTCACCATATCTAACAACATGATGGCACTTGGTGTTACTGTGGATAGTTAAATAAATACAGGGAGAAGATAACAACTCCTATTTGGTAATACTTGGAAATAGAATACATAGAAACAGGAAGTAGAACAATGGTTGTCAGGTCTTGAGACAGATGGAGAGGTCAAATATACTGATAAAGGTACATGAACTTTCTTCTATAAGAAGAATCAGTCTGAGGCACCAACTTACAGCATGTTGACTGTAATTAATAAAACAGTAATACAGTTGCAGCTTTATAAGAAGCTTGTAAAACAAAATAACAAAATAATTTCAAGAGGTGATGATGTGTTAACTTGATTGTGATAATTATTCTGTGATGTTTATGTATATCAGATGACATCCTTTAAACTTAAGCCATTTTGCCTATGAGTTATTCTAGTTAGCTCAGTAAAACCACAATGTACGATATAGGTATTTGGTAAATTTCTGTCTCAAAGGTGTGAAGAAAACTTGTGACAGTTCCTTACTTTAAATATGTACAATCCAGCAGATAATACATTGTCTACAAAAGAAGAGAGACAAAGAAAACCTGTTTCTGTTTTGGAAAGATACAAGTTTATTATTTTGAGCGTGATGGAACATGCCTGTATTCTTAACACTTGGGAGATGTGGGTCAGGAGCAGCAGAAATTCAAAGTCAACCTTGGCTACATAGGGAGCTGAAAGCTACCTTGGAATGCGCTAGCTTGGAAGTTGATAAGCAAGCGGAAAAAAATGAAAGCAAGGAAGAAAATAATGCAAGTGAAAGAAAAAGATCTTCTTGACTAAAACATATTCTTGGTTTCCTTGATTTATAAATACCTTCTTTGGTTTTAATTTGATTCTTAAATTGTTTTCTTCTATTCTTGAGATTGTAACATAAATATATCATCTCTCCTTCCCTCCCTCTAACCCACCTTGCTTATTATATACATACATATTTTAATAGTAGCTTTTGATTTCACAAATTTCCAGAGCATCAAAGCTATGTGTCTTGACAAGAACAAAAAATGCTGACATTTTAATTAGCAAAAAACCCTGGCATATCGGTGAGGGGAAAAAAGCCAATTTTCAAATGAGACCCTTTTCACAGAATGGGTACTCTTCCACTTTCATACTTAGGGTCTTTTAAGAATTTACCAGGGAGTATTTACTGGGTCACTAATAATACTTGCTTAGACAAGTAGTGCTGGGATAAGTGATGAGAGACGTGACCTCATAGTTCAAGAAGCTTGCTGTCCACCTAGGAAGTAAAGGATGCTTTTGAAAGGAAAGCAGGTACTACATGACAACCCGAATAATATACAATGCTTTTTGTTTTTTGTTTTCACTTAAGCAATCTTCTCAGTAGTTTCTGATTGAGCAAAATTGGCTGTATGGATCAGATGCAATCACCTGAACATTCACTGACTTTTGTCTTCTGTTCATTAAGCCAACATATTCCAATAATTATTTTATTTTTAATTATATGCATGTATAACTCTGTGTGGGTATATGCAAATGCATGTACAAGTGCCCGTGACTCCAGAAGAAGGCAATGGATATTCTGGAGTTGGAGTTACAGCTATCTGTCAGCTACCTAATGGCATGGTGCTGGAAACTTCCTGGTTCTCTGCAGGAGAAATAAGAGATTCTAGCCTCTGGGTCATCTCTTCATGCCCCATGCCAAGAGAAAAAGACTTGTCTCCTATTTATTTTATTGAGTTCAATTCTATTCAACAGAGAAGCAAAAAAAACTACATGTGGTGCATTCAGCATTCTAGTGGCCCTATTAAAAATGAAATCGTCACAAATAATTGTGTGCAGTTTAACCCATTATATTTAAGATGTTGTCATATGATGCCAGGGCCAACCCTAGTGGGATCTTCTTTCTTTTTGATTCTTCTTGAGGTAGTGGAGGGGGAAGAGCATCGGTGGAGGGTAAGACTTTGTCTTATGAGATATTTAGGGTTGCTGTATAATAGTAAAAAGTTTATTTATTTAAGTCTAAGTACCTTGCTACTGTAGCTGACCTACCTTTTGTGATCCTCTGAGGCCAGAAACTGCAGTTTTTGGCACTTAGCACCTCTTCCTAAAACAGGAAAGGATTAGGTAAAGAGTCTTTGTACTATCTCAGCAGGAACTATGAGGGTCTAACTTTCAGCCTGCAAGTCGGAAGTCTCAGAAAGAAAAAAAGGACACTTTGAAAAAGTGATTATAGTATTTATTACTAAGTTGTAAAAAGTTTCCTGTGAAAGCTATCTAAGGGGAAAAGCGGAAAGATCCTAAGCAGGAAAGGAAAAAAATTGTCAGCTTTTCCTTTGTCTAAGAAATGTTCTTCCCAAAAAAGTTCTCCTCAGCTCAGTTCCTCTGACTTTTCTCTTTGTCCTCAGCACTTAAAACATCTTTCAGAATACATGGTTACATGTTCAAAAGTTCATCACAAGCTCACACATAAAATCCACCCATTACACATAAAGTTCACCCATCACCTGTTGTTGTTTTGCTTTGTTTTTGTTTGTTTGTTTGTTTATTAACTTAAACATTTTTGTTTCTGTTCGATTCACTTAATTTCTTTCTGTTTCCCATCTCTATACTTAATGTGAATTATTTCAGTATTTTTTCCACAACTATATCAGAGATCACATGTTTTATAGACACAGCACCATATAAATTGCACTTTAAACCATTTTCAGATAATACAGAGAACTCTTCATATAGTTTCATGCTTGGAGGGTTGTAATTTCTCTTTTATGAGTGTCAACACATACTCATATTCACTCATTTGCTTTCCTTTCTTCTCATTTTATATCTCTTTGCATTCTCCTGTCAGTGCGTGAGTCCAGTAGCAGCAATTTCTATTTCCTTGATTTCCCTGCCCCCCGCCCCCCGCCCCCCACCAGGGTTCAGGCTGCGAATGAATGACTGTCTTTTAAAACAATGACAGCTGAAAGTGTAATCTTGTCTTGTGTCTTCTACTCTTGCAAATAGGGCACCTTTTTATACTGCTGGCCTGAAGGTTCTTATACATTGCTTTTCTCTTGCCTTCTGATTCCTTGTGCAAGTTTAATTTCCTTCATTATTATTTTGCTTGGTTCCTAGTGGCTTCTGAATCTCTGACTTCATCCATCTTATCAGAGTTGAAGGTGGTTTCATTCTGTTCTTTGGTTTCCTCTTTCTCCAATTACTCCTGATGAATCTTTCTTTACACTCTATTTGTCTTTCACCTACAATTTGAGACCCTTTTCTTATTTTTATTAGTTTTTAGAGAATTTCATATGATACATTTTGATATATTCACCACCCTTTCCCCAGACTTCTCAGATCCATCCAGCTTTATGTTCTTTCTCTCTCTCTCTCCCTCTTTCTCAAATGTCCATCACATATAGTTTATGCTGCTCCTATGCCCAAATATTCTCAGATGAGCAACTGAGTACTGGAATGTGGTCAATCTACCATGGACCACACATTTGAAAAGGATGATTCTCACTCTTCAGGCAGCTATCGATGGTCAGTATCTACACACACACACACACACACACACACACACACACACACACACACACATACACACACACACACATATATGTATATATATGTAATTTTATTCATCTACATTTCAAATGATATCCCCCTTCCTGTTACTCTTCTACAACCTCCCATTACATTACCCTCTCCTCCCTCCCCTTTGCCTCTATGAGGGATCTCAGACTTACTGCTTACCTTGCATTTCCATACCAAGACTTTGTCTGGCTTGAACTTGTGCATGACTTGTGTATGCTGCTACAGTTGATATGCATTCATAAGGCAGCTGCTCTGCTGCATACAGAAAACACTGTTTTCTGGTAGTCACCCACCATTCTGGCTTTTGCAATCTTTCTGCACTCTCTTCCACAATGATCACTGGATCTTGGAAGTAGACAGTGTGAAATATATGTCCTGTTTGTGACTGAACATACTCTAGTCTCTTACTCTTTGCACCTTGACTAGTGAGTCTCTGTTAACTGCCATCTACTACAAACGGAAGCATCTCTGATGAGGGTTGAGAGATGAACTAACAGACCTTTAAGTTGAGTTTATTTACTTTTGTGTGTTTCGGTGTTTGTTCTGCACGTATGTTTGTGTGCCTTATGTGTGTTGTTGGGGGTCAGAAGAGGGCATCAGATCCCTTGAGATTGGAGTTACAGACAATTGTGAACTGCCACATAGGTGTTGGGAATTGAACCCAGATTTTCCTGAAGAGCAGGTAGTGCTTTTAACCATGGAGCCACCTCTTTAGCACCAAGAGATTAAACTAAGAAGAGTGCAATAATACATCATTAGGAGCTGGTTTAAAATTATGCCCACTTAACAAAATAACAGTAGTAGGTTCTCCTCTAGGGCCTATGATTTATATCTATTCACAGGTTCTTGGCCTCAATAATGCTTCAATTTGTGGAGTGGGCATATATCCAATCATGAAGTTGTTAGTTACTCCACTGATACTAGTATATCAGCAAGCATGTCCTGCCAGGCCAGTTGTTATTGGAGACCACATCTTTGTAAGATTGATAATTGCTTTCTCTCCTGATAACAAGCACAGCATCTTCCAGCACCATAATAGCTAACCAGGGAATGAAGCTTCCAGGTAAGTACCAGTTTGATTACACCGAGTTCTAGGACTCAAGTATGTCATCTACTCAATGAGAAGGTCTAACCATTAAGTTCTGCAGGGTAACCAAGAGCACTGGTAATAACCTGAAATGTCTGGGGATCTGTGGAACCTTGCTGGCCACAATGGCAAACTAGGTGACCCCTTCATGACACTGAGCTTCTTTTTTTCTGACCTGCAGTATCTTGTAAGGACATCGTTGCCTCATTATAGTGTAACTCTATTTAAACAGTTTTTACATATGTGTATGGATATATTTTAGGAATGTTTCATTGTAAGCTCCTATATGACATTTTTGAAATGCCTTTAGTGTCACATTTAAACTTTACTTTTCTTTCATCTGAGTATTTACTTATCTTGGATCTCATTTTTCCCCCTCAATTACACAGCCCAATATTCTGTTAAACCTATATACCGACTTCTCAAGGCCCGTTATTAATTAGTCTATGTACTATCCTAAAGTTTTTAATTTGAATTATAATTTCTATGGTTCTCTTACCATGCATCCCCTTATCTTTAATATCTTTATACACTATAAACAAATTACTATGTCAGAGAACTCCATTTTCTGGATGATATATAGATTTATATTTTGTTGTCTTGTTTTCAGTTCAATATTTCATGTTGGGCTCTCTCTCTCTTGAATATTCTTTATATAAAATTGGTAGAAGCATGTAAGTCTTGGAAGCTCATGTCTCAGTTTTACTTGGTGGGTAGATGTGGTGGATATAGTAACCTTCATTCGGGAGCGCTTAAACTGTCTAGAGTTGAGTTTCAAGCATTTTGAGGTTTGACTCCTTTTTACTTTTCCTTAATTCCCCGACTTCTTTAACTCTTTGACTGGAGTCTTGGGAGTTTAAAAGAAAAGCGTGTAATCCTGAATAACATTTCAGCTTCTTGATGGATTTTCAGCTCCAACTTCAGCCTAGGAGACTTTACAAATGTCTGTTCAGTTTACAAATTGTTCAACCTGCCCTTTTGGACTTAGGTTTTTCAAATCATTTGCTTCTTTCACCTTTTTCCTCTTAGATCACTTGCATGTGCCAACCTAGGTTTGCTCCTCAGTACTACAAGGAAAAGAGGTTAAGACAAACAAAAAGCTGGACTGATTGACAAACATTTTTATGCTCAGGGATTAAAACTGTCTCAAAGCAACGGAAAGACAAAGGACAGACACATCACAGCTTCCTCCTCAAATTAGGGCAATTAACTGCAGTGACAAGGCTGTACCTTTGAGACAGTGTGTTCATCTTCTAGGAACCAGCTGGCCCCCTCAATGATGACAGTGATAACAACCAACCACCTGGCAGAAGCCACACTGAGATAATAACCAACCACATAACACTTTGACTAAAACTACTTAATTGTGCACACATCTTCTCCCTACTCTACTTAACTTTAAGGATTATGTCAGTGTCCTGAAGGTGAGTTGGTGTCAGTGTACCCTTTTATCTGTACTTCTCAAAATGATCGTATTTAATGGAATCTATTTTTTTTTTAGACTTTTGCTATTATTTTTTCCTAATTGATGCACAGGGATGGCAGAGACAAGCTTATTGGGATACTTGGAGTAGAAGCGGTTTTTTGCCCTATAACTCTGGTATTGCTGCCGCTGGGCCACCACAAGATTTTGCTTGGATATTATAGGCTTTTAGCTGTTTCTCTTGAATCAGAAAGTGTTTTGATAGAAAAAAAATGTTGTCAGGTCTCCAGTTCACCTCTGAACTTCCTTCTGTCTAGAAAACACCAAGCAATCATGGACTTGGTAGTTCACAAATGCTTTTTAAGGTTAAGGAAAAACAAGAAACCAAAAGCCAGTCTCTCCCTCCCACCTCCCCAGTTTCCCTAAAGGTCCTTAGTGAAGAGGGTTGAGCTGAAACACGTTATCAAAGCATTGCAAGGTGAAGCCCTCTTTTCATGTTTTCCCACCTTCCCTTGCAGTTTCTTCATGCCCCTCACACACCTTTCTCACTGTGATCCAACCACTCTGAGTTGGCATCTTCTTAACAGGCACTTCTCTGTGCCTAGATTATTTTTCTTTTTTCTTTTTTTTTTCCCGATGCAAAAGCAAGAGGTTTATTTTCTGGGGTGTCAGAGTCGACCTTCAATTAGTCTCTCAAAGCAAGTGACTAGAAGGTGACTCCCTTCCCCCAATGGTTGTTACAAGCAGTTTTTATACATTTTAGGGATATAGGTTACATCAGTAAGGTTACAGTTCAAACTTATTGGCTAAGTATATTGACCTTTAAATCTATTGGCTAGCAAGCATGGCATGCATTTGAACTCTACCTGGGACTTTCCAGAGGACCAGGTGACTATCAGTTAGTACATTCTGAAGTTTTTATGAGAATCTTCTTACTCAAGAATGTTCCTGTGGGTGGAGAATGGAAATTAGCCTACCCTTGACCCCAGGCAGGAGGAGGAAGCTGTAAGGAGGGTGTGGGACTGGAAAAGCCCTTAGGGTCCCTTATTCCCCACTTTTTCTTGTACAAGCTCCAATCCTGGAGCTATGTTCAGGGCTCTTGGGTAACTAACTCATATTCTTCAGGTCCTGTCCTCAGGGTCTCATATTGTTGGTGCAGGACCATCAGTTGTACTGCTCCTATTTTCTCTTTTATGAAAGCTATAAGCTTGTTCAATATGCAGGGTCCAAAAGTCAACAATAGCAGGAAAACAATTGAGTTCCTAACACGGTCGATATGAGGGTGGTTAACCAAGGGGAGGAGTTAAACCAAGACTCGAACCAGTCCTGACTGTTTTCTTTCTCTCTTCCACTTGGCTAGCCCTTCTCTCACTGAGACAATTGAATCCTTAACTACCCGGAATGGTCTCCAGTATGTGCTCCATGATGTTTTACACCCCCAGGTAGAACAGAAAAATTGGTTCCCCCTCCACACTGATGGGCCTGCTGCTGGCTTCTCCAATCTCGGGAGTGGGCACACACATATAAGGGGGTTTCTTGTAGGATACTCCTCAACTTCGGGTGTCCATACCCTAAGCCTCACCCTCCATGGGTGCTTCTGGGACACGGTTTAGATTCACAAATCCCTCGTCCCCCACATTCAAGTAATCCTTCCTCCTGTTTCTCTGGGGTAGAGACATCTCACAGATAACTTACAGAGATCAGAGACAGGGTCAGACCACCAGGAATAAGGCAGGTGTTCCTCTGTAGTGGACCAGGCTACATCCCCAATGGCCGAGAGTATTTGCCAAGTCACTTTGGTAGGGTTGTGGAGGGTGCTGAGGCTCAGTGTTGGGAGAAAGACACAGCATAGCCATCTCATGGTTTCTCTGGACTTGTAGAAGGTTGGGTGATCTTGAGCTTGAGGGGGTTGCTCTGGTGTCTGGTTGCTATCCAGTTAGCGTCAGGTGCAGGTGCTGGTCTGACATGAGTTATGTGAACCCAGGCAATTATCCCATCAACTTTAAAGATGGTCAGGGTGGTCAACAACACCAGGAATGGCCCTTTCCACATTGCTTACAAGTTTTCAGCACGATGCCTCTTAACATATACCCAGTCTCTAACTTGGTACTCCTGTGGAATCTTTGGGCTACCTGCATTATACAGGGAACTAAGTTTAGGACACAATTTCTGGTGACTGATCCTGAAAGCTTTCAATCAAGCTATAAGATCCTTGTCAGCCTGAAAAGTCACTCTGAGGGATGGGTCAAGAGCTGGGGTCAAGGGACTGGGGGCGTTCCATACAGGATCTCAAAGGGAGTTAGACTGAAATGATAGGAGGTGTTTCTGGCCCTAAACAATGCCATGGGAAGGAGCACCACCCAGTCTGCGCCAGTCTCTAAGGACAATTTGGTTAAGGCCTCCTTCAGGGTCCGATTTATCCTTTCTACCTGCCCTGAACTTTGGGGGCGTTATGCACAATGGAGTTTCCAATCTGTGCCCAGAAATTTACCCACTCCCTAGCTTGTCTAAGAAACAAGGGCTGGCCCATTATCTGAGCCGATGGTTTTAGGCATACCAAATTGAGGAAATATCTTCTCTAGTATCTTCTTCATGACCACCTGTTCGGTTTCTCTCTTGGTGGGGTAAGTTTCTACCCACCCAGAAAAAGTATCTACAAAGACTAGGCAGTACTTATATCTATATTTTCCTGGTCTGACTTCAGGAAATTCAACTTCCCAAATTATTTCACAACAATTACCCCCCTAACCTTTTCCTGATGGTGTTGTAGTGGGATAGGTGTTTACCTCCTGACAAGCTTCACAATTTCTAGCTATCATGTCTGCTAGTTTTCCTAGATTCAAAATAACCACACCCATCCCCTTGATTGCCTGTTCTAATTTCTCACTACAAAGGTGGGTATATCTGTGCATTTGTGTAAGCGGTTCTGGTCCGATGGCTTTTTCCCCTCCAATGTCTTCCAGTGTCCACTTTTGTCTAAATCGTAGGACACCCTTTAATCAGCTTAAGCTCATGATCAGTATACCCAGGTGGTGGCCCGGCATTTCTCAAGTTCCAATCTAGTCTTTCTTCTCTGGGTGGTGATTTGTCAAGAGGATAGTCTTTATTTATTTTATTGGTCCTTACTATTAGGCTGGAGGCCGAATACAAATTATTTGAGACCAAAATCCAAAAGACAGAGGATATTGCTTGGTGGCTGGAAAAGTCTCCTTTTTCTTAGGCTGAAAACAGATGGGCTAGGACATGCGTGTCTGCAGGCCCCTATGTATGTGGAACTTAAGCCCCAGGCTGATCCTGTCTCAGTGCACTAGTACCCGATGTTGTGGGAGCCACGAGAAGGTATTAAACCTCACATTGACAAGCTGCTACAACAGGGGATCCTGTGCAAGTGCCACTCACCTTGGAAACACCAGTGTTGCCTGTAAAGAAGCCTGGTACTCAGGACTATCTCCCTGTGCAAAATCTGAGAGACGGGAGCAGCTTCGTGTTTGGTGGCCAATGGAAGGCTGGAGCTGTGGTGGTATAGCAGGTATGCCTTCCAGACTGTGCACATGCACGGAGCCATTTATCAGCAACAGGGATTCCTAACCTAGGAAGTCAAGATCATCAAGCACAAACCAGCGATAGATACAGGCCCTTTTTGAACCTGCAAAAGTGACCTGAAGCAATGAAAGACATTGCCCTGGGCACCGAAAGGGTGAGGACCCTATAGATAGTGGGAACAGCCTGACAGATTGGGTGGCAAAGAAAGTAGCCTAGCAAATTTTTCTCTTTGTTCACTCCACTTGCTCGAAAACATATTTTTAGTTTGAAAATCAAAAGTGAGAACCAGTCTCTCAAAGGAGACGTCCTGCTCCCCAGACTCTTTCACTGATTCATTTTTATTTACTCAGTCATCTATACACTTATCCCAATTGAATTAAATCATTATGCAATTAGGAGTTTAATTCTTCCCAGTTTATTAGTTTCCTAAGGCTGTTGTAACGAATGCTTATAAGCTTAGTGGCTGAAGATAGCAGGCTTATCCTCTTACTGTTCTGAAGTCAGAAATCCGTCTTACTGGGCTAACACCAAGGTGCTGGCAGAGTGTGCTCCTCCCAGGCAAAGGCAACGTTCACTCTCTTGCCCTTTCTAGCTTCTGCAGGCCACCTGCTTCCTTTGGCTTCCCACCCAAGTTTTCCATCGCTCCAAGTTTTACTCTTCTATTTTTATGTCTTCTGTCTTTTCTTCTAAAGATCCTTGTCATTACATGGGCTCTCTCAGATAACTCGGGACTCTCCTAATCTGAGTAGCCATAATTTAATTACATCTGAAAAGAACCTTTTCCCATTTAAAGCAATTTTCATTAATTCAGGAAATGAAGATGTGAGCATCTTCAGGGGGAGAGACATTATTCAGCCTATCATGGACATGTAAATGCCAGGGGGCTTGGATTCTTTCTGTATATTGTCTCTCTAGTGTGCAGTCTGCTGTAGGTACTTGAGTAGTTGCAAAATGAGCTCTTACTGTCTGTCAATGAGACTCTGTTCACATTGCCACAAACCAAGCACTTGCAGCAGATCAGGCAGTGAGCCAGGAATTCAAAGTTATGCTTCCTTTTATGTCACCAGAGACATTTTGTAAGCTAAGAAAGTGAGGCCCAGAGAAAATAGAGGACACTTCCACAAGTTCATATAACCACTCCCATGAATTGTTAGAACTTAGGTGCAGTAATACCTCAGTTCAAGGCCTTTGTCTTTCATTGCTTCAGGTCATCAAACTGAATGGTTAGCGTGACAGAACTTCTATCATGGGTGTTTGTCTCATGTAGTCTAAGGGATGCATTATTACGTGAACCCAGTACTCATTCATGGTATTTTCAAAGGAATATTGGGTTATACATATTTTTTCAATGTCAGAAAGGACAGACTTTATTTCTGGTCCTTCCTGTTTGCAAGTTTTTAAATATGTATGAGTATAGTCCTGATTGGAGAAAGCTTTTTACCAAAATAACTAGAAGTAGCTAATCCCTCCTGTCAAATGGTATTCTTTAAGCAGAAGTGTCTCTGGTGTGTTGCATTTGTAAAAACTAAAACCCATCTTTGCAAAGACCTGCAAAGCATCCCGGAGCAACAGATGGTAGGAGCCTCAGCCGCTACCCTCATCTTGTAGGAACGGTGACAATGTGCCATCTGCCTGCCCGACAGCCACAACTCGGTGTGAGTTGCCTCTTGTATTTCTACTTATTTGGGCAAGAACAAATAAAAATCCCTCTCTGGGACCCACAGGGAAAAGGGGTGTGCCAAGGCACCCCTCCACGATTTTATTTTAAAAGTTTCAACTGAAAAGAGAATGTTTCTCTATCTATCAAACCATCCCGTTTCTGTAGCTTAGATCCAGAGTACCTCTGAAGGATCAGTTTTATCGTTTCAGTTTTGGGATCATCTTGTGCTATAGATGGAGGTAGATGGAGGATTCTTTAAGATGTGGGACAGGGTAGAGGCTTTCAAGTTAATTAGATGTGATCTTACGAGCATAGTAGGACCCCAGCATTTTACTCTCCTCCTTCTTCAGTTCTCATCTTTGTGGTAATTTTGTCACAGCCACAGAGAAGTAACTAATGCTAACTTACACACACGTGCTCATGATGAAGAATGGTAAATGCAGCTGAGTTGCAAATCCCAGAAATAATGTTGGTTGATGATATTCTGGTGCCTATATTTCTGAACATTCTTGTTTATATTTAGAAGTGCACCGAGATGTAAGTCTTATAATAATCTGATATTATTTCTCATAGTGACTTTAAAACCTAATTTTTCACCTAATAACTTGCCATTGTTTTTTCTGAGTCAGTTTATGTAGATTTGTTTTAAATGACAATACTATGATTTCCTTATCTTTTCATCCAATTGGTAAAAATTTAATTATTTTTTATGTATATGGATGTTTCTCTTACATGTCTGTCTGTCCACTGAGTGAATACCTGGTGCCCACAGAGGTCAGAAGTGGGCACTGGATGCCTTGGAGCTAGAGTTATGGATGATTGTGAGCTGACATGTTTGTTAGGAATCTAATGTGAGTCTTCTGCAAGAACAAGTACTCTTAGCTGCTTAGTGCTCTCTCCGGCTCCTAGTCTTTCATTTTTGAGGGCACTTTAGCAGTTTTTTAAAAATATTTTATATTACAAGCATCAGAACCTGTCTCTACATATGAGTATCTACCTATAAAAATAAAGAAATATAATTTTTTTTCCAGATAAAAGAGACATATATAATTAAAACTGGCATTCATTGCTCCTGAGCCAACAGAGTTGGAGTAGATGGTTGCAACTGGGCATTAAATAAGCCATCAAAAGAATGATGCAGTTTACTAAAATTAAATAACCATGGTGCATGGTGATGTACGTAAGTACATTTTTTTCTGGTGTTCAGGGTTTAGATACACCCTGTCATAGAAAAAAAAGTCTAAATGTGCATTTTGGAAAAAGGTTGGCAAATAAATTTTGTCTAGTGTAACTGTGTGATTCTGGAAGAATGACGAACACGCTAAAGGTTTACAGTCAGAGAGAGTGTGGTATGGCTATAGATTCAAAGGAGGATAGTAGCAAGTAGTGACTAAGAGACAATCATGAAAAGATGCTGGAGAGTTTAGTAGGAACAAGAGTTTGTGAAAGGAATGTTATGATAATATAGAAGGATCTTAAGCAGTATGTTTATTTGAAAATTAACAGGTTACTAATAGGATTAATAGCATCCTATTAATATTTGTTCGTTAAACACAAAACAGGAAGGATTGAATGAGAATCATGAATAGAAAATACATATCATTTAGCCTGTTTGTTGCAGATCAGTGACTTTAAGAAAGGAAGTCCAGTTAAAGCACTGAGTTTTACCTACTTCTTCATCACAAAGAAGAAATTCCTGTAGGTTCACGTGTAGCCCTGTGGCTCACTTGAAATAGCTGTCTGGGACACTCAACTTTCTAAGGCATTACTATGTGGATCTCTGGTTCTCAGCCTGGGACACGCTCTGTCTGTAGGTTGCATTTCAGATATCCTTCATAGCAGATATTTACCTTACAATTTAAACAGTAGTGACCCATCCAGCAGGTCCAGTTATTCGAGGGTCTCGAGGGGGCCTCCTCCTAATAACCAAATGGGGGGGGGTAGAGAGAGACGAGGGCCTTGTGCGAATAACAACACGGAAACCATTCTGGAATGCATCAAAGCCCCCATGTATTTCGAAAGGTCCAAGGCTTAAATGCACAAGCAAAAGGGGAAGTACCTTTCAGCAGGAAGGATGGGGCAGTAGAATTGCACAAGGAAAAGGGGAAGTACTTCTCAGCAGGAGGGATGGGGCAATAGAATTGCACATACACAGGCAGTTACACAGGGAAGCAGGAACTTGGCGGTATCAGGGTATCTTGAGGTCAGGACATCCGGCGCTGACTTAGGGCTGGAACAATCTGTGGTTGTTCTCAGAGCGGTGTGTCGGTGGCCCGCTTTTGACCCCCTTTTCTTCTCGGGGTGGGGGGGAGGCCCAATTCAGAGATCAGGACAATAGCGTTGCCTTAATAGCTCCCAACACAGTAGCAAAGTTACAGTTAGGAAGTAGCAACCAAATAATTTTATGGTTGGAGGTCACCACAACATGAGGAACTGTATTAAAGAGTTTCACATTAGGACAGTTTCGAACCACTGATACAGATGGGAATTAAAACCATGAGATAAGATAACACTGTATAAGGACAGTTTTCTGAGGTTACAGCAGAGAGGTGAGAAATTTCCATAATGGGCCTGGGGTGTGGGATAAGGAGGGATTGTTTTGTATTGTAAAAGCACCCCCAGAGACATAGAAGAAAATCAGTGTGGAGCCACAGAAGACAAGAGAATATAATTTGGCTTTGGCTCTAATGAATGCAGAACTCCTTACTCCTCAGGAATAAAGAAAAGGGAGGAGAGAAGAGACTCTTTTGAGATGCTGGATGATGATGAAGAGGAGGGAAGCTAAACTCTGGCTGCAGGGTAATTTCACTGGGGAGGAGTCTGTTTTCTCATATTGTTCACTTGTTTTTGTTTGTTTGTTGTTGGTGATCGTGGTGGTGATGGTGTTTTTGTTTTTAGAAGAGGAGACTTAAGCATGCTTAGAAGTTGAAGAAAGTGATATATTGGAAGAGGAAAGAAGTTGACTGAGAAAGACCTCAGTCATTCACATGGAGTTTCTGAATAGGGCTAGGGGTCAATCCACTTTCTATTGCTGTGATAAAATACTTAAGACATCCAATCATAAGGATAAATTATTATTTTGGTCTGTAATGTAGCCTGTCTTTCTTCTACTTTGTGTGTTCTTTTTTCCTCCCACTCTTCTCAACCCTTTTTCTTCCACCCTTTCAAACCTCTACCACTAGATAGAAGAGAAAAAAATGATAGAGGTAAAGGAGGCAACATTGTCATCAGACTACTTCCTGCTGATTATGGGCAGGGAGTTCCTTGGGGCAAGTTTGATCTTCTCCATCAGGATATCTAATTTCTTCTTCTTGTTTCTTCTTTGCACATGACTACTTAACAAACCACGACCAACAGCAACCAATCAAGACTCAGACAGCCTCTTGGGGCCATACCATTATATGGCCTCTGAGAAGCTTCTGGAATTTCAAACATCACAGAAACTCTGCAGCCAGCAAAACCACACCTCTGCTAAAGCATGAGGCAAATCATAGTCAGTTGCTGCAGATAATCTGAAGCAATCCCATAATTCACACATGGGATTAAAATGAAAACCGTTCCTCAGAAAATTGGACATAGTACTACCGGAGGATCCAGCAATACCTCTCCTGGGCATTTATCCAGAAGATGCCCCAACTGGTAAGAAGGACACATGCTCCACTATGTTCATAGCAGCCTTATTTATAATAGCCAGAAGCTGGAAAGAACCCAGATGCCCCTCAACAGAGGAATGGATACAGAAAATGTGGTACATCTACACAATGGAGTACTACTCAGCTATTAAAAAGAATGAATTTATGAAATTCCTAGCCAAATGGATGGACCTGGAGGGCATCATCCTGAGTGAGGTAACACATTCACAAAGGAACTCACACAATATGTACTCACTGATAAGTGGATATTAGCCCCAAACCTAGGATTCCCAAGATATAAGGTACAATTTGCTAAACACATGAAACTCAAGAAGAATGAAGACTGAAGTGTGGACACTATGCCCCTCCTTAGAATTGGGAATATTTCTGTTTTTTAAACCCAAATTCTCACAGTGCTATATCATTAGATATTTCAATGCGCAGTCTCTTGACCCTATTGCATTGGGCAAGGCTGAGCATTGTAAAGGGAGAGCACTTGTTAGAGGAAAGCTGCTTACTTCACAGGAAGCACAAAGAGTTCATTTTCATAACAAAGCCTCATTTCAAATTCATTAGACTGTGAATCAATGAACAGATTGCTCAGTCAGAGATCAGAGCCATTCTGATTCTGTAACTTTCCAAAGGCTCCATCTCTAAACAACATTTCACTGGGTGCCAAGCCTTCAACACAAGCATTTTAGGGACATTTCCTAAGGATAAGGTAGGGAAAATAGTTCTGGCATGCAGGAGTTTATTGCATGCATTTAACAGGGGTTTTGTTTGCTAGTTTGCTTTCTAAGTAAAGTAAGAGATGTAAGCATGTAAGCAGCTTCAGGAAAGTAAAGGAAAGAAAGATGGAGGGGTAATAAAGAACTCCTCAGGGTTACAGGAAAGTGCAGCATGACAGTTTGAGGATGGCCATCACAATTTTATTAGCAAAACCAATGGTACCTATCATGTACCATTCATTGTATGATATTTTTTTTCTTGTAAGGGTGAGCTTTGGGAATCTGGCTTTGAAGAAAATAGCTCAATTTATTGAGGGCTAGATATTTTGTCAGAAAGGAATAATAAAATGGATAAAAGACATTAGGATATTGGTAAGAGTTTTATTAAAATGATTGATAGATGGCTCAGGGCTGGGCAACAAGCTCAGTAGGTAGAGAGTGTCTCTAACATGCATGATGGGCATGGTGGTACACAACTATATCCCAGAACTTGGGAAGTGGAAGTATGAGGACCAGAAATCTACTGTTGGCTACAGAGCAAGTTCAAGGCCAGTCTGGGGCACATGAAAACTTGGTTCAAAAACAACAAGAGTAAAGGGTAGATAACTGACTGGAAGCTGAATGAGAAGGAGAATAAATTATGGTGATAAGTTGGGAGAAATAAGATATATCCATACACTGAAGGTTGCAGAATGATTGAAATGGCAATAGCCAATAAAGTAAAAGTGTACAAATGATAAATGATTGGGTATGAAATAACTTCTATGATAACAAAGCTGCAGAGTTACAAGACTGGAGAGCTGAGAAAAGGCCTTGGAAATGAGATAAAAGAGCCAGAGGTTTGCATAGATGATTATTAGGGTAAATCGTCCAGTCGATCAATTCTCTGAAGGTCTTGGTTTGGGAAAGAGAAGCCTGACCCAGATTCATGTTATAGATCATGTGCCACTATGGGGATTCAATTCTTATAAGGGAAGTGCCCAAATGCTATACTTAGTCAAGGGAAAGAAAAAAATGTTATTGATCTGAAGGAGGCAGTGTGGTATCAGAAACAGTTGAATTTGAATGGAGTTTGGATTGGGCTTGAATAATGATGACATTTGATAATTTAACTTACCCTTTTAAGCCTGAGTTTTCAATAGACTAAAATGTGATTTCTAGTGCCTACTTTATGGAGTTGCTGTCAGGATGAAACCAGATAAAGGACTCTCCCTGGCAGATAGTCTGTCACTCTGTAATTTCTTTGCACATGATGATCAATGTCCAGTGAAATACCAGGTTGTGGGTAAAAGGCTTGGGTGCTGCCCTAGTGAATTTAAGTAGAAAAATAATTTTTTGAATTACAATTTTGTGCAAAATCACAAGCAAATGAATAGCATGCTAAAAAGCCATGATGCTTTATTCCCCCAAATTCCTCTAGAATATGGAAATCTAATTCCATTCTCTGATAATTACAATTTAGTCTCTGGAGGTAATTATAGCTAATTGTGATCTTATTATGAATAACTTTATAGAGATGGATGCAGCTAAACAATGCTGTTGATCACCTGAGGGTTACAACATGCTGAGAGATGAGAAAAGTAGGCCAGAGTCCTTTATGGAATATGGATTAGTGAATGAAAGCCAGGATTGTCACAACCTGATTCAAAAGTAGTATGTTTCTCCTAGCTCAAGTTAGGCTATAGAGGAACAAACAAATTACTGATGATCCTAATGTATTAAGAGGCACAAGATATTGGCCCTTTTAGTCCAAATTCCCCCATGTACAGGGGTTGGGACTTATGAATTGCCCCTAGCTGAGGAGCTATTTGGGACTGATGGCTGTGGGGCAGGGGGAGGGTCTGTTTTCATCAGTGTTAAGGCCCTGGTAGATTGCTCACATTTCAGTGGATGGTCCCACTCTCACCAATTGGACTCACTTGGCTTGAACCATAGTGTATGAAGTTGGGAGCGAAAAAATGATGATGGGGTATGGTATGGGAGAAGTTAGAAATGAGGGAGATGGCTTTGATCAAAAATACATTATATGCATGTATAGACTTCTCAGACAATGAACTAAAATGTATTAGCTTTACTAGTTAGCAAACTCTGTGTGCTTTATTGAATATTTATTCTGTAGCTAAGGTCTTTCCAAGCCATGATTAAGCCTTGTAATTGTTGATGTTCAATCTCTACAAGAGGAAGCTGAGGCTGGGAGGGATGATGGCACGTGTCCAGAGCAGAGGCAGCGTGTCTTTAAAGCCTGTGTCTGTGTCCTGTATCATGCCATCTCTAGGAAGAACTCCTGAAACCATAGATTCTGAACTTTTCTGAAAGGAACATAATTAATAAAGACTTATGCAGACTTATAAGACTGCATTCGTTAAGAATCTACAGGAAAACAGAGCCTATAAGATGTATACTTATTCTACATTATTAGCTATACAACTAAATAATAAATATTTAAATAAACAAATAAAGGCATCATTTAAAGAGCTCTCTAAGAAGGCACTAATATAATTTCCCATTTTAGTAGGTAGTAGAGCCCTCTTAATGGCTGAATGAAAGTTGTATGGGGTAGATAATGCTGTAACTGTTTAAGAGCAAACAGTCCATAGTTCACAGCAAACAACATTCTATTATAAAAATCCAGCCTTCAATAGTTATTTTGAAAGGATACTACTTGAGGGATGGGAAGCATTCTTTACTGTATCTTTGCAAAAATAATAGTATTAATAAAATTGAAAATGCCACTTTCAAACTGTCTGAAAACTCAATTGCAAAATATATTTAGGTAATTCTGTTCCCCTTTCCATAGATATTTGCAGGAAAATACATTGAAAGAAGTATTATTAACTTTCAGTATTTTAAGTATTGTAGTTTTCATAGTAGCTTTACTGATATAACTTTCATGCAACAACGATGTTTAGCTAATATAGTGTACAAGAATGAGGATAATAAGAATGTTTATTGTCTGCTTCTACTGTCATGTATATGTTCGGAGTGTACTTCATGTTTTTGCTGCTTTGCTTGTCTGTTTGAAGCATGTTCTTCCTTTGTAGCCCAGTCTGGTCTAGAACTCAAAATCCTCCTCTCTCAGCTTTTCAAATGCTGGGGTTTCTACTGTGTGCCTCCACATCCAGGTCTCCTGTGCTATTTGTTTGAGTACTAGGAAGATTTCTTTCTCCTTTCTTCCTTCTTCTCTTTTTGAGACAGTCTCACACTGTACTGTAGATTTGCCAGGAATTCTCTGTGTAGTCCAGGTTAGCCTCTCAAAAAGAGTGTCAATCTTCTTCCCTCAGCTAAGTGCTGGGATATCCAGTGTGCACCACTACATTTGGTCTTCTGTGTTGTTGAAGCATATCTCCTCCTACTGTCCTTCTTTCTTTTGACATAGTGTTTCATAATGGAAGTGAGGCTGGCTTGAACTTATCAAATAGCCCATGTTAGCTTCTAAAACTAGTAACAATCCTATCTCCACTTCTAAGTCCTGGATTGTAGATATTGAGAATTCCTGACATTTCTATGGGTTTTAGGATCTGAACTCCAGCCACCTTGATTGCATAGTAAATGCCTTAATGCAGAGCTGTTTCCCACACCCACTTCTACTTCCTGCAATTTTGACAAGCCAGTTTAGCCCTCCTTAAGAATTTAAAAGCCCTATTTATAATAGCCAGAAGCTGGAAAGAACCCAGATGTCCCTCACAGAGGAATGAATACAGAAAATGTGGTACATTTACACAATGGAGTATTACTCAGCTATTAAAATCAATGAATTTATGAAATTCTTGGACAAATGGATGTATCTGGAGGATATCATCCTGAGTGAGGTAACCAAATCACAAAAGAAGTCACTTGATATGCACTCTCTGATAAGTGGTTATTAGCCCAGAAACCTAGAATACCCAAGATACAACTTCCAAAACACAAGAAATTCAAGAAGGAAGACCAACTCGTGGACACTTCATTTCTCCCTAGAATAGGGAATAAAATATTCATGGAAAGAGTTGCAGAGACAACGTTTAGAGCTAAGATGAAAGGATGGACCATCCAGAGACTGCCCCACCCAGGGGTCCATCCCATAATCAGCCACCAAACACAGACATTATTGCATACACCAGCAATATTTTGCTGAAAGGACCCTGATACAGCTGTCTCCTGTGGGGCTTTGCCAGTGCCTGGCAAATACAGAAGAGAATGCTCACAGTCATCTACTGGATGGAACACAGGGCCCCCAATGGAGGAGCTAGAGAAAGTACCCAAGAGCTGAAGGGGTCTGCAACCCTGTAGGTGGAACAACAATATGAACTAACCAGTACCCCCAGAACTTATGTCTCTAGCTGGATATGTAGCAGAAGATGGCCTAGTTGGCCATCAATGGGAAGAGAGGCCCCTTGGTCTAGCAAACTTTATATGCCCCAGTACAGGGGAAAGCCAGGGCCAAGAAGTGGGAGTGAGTGGGTAGGGGAGCAGGGCAGGGGGAGGGTATAGGGGAATTTTGGGATAGCATTTGAAATGTAAATGAAGAAAATATCTAATAAAAAACAAAAGAATTTAAAAGACTGAAGTGGACCAGCAACTAAGAACTGGGAAGATTTGGAGGAATTTTAGATTCATCTGGTCTGCAGGGAACTTAGTACTTGTCATGTGAAACAAAGCATTATAACAATAGCTGTAATTTGATGGACAGTCTTATCAAATCTGGGGACTGATTCACACTAAATGTTACCCTCTTTCTTATATCCCATTAAAATGTGAGCTTCTTGAAGGCAGGGTCTGCTTTTCCTTGTCATGGATGGATTTCCAGACCCAGGAGGCACATAGAGAGTGCCCAAGGGAATCTTCAAAACTGATGAATGACACAGCAGCTCTGTGTGATAGTTTTTTACTTTTGATCTGCTAATACTGTCTCAGCAGATGAAACCATATGGTTTTAGGCATAATCTTAAAAGAGAGAATATGATTTTTAGAGTTGGACAGATCTAAATTCTATCACACACTGGCTATTTATTCACAATGTGGACAAAATCACTTCACTTTGAAGTTACGATTTTTCTATTCTGATTCTGAAACGATTGCAAAAAGCTGCAGCTAACCTATTCTAGCTGTGAGCAGAAAGGTCAAATAGAGTATAAAACAAACAGCTCAAGGACAGATTATAATAAAATTGTGACAAGCTGTCATCCCAATACCTAAAGACAAAGGAGTAAATAATCCTCACCACCTCATTTGCATCAGTACCTGTGTGGGTGGAAGAAAACGCCAGATATTGGCAGACATTGAAACAGAGTACTGCAAAACATTGCAGAGGGACCAGGGGGTAAAGTTCAGTGGGAGAGAACTTACCTTGTGGACAGAGCCCCTAGATCCATCCCCAGCAACACAAATAGCAGTGACCAAACACTCCAAAATGAAATGCAAATAGCTGCTGAACCTAGGAGTGTTGCCTAGTCTGGCACCAGATGGATGTACAAGATGGACAGTGATTCAGCATCAACTTTGCATATCACTTTTTTCCCCCTGATATATAGTTTTCTACTGATGCCTTAACAGTTACCCCACAGTGCATGTTTGGAAACAGCACACATTTATTATTTTACAGTTTGGTACCTTAAGAGTCAACACAATCTCTTTAAGTCAAAGATGTTGGTTGGGTGTGTTCCTTCTTTGGAGTCTCTGGAGAACCCACTCCCTCATTTTTCACATCCTCCATTTAGGGTCCTCTTCCTCTCCAATGCCATATCAAGAGTTTCAGTTTTCCTAATTCTACACCATCACTCCATTAGGACTTCCTCTTTTGCTGCCAAATCTCCCCTGACTTCTCCCTGGTCTTAAGTCTCCTGACATTTGTAATGGTCCGTCCTACTTGGACGATCTATGATAATCTTTCCACAATTCCAAATGTGATCGAATTGGAAGGATGCATTTAATATATTTGTGTATGTTTACACACCACTGTATATAAATACAACCTACTGAGTCTGTTTTCATTGTTTGTCTGTACCACTCTGCATTGAGCAGTCAATAAAGAGTCTCGTCCTTGGGAGTTCAGTCTCCTTCTACCAGCAGTCAATGGCTGCCTGCAGTTATTTGTCTAGAGGTGGAACCCTAGCCCCTCCCCCCCCCAGCTTTTAACCATAAATAATGGTATCACCATTATTCCAGTCTGATTTATGCAGACATTTCTATGAGACACTGCTTCTCAGTAGATTTCTTTGTATTCTGGTTCTTACAGTCTGTCTTCCCTCTCTTGCATGATATTCCCTGAGACACAGATGTGGGAGGTGTGATACAGCTATGTTCACTGGGGCTTGGCCTTCATCCATCTGTTGAACTCTGTGTTATTGCTGGTCCTTTTCTGTGATGGTCTCCACTTGTTGTAAAGAGGCTTCTTGGAGAAGTGGTGGAAGTAGAGAGGCAATAGCTATTCTCATCTGTGGCATAAAGATGAAATTTAGGATGTAGTAAGGAATTATACTGGATAGCAGAGTGGAAGTGTTAGATTCTCTTCTAAGATTCATGACTTTTCTAGCCAAAGGAAGCTACCTGCATTTCTAGTACCAGGTGCAATTTCTGTCTTGTTTATAGACCTAAAGTCCTATTAGACAACTGTTGGTTGCCACTGGCATGTGAGTGCCAAGTATTGTACCTTTATGTATGTGTTGCCATACTGGTAATTGTCATGATTCATAGATATTGCCATCGTGTCGTGGGGCTGTTTAATTGTCTCCTTTCTTTAGCAGCTTCTATGGTATCTTCTAAAACCATGGAAGCTAGGTTGTAGAAAAGAAACTTTCACATCTGATTCAGCTTTAATCATCCAAGTTCTATGTCCTAAGTGTTTGATGTCTTCAGAAATATGGACCCACCCTCAACACCTAAGGGGCAATCAAGGGCTATATAGATAAATTAATTGTTTTGTGTGTCACTTGAACTACCCTGTCCAAATGTCTTGAAGGAGGTGTCTTCTGCTTGCATCATCTCCCAACTGAGGCCAGACAAACCCTGTTGGGGAATAGATTCCACAGTCAGGCTTATACCTTTAGGAAAAGCTCCCTTTCCAGTTGTTGAAGCAAGACTGAGCTGCATGTCTGTTATGTATGTGTTGGGAGCCTCAGTCCAGCCAGTGTATGCTCTTTTGTTGGTGGCTTAGTCTCAGAGCTTCCAGGACTACAGGTTAGTGCAGGATAGGAACTCCACTCCCTGTGGATTTCCTATCCCTTTCAGGGCCTTCATAGATTGGAACAGAAAAGAAAAATCTCTCACCACATAATAATCAAAACACTAAATGTACAGACAAAGAAAGAACATTAAGGGCTTCCAGAAAAAGGCCAAGTAACATATAAAGGCAAACCTATCAGAATTATACCTGACTTCTCAACAGAGACTATGTCTGGATGATGTCTTGCAGACCCTGTCTAAGAGACCACAGATGTCAGTCCAGATTTCTATACCCAGCAAAAGTCTCAATCACCTTAGATGGAGAAACCAAGATAGTCCATGATAAAACCAAATTTAAACACTATCTTTCTACTAATTGAGCCCTACAGAGGATTCTAGATGGAACATTCCAACATAAGTAGGATAACTATACCCAAGGAAAAACAAGAAATTAATTTTCCAAAAGAAGAGATTTACACATACTCAGTAACACCTTCATCATCAAAATAACAGGAACTAAAATTATTGGTCACTAATATCTCTCAAAATCAATGAATTCAATTTCTCAATAAAAAGACACAGGCTAACAGATTAAATATGTAAACAGGATCCATCATTCTTCTGGATACAAGAAACACACCTTAGTAACAAAATAAATCCTATCTCAAAGGAAAGGGCTAGAAAAAGGTTTTCCAAGCAAAAAGACCCCAGAAACAAGCTGGAGTAGCCATTCCCATTCTAATATCTAATAAAAGAGACTTTCAACTGAAATCAGTAGTAATTGAAAGAGATGGGGAAGGACACTTCATATTCATCAAAGGAAAAATCTATCAAGATAATATCTTAGTTCTGAGCATATATCCCCAAAATGCAAGAGCACTCACATTCATAAAAGAAACTTTACTAAGACTCAATTCGCACATTGAACCCCATACAATAATAGTGAGGGGTCTTCAACACCTCACTCTCACCAATGGACAAGTGATAGAAACTGAAACTAAACAGAGAAACAATGAAACTTACAGATGTTATAAACCAAATAGATCTAACATATATCTGCAGAACCTTTCACCCAAACCAGAAGAATACAGCACTCCATAGAGCCATCTCCAAAATTGGACATATTGGACAAAATTGGACTAAGCAAGCCTCAACAGATAGAAGAAGATTGAAATAATTCCTTGCAGTTTATCAGATCACCATGGATTATGGCTGGACTTGAACAGCAACAGAAACAACAGAAAGTCCAAAACTTGTAGAAATAGCTATTCAATGATATCCTTATGTCTTAATGACTTGTTTCTCTGATGGATAGAAGATGATACTACTTAAAAGACAAGCTATTGCTCCTTTGTTCTCAGTCTGGGATGATGCTGGTCAACTTCACTATAATTAGAGCCATATGGTTATCTTTAGTTTTTAAATAGTCGTATCAAAACAAGCTAAAAGGAAAGAGATACAATAAGGTTAAAACCCATATTTTATATAATCCAGTATGTTAAAAATATCATTTCAAATAATATTTAAACACTATACAAATTGTTAATAAGGTATTCTGTGAAGATTTATATTTGGTTGAACTCTTTGTATTTTCACATACAACATTTTTCCATCAGGATGGCCACACATCAAAAGCTCAGTAACCACATGTGGCTGGGGGCTATATCTTTGGACAAAACAGATCTAGCTTACTGCCTGGCACAGCAACACTCTGTAGTTTGTGTAACAACAAATTAAGTGAACTAAAGGAGATCCAGCAAGAATACTCACTCCCAGAATGGAAGAGTGCCAGTATGCATACATGCCCATGGCTTAAGCTTCATTAGATCTTGCATAAAAATCAGGAACAAAACCTAACATCTCCTGAACAAATCTATTTCAGTTTCTACTTTGGCAATCTTAACCACTCGGATTAGGCACAGCTAGTTTCCTGTAAGGAGGGCGCATTCACCACAGTAAACATTTACAGGAGCCTCTTTCAGGACTCCTGTGAGTAGGAGGCAATTAACTTGGGAGACAAAAAATACCCCATATTTTCAAACATTTCCAAAAGTTTGCTTCAGCTTTCATGTCTAGTTACTATCTAATATTATCCCTAAACTGCAGTTTCAAAACTGACTCTGCTAACCTTGGCATCCCTGATCACTTTGAAGCTAGTCAATAGTCTGAACACAAAGAATTTCTTTTCAGTCTTGTGACAGAAAAATAAGCCCACATCCCTCCTACAGGAAGACCCCAACCTCTGAGCATCGGAGAGGCATCTCCCAAACAAAGAAAGCTGGCTGGTGTCTAGGGACTTCAGCTTTCTCAAGACTGTCTTAGGATTGTTTTTTCTTTTGGCTTCTGGTCCCCTTCCCACAAGGCACCACAACCTTTTTTTTTTTTTTTTAACATATGCACACATTTCCTCACAAACTTTGCTCATGCAAAGTTGTCTGAATTAGGCTTACAAACAGCAGTGTGATCAGGCAGGACAGTAAACTATAATTAGAATTGAATTGCTCTTTCTCCTGCCAGTAGATGGACTATAGAAGGAGAAAAATGATATACCCACATTATCTTGTATTGTTCCTTTACTGTATGTATACCCAACATATAGGCAGAGAACGAGGTATGGATTGAATTGCTAAATGGTATCAAATGAATGGAAGCCATGGGGTGTTTCCTTGCAGGGGAGTCATGGGATGAAGCTACTGCTAGGGATTGCTCCTTCCTTAGGACATGTATATATCAAGTTTACATGGAATAAACCTGAGACACTTCCAGTAGAGTTCATTTTAAAAAAGAAGAGAAAGAAAAATGCTCTGAAATTTTAGGTTGCAGGATTTTATATTGACAAAAATTAAGTAAGTCTATGGTAAACTGGCTCATCCTAGAAGATAAAGACCAATTATGTGTTTCCCAGAGTGAGCTCCATTGTCTGTTTGCAGCTGAAGGCAGGAGAAGACTACTAAGATGGGCCCAGCCCCTGCTAAGTCATTAAGAAAGTGCATTACTTTCAGTGGTTAGCAGCTTTCTTTGCTTCCCTTTAGCCTCCCTGCAAAGTTCAATTTGTCAGAGCATCCTTTGACGCACTGTACTTACAGAACACAAAAGAATTCCATTGATGTGAGCCACTGAAAAGGGAAAAACACAGGAATGGTAAAAATGTCTTCATTCTACTACCACGGGATCAAGGTAGAATGCACTTATGGTCTGCACATTCTTCCTCTTACAAAGATGTGAGTTATAATAGTTACAATGCTGATGGTTGCTATGGGAGAGTGTATGCTCATCTTTCCTAGCCTGGGAGAAGTGTATTGCTGTAAGAGTATAGCTCAGATATGGTGTGCATAACTGTGAGTGTGGAACTCAAGCCATCCTCACAGGTACACCTACCATACAGCTCCAGCCTCTCCCTGTCTCACTTCTTAGAGGATGTGAAAGAGGTGTAAACATGTCTATGTATATGTGTGTGCAAATGCTTTCTTCCTTTCTTTCTCTCTTTCTCCTTTTCTCCCTTCCTTCCTTCCTTCCTTCCTTCCTTCCTTCCTTCCTTCCTGTCTGTCTTTTTCTTTCTTTCTTTCTTTCTTTCTTTCTTTCTTTCTTTCTTTCTTTCTTTCTTTCTTTCTTTCTTTTTTTCTTCCTTCCTTCCTTCCTTTCTTTCTTTCTTTCTTTCTTTCTTTCTTTCTTTCTTTCTTTCTTTCTTTCTTCCTATTTTTTAGATTATTTCATCTTAAGCCCAGACAGAACTTTATGAACTGCATTGAAAAAATGCATCAGTGTCAAAATTCTGAATCAATGCATGCCTGCCCTTGATTAATTTCTTTCTTTTCTTTCTCTCTTATCTCATTTGAACAGGGAGATTTACATACCCAGACTCAGATGCATCACTATTAAGTCCTAACTCTTCAGTATAATTAAAAAAAACGTAACTTAGGTTTTCTGGTTTGCATTTGTACCTGGAGCTGATCCTTGGCCACAGTGCTTGGAGTTGACCCTGTGCCACAGTGCTCTATATACAAATAGTACTAGGAGAGAGCTGGTCTCCCAGGAGTGTGGACAAACCTATGAGCATAGGTAAGACTACCACTTTTGCTCTGAGGGACCTGCCCGGAGACCTCAGGACACAGGAACCAAGGAGCAGCCTGGGACTGGATCCTTTCAGTTTCTGTCTGGTCCTGGAGCTGATCCTGTGCCACAGTGCTCAGAGATGAACCTGTGCCCCAGCTCTCCATACTCAAATTCATCCTGGAGAAAACTGGTCTCCAGGATTACTGAGAAATGAGCTTGCAGGAGGAACAAGCCACAGTAAGAGACAGTAAGACAAGCTAACACCAGAGATAACCAGATGGCAAGAGATAGGGCAAGAACATAAGCAACAGAAACAATGCAACTTGCCATCATCAGTATGCAGTTCTCACACCACAGTTAGCGCTGGATACTCCAAAACACCAGAAAAAACAAGACTCTGATTTAAAGCCACATCTCATGATGATGATAGAGGACTTTAAGAAGAACATAAATAATTCTCTTAAAGAAATACAGGAGAGGTAAACAGGTAGAATCCCTTAAAGGGGAAACACAAAAACCCCTTAAAGATTACAGGAAAACACAATCAAACAGATGAAGGAATTGAATAAAACCATCTAGGACCTAAAAATGGAAATAGAAACAAAAAAGAAATAACAAAGGGAGACAACACTAGAGATAGAAAACCTAGGAAAGAGATCAAGAGTCATAGATGCAAGCATCACCAACAGACTATAAGAGACAGAAGAAAGAATATCAGGTGCAGAAGATACCAAAGAAAACATTGACACAATAGTCAAAGAAAATGCAAAATGAAAACATATCCTAACCTAAACCATTCAGGAAATCCAGGACCCAACGAGAAGACCAAACCAAAGGATAATAGGTATAGAAGAGAGTGAAGATTTTCAACTTAAAGGGCTAGTAAATATCTTCAACAAAATTATAGAAGAAAACGGCTCTAACCTAAAGAAAGAGATGCCCATAAATATACAAGAAATCTACAGAACTCCAAATAGACTGAACCAGAAAAGAAATTCCTCCTGTCACATAATGGTCAAAACACCAAATGCACAAAATAAGAAAGAACATTAAAAACAGTAAGGGAAAAAGGTCAAGTAAGATATAAAGGCAGAGATATCAGAAATATACCAGACTTCTCACTAGAGACTATGAAAGCTAGAATATACTGGGCAGATGTCATACAGACACTAAGAGAACACAAACGCCAGCTTGGGCTACTATACCCAGCAAAACTCTCAATTACCATAGATGGAGAAATCAAGAAATTCCATGACAAAACCAAATTTACACAATATCTTTCCACAAATCCAGCTATACAAAGGATAATAGATGGAAAACTCAAACACAAGGAAAAAAACTACACCCTAGTAAAAGTAAGAAAGTAATTTTTCAACAAACCTAAAAGATGATAGCCACCCAAACATAATTCCAGCTCTAACACCAAAAATAACAGGAAACAAGAATCAAGATTCTTTAATATCCCTTAACGTCAATGGACAAAATTCCCCAATAAAAGACATAGACTAACAGACTGGATACATAAACAGGACCCAGCATTTTGCTGCATGCAGGAAACATACCTCAGTGACAAAGACAGACACTATCTCAGAGTAAAAGGCTGGAAAACAATTTTCCAAGCAAATGGTCCAAAGAAAAAAACTGCAGTAGTCATTCTAATATTGAATAAAATCATCTTTCAACCAAAATTTATCAAAAAAGATAAGGAAGGACACTTCGTACTCATAAAAGGAAAACATCTATCAAAATGTACTCTCAATCCTGAACATCTATGTTTCAAATGCAAGGGCACCCACACTCATAAAAGAAATGTTACCAAATCTCAAAGCACACATTGTATCTCACACAATAATAGTGGGGGACTTCAACACCCCACTCCCAGCAATGGACAGATCATGGAAACAAAACTAAGCAGAGACACAGTGCAACTATCAGAAGTTATGAATCAAATGGATTTAACAAATTTTTATACATTTCATCCTGAAACAATAGAATATACCATCCTTAGCATCTCATAGTACCTGCCTCAAAACTGACCGTATAATTGGTAACAAACAAGCCTCAACACATACAAGAAGATTGAATTAATCCCATGCATCCTAACAGATCACCATAGACTCAGGCTGGTCTTCAATAACAACAAAAACAATAGAAATCCCACAGACATATGGAAACTGAAAAATGCCCTAGTCAATGATAACTTGGTCAAGGAAGAAATAAAGAAAGAAATTAAACAATTTTGGGAATTCAATGAAAATCAAGGCACAATATACCCAAACTTGTGGGACACAATGAAAGCAGTGCTAAGAGGAAAACTCATAGTTCTGAGTGCTTCCAAAAAGAAACAGGAGAGAGTATATACTAGCAGCTTGACGGAACATCTGAAAGCTCTAGAATAAATAGAAGCAAATATACCCAAGATGAGTACATGGTAGGAAATAATCAAACTCAGGGCTCAACCAAGTAGAAACAACAACAAAAAGCTATACAAAGAATCAACTAAAGCAGGAGCAGATTCTTTGAGTAAATCAACATGCTAGATAAGCCCTTAGCCAGACTAACCACAGAGCACAGAGGCAGTATCCAAATTAACAAAATCAGAAATGAAAGAGATATGACAACAGAAACCGAGGAAATAAAAAAAAAATCAACAGATCCTAGTACAAAAGACTATACTCAACAAAACTGGAAAGCCTGGATAAGATGGACCATTTTCTAGACAGATATCAATTTTCAAATTCATCTGGGTTAACAAAAAACCCAGGATTGCATAAACTATTCTCAACAATAAAGGAACTAACTGGGGGAATCACCATCCCTCAAGCTGTATTATAAAGCAACAGTGATAAAAACTGCATGGTACTGGTACAGTGACAGGCAGGTAGATCAATGGAACATAAATGAAGACCCAGAAATGGACCCACATAGCTATTGTAGTGGCTATTCCTGGTTGTCAACTTGACAATATTTGGAATGAACTACAATCCGGAATTGGAAGGCTCACCAGTGACCCTTATCTTGAGGCTTGGAGATCCTTATCTGGATCTTGGTTTGGAGATCTTGAGCCATAGTGGCTATGGATTCCAGAAGATTGAATCTCCGAGTTTAAGGAACATACCTTTCATCTGGGATTAAAGGTGTGGTGGAACACACCTTTAATCTGGGCTACACCTTCTGCTGGAGACAATATAAGGACATTGGAAGAAGGGAGTCTAACTCTTGCTCCTTCGCCTGCTTGCTGTGTGAGACTGAGTAACTGCTAGATCCTTGGACTTCCATTCACAGCTGCGACTGAACAATTGTTGGGAATTGGGCTGCCGACTGTAAGTCATCAATAAATTCCTTTACTATCTAGAGACTACCCATAAGTTCTGTGACTCTAGAGAACCCTGACTAATATAGCTATGGTCACTTGATCTTTGACAAAGAAGCTAAAACCATCCAGTGGAAAGAAGGCAGCATTTTCATCAATTTGTGATTTGTGATGGTTCAACTGAAGGTCAGCATGTAGAAGAATGCAAAATTCTTATCTCCTTGTACAAAGCTCAAGTCCAACTGGATCAAGGACCTCCATGTAAAATCAGATACATTGAAACTAATAGAAAAGAAAGTGGGAAAGTGTCTCGAGCACTCGGGCACAGGGGAAATTTTCCTGGACAGAATGCAAATGACTTATTATCTAAGATTAAGAATCAACAAATGAGACCTCATAAAATTGCAAAGCTTCCTTAAGCAAAGGACACTGTAAATTGGACAAAATGGCAACCAATAGATTGGGAAAAGATCCTAACCAACCCTACATCTGATAGAGGGCTAATATCCAATATATATAAAGAACTCAAGAATCTAGAGTCCAGAGAATCAAATAACCCTATTAAAAATGGGATACAAAGCAAAACAAAGAATTCTCAACTGAGGAATAACGAATGGAGGAGCTAGAGAAAGTATCCAAGGAGCTAAAGAGATCTGCAACCCTGTAGGTGCAACAACATTATGAACTAACCAGTACCCCGGAGCTCTTGACTCTAGCTGCATATGTATCAAAAGATGGCCTAGTCGGCCATCACTGGAAAGAGAGGCCCATTGGACACGCAAACTTTATATGCCCCAGTACAGTGGAATGCCAGGGCCAAAAAATGGGAATGGGTGGGTAGGGAAGTGGGGGGGGGTATGGGGGACTTTTGGTATAGCATTCTAAATGTAATTGAGGAAAATACATAATAATAAAAAATATTAAAAAATGTTCAACATCCTTAATCATCAGGGAAATGCAAACCAAAACCCTGAGATTCCACCTCACTCCAGCCAGAATGTCTAAGATCAAAATTCAGGTGGCAGCAGATGCTAGCTAGAATGTAGAGAAAGAGGAGCACTCCTCCATTGCTGGTGGGATTGCAAACTTGTACAACCACTCTGGTAATCAGTCTGGTGGTTACTCAGATAATTAGACGTTGTATTACCTGAGGACCCAGCTATATCACTCCTGGGCAAATACCCAAAAGATGCTCCAACATATTCCAAGGTTACATGCACCCCTATGTTCATAGCCGCCTTATTTATAATAGCCAGAAGCTGGAAAGAACCCAGATGTCCTTCAACAGAGGAATGGATACAGAAAATGTGGTATATTTACACAATGGAGTGCTACTCAGCTATTAAAAACAATAACCATGAAATTATTATGCAAATGGATGAAAATACCATCCTGAGTGAGGTTACCCAATCACAAAAGAACACACAAGGTATGCACTCAATGATAAGTGGATATTATCCCAAATGTTCGGAATACCCATGATACAATTCACAGACCACCTGAAGTTCCAGAGGAATGAAGACCAAATCATGGATGCTTTGGTCCTTCTTAGAATGGGGAACTAAAGACAGACGGGAGAAGATATGGAGACCAAGTGTGGAACAGAGACAGAAGGAAAGGCCATCCAGATACTCCCTGACCTGGGGATCTATCCCATGCATAGTTAACAAATTCAGACCCTGTTGTGGATGCTAAGAAGTGCTTGCTGACAGGAGCCTGGTATAGCTGTCTCCTTAGAGGCTCTGCCAGAGCCTGACAAATACAGAGGCACAGCTAACCATTGGTCTGAGCACTGGGTCCCCAATGGAGGAGTTAGAGAAAGGACTGAAGTAGCTGAAGGGGTTTGCAGCTCCATAGGAGTAACAACAATATCAGCCAACCAGACCCCTCTCCCCTAGAGCTCCCTGGGACTAAATTACCAACCAAAGAGTACACATGGAGGGAACCATGGCTCCTGCCACATATGTAGCAGAGAATGTCCTTTTGGAACACCAGTGGGAGGAGAGGCCCTTGGTTCTGTGAAGGCTCGATGCCCCAGTGTAGGAGAATGCCTAGGATGTGGCAATGGGTGAGTGGATGGAGGGGACACCCTCATAGAAGCAATGGGAGGGCAGGTTGGATAGGGAGTTTTCAGAAAAAGGAAACCAAGAAAGTATAACATTTGAAATATAAACAAAGAAACTATTCAATAAAAAATTTCAAGAAAATGTAACTCAGATACATATGCATATAATTTTGATTACAAATTAAAAAATTTACCCTATCTCATACACACCCACATACAAATAAACAATGCATATATGTATACATATAAATTAATGAGTGAGAATGAAGCACTACTGTCTATCCTGTTAAGGCGACGTGATAGACAATTTAGAGTAAAGCCAAGCTTATGAGTTGAGAGTGGGTAATATACAGTATCATTTGCAAGATTATCCTAGGTAGAACCATGAACTGTGTGGATATTCTGAATTATAGGCTCGTTTCATAGCCTTAGTTTCCTATGTAACCACAGAAAATAATAGGTAATAAATAGATTTTAATTAAGCCCAAAGAAGAGAATGTCCATAAGGGTGATGTTGGAAATGAGGAGGTTTGGAAAATCTCCCTAGAATTAATGAACATGAATAGAGACACTTAAGGTAAAACCAGGGAGTAGACCCACAGAGTCTAGTTTTCCCTCCTCCTGATTGGTTCGTACATGTCCCAATGGCATAGAGATATTCTCATAGGCAGTGACACACTCAGAACTGAATGAGAAGGATAACTGATAAGCTTTCCCTTTAGAGGAAAACAGGCATGTTTGCCCAAATTTTATTTATTATAAACAAAATGGACTGGAACTCTGCCTACTATTTGGAAATATTCAAACTTTTGGAGGAAATTATAAGTTTGTATTAGTGATCTGAGGCTGGCATTTTAAATATTTTAGTAAAGTATTTATGATGTCTATGGCACTGGGATATTATAAGCTTATTTGGTGTGCTTGGCTGTAATGTTCACACAACAACCATTGCCAGAGCATATATCAGTGTGTGGTTCAGAATACCAGAACAGGTCATGTGCTAAGTGAGTATACATGAGGAAATTCTCCAGCATGGCAGACAGGAGCAGGGAAATACTGACCATCTTTCTGGGTCACTTGTGGCACTTCTTGTTGTGGTGGAGACTGGCACTAGCGGGTTAGCAGCAAACAATTTTATATTCATCTTCTTTTCATGGTTGCACTTATTTATTTTAAATTAAGCTCCAGCTGAAAACATTTCATCACTCATAATTTTAACTGTATAAAATGCTACCATTCATCCACAAGCATTTTTATTTACTTTCTATTTATCAACCAGCTTTCATCAATCTTTCCCCAATATAAGCATGTTCTCTTATGTTATATGTATGTATGAATGTATGTATGCATGTATGTATGAATGTATGTATGTATGTGTATGAATGTATATAATATGTATGTAAGTACATACATACATATATATGTCATCTTTTTTCCTTATATATTAAAAAGTTTACCTTGTTTGTCATATATATTTTATCTACACACATACAGACATAAATACAGATATGCATGCAAATAATGCAAATATTTTTACATACAAATAAATAAGTGAGAATGCAGCTATTTTGATTTACTTTTGAATTGGATGGTTCAGTATAGCTCTCTTCATGTTGATTCTGATTTGCATCATGGTTAACTTGTAACACTGGAGTAGAAATGTTGCTGTCTGACTGCGGAGGCTGGATCACAATGGGGCACACAGCTCTGGTTGGTTTTCTTGGATTCATTGTTCAATGGACGCCTCCTTGGACATTGGCATTTTTAGAAGTTAATTAACTAGGAACCATGAAAAATAGTTAAAATAGCAGATGAAAATTTGTCAAAGCATGAAATCTTAGCCTTTGACTTCCTTTGTACAAAATACTTAGTACTGCAAAGGGAGAAATCATAACTTTATCAAGGAGGATACTGGCACATTAGAGCTTAACTGTACAACCAAAGTCAGTATTAACAGGAAAATACTCTACATCCTGACACATCACTTCTGCAGGATTCTTTACCCAAAGTGCTTAACCTTATTAACTAAATATAATTATGATGCAACCATAAGCTACTAAAGCATACCCTATAATACTGATATGGTCACAATTTTAAGAGACAAAAACCAAACAAAGCAAAAACCAAAACAACAACAAAACAAAGACAAAGACAGAAATTCTTTAGGTTTAAAACAACACTAGTAACTGATATAGATTATATATAATCTTGCATATAAATTTGCTAATTGAGCCTTGGCTTTATAAGAGAATCTGCTTACCTTTCTACATCTTGCTCCTAAATGTTCAAGAAAGTAATGTGTATAAAAATATATATAAAGTAGAAGGGTTTACTTGTTAATATCACGGAGGCTTATACAAAGTGCATATGGAAGTTCTTTGTTTCATTTGAACTTTCTTTGTAAGTGTGTTTTTCCAAAGTAAAGAACAAAGCATAGAGAGAATCAATGGCAAGTAAAGATTCCATTGAAGTCTGCTTATGAACATAAATAGAAATTAGCAACAAAAAAAATAATTTTGATTGGAAAACATGGTAAAACTAAAGTATTTACAGTATCACATGGTTTCATAGCATGAAGGATTTTACATCCATTGATAAATTTATCATAAACTATACATAAGGAAATATAATGTAAGAAGTTATCATGGAAGGATAGGGAAGGGAAAATATTGTAATAATATTATAATCACAAAAGTTAATACAGCTAAAAAGTACAAAATTTGAGAAATTGGAGCACCAAGCAAACTTACAGTACATATGTTTTGAATAACATAATTAGTGTGCATTATTTGATAGGTACAGCATAGAGAAACTTGCTTCCAAAAAATAGAAAACTCACATTGCTTTTAGTGATCATGTAACTCATTTTTAAAAACTGACAACATTCTAAGCAATAAAAACAACTTCAAAAATTCCAAGGAATATTTCAGCAACCACATATTAAAATCTATAATGCAGTAAGTCAGAAATACATTTCAAAAATAACTTTCTTTTCCCCTTCATGAAATTGGAAAGGGAGGGATATAATTCTAAATACTTGATGTGTTAAAGAAAAGCTTATTACGATTTATGAAATACTTAACATCGACTTGAAATAAGAACACAACTCAAATAGAAACATAAAAAAGTGTCTGAGGAAGAACTACAGATTTCAAATACATATTTTTGGAAATAAGAAATATTGAAAATTAATGAAATGAACTGCAACTCAGAGAGACTGAAAATAATAATACAATACCCTCAGAAAGTAAGACAGAAAAGTGTGAGACAAACCCTGAAAGTATGGGAAGATTAGGGATGACTTTAGTTGTGAAAATGGGACTCATCAATGTCTAGCCACACTGATGGGTGAGAGTGAGCATTCCAACACGTATGAATTCATTTCAATAATGAATGTTTTTACATACTGAATTAGATACTGGCTTTGTGGCAAGGGTGTTAAAGCTTGATCTTTAGCACATGTTTAGGTTGAACTTTGAACTTAGGTGCTATATCTAGAGCAGAAGCTTCTGGAGGCTCACCTCTTACCCACTGCTACCACACTTTTTTCCCCCACATTTTAAAAGTGTAATATTTTATTAATTGTTTAAACATTTTATACATGTACACAACACATTTTGATCATATTCATCCTGTTACTTTTCTCTCTAACTTCTCCTAGCTCTATCCTCTCTGCACTCTCAAAACTTTATGTTCCATCTATTTTCTATCTATCTATCTATCTATCTATCTATCTATCTATCTATCTATCTATCCATCCATCCATCCATCCACCCACCCACCCACCCATCCATCCATCCATCCATCCATCATCTATCTGTCTGTCTGTCTGTCTGTCTGTCTGTCTGTCTGTCTGTCTGTCTGTCTATCTATCTTTCTATCATTTTCCATCTATCTACCTATCATCTATCATCTTTCTACCATTTTCTATTATCTACCTATCATCTATCTATCATCTATTTTTCTATCATCTATCTTTCTATCTATCATCTATATTTCTATATTGATAGATGATAGATAGAGGAATAGAAAGGTTATTGCTTGATAGATAAATTATTGATAGATAGATAGACAAACAGACAGACAGATAGATAGATTGATAGATGATAGAAAAATGGTAGATAGATAGATAGATAGAGATAGGTAGATAGATAGATAGATAGATAGATAGATAGATAGATAGATAAATAATAGATGATGCTACCACACTTTTGCTAGCAGAATTCTACTGATCATTGGCAAATATTTTCCATGTGTGTCTTGATTTTGCACTGTAGTATAATGACAATTTCTTATCTTTTTTTATTGTTGTTCAGATAACTTAATAATAATTAACATTAAAAATTAAACATTCTTTCCCCCCTAAATGACTACCCATACTTCCATGATCAAATCTCATGTGAACCACGTGGTCGAAACGTTGCCCCTGTTCATTTTATTATGTGTGTCTGAGATTTGGCATTTCTACTCCCAATACTTTTTATATAGTACATATTTGGAATTACATTATAATTCAAATTAAGTAGCCCCCATTTTTAAAACTGAGAGCATCATTTAATAAAAAGCATTTGGTTTCCAAAAGCAACGCTTTGCTTCAGGATTGGATTTCACTCTAATTTCAGTGACTGAGGGAATACACCAAACCAAATATGTTCCATTCAGCTATACCATTTTATAGACAACTGCTCTAGTGTACAAGGAATGAGCAAATCCACAAATTATCTATATATTTATTTACCAGGGTTATGTTTTCATCACTGTTCATACATGTATTGTCAAGCACCACTGCCTAACATAGTCCAAGACTAGTGTTTTCCTCTGTGTTTTCTGATACAATCTGATAAAAACCAGAAGCAAACACAATTCTGTCACTTTAATTTTTTGTTAGGAGGAAGGCAATTATTATTTGATTTTGGAAAAATAAAGGCAGCATTTCAAACTTGGAAAATGTCCCAAACGAAAAATATAATATTTTACAGTGTTACAAGCAGGTCCAGTGTGGCAGCGTGTGTGTATAGGAAGAAGAAATGAGTTTCTTTGCGGTTAGACTTTTCCATTTTATGTAGTCAAGTAAATCTCAGTCATGGACATTGAACCAATAGCAAATGGCTCTATCCTTTGAAATATTAAGGGATGCATGGATTCACAGCTAAAGCTCTGACTTTGGGCTTAGACACACCTGGATCTAAATGCATCCCTAATTTATAAAGGTATGACTTTGCTTTTCAAGTCTCTAAAATGGGAGCAGTCATGGTGCTTGTGTGATGAGTTGCTTGCCAAGCAAGACAAATGGAGCTACATGTCAGATTCAGGATTCACAGCAGAACTGCCCTGAATTTCAAAAACACAGCTGGCGCAGAAAAATAAAAATTCAATCAATCCAGGCATGGCATGACATATGTATACTATTAGCCCTCAAGAGGCAGGAGGCTGGTACAAAGTTGAGTTCATCCCGGGCTGTGTAGTGAGATCATGTCTCAAACAACATGAAGCTTTGTAAAAATCCCAAATGAAATCAAATGCAGAACTGTTTCACAGTTTCCTTGTGATATCCTGGCAGTAGAAATAAGATGGGGAGTCCTGGAAATAGAGGTTCTTGTTCTATTAAATGATGTCGTTGCTGTAGAAACAAAGCGAAGGGCATGAGACTATCGTCAGTATAACAAAATTTGCAGGCTACTATGGCCTGAGCGCCATTGTTGTGAAGAGCGCTGTAGAACCAAGTCCATTCCTCACTCATGTGTTCTGAATTCTGTGGTTGTGTTTCTTTCTGTCCATCAGTTTGTTTTCCTTTCTTCTTATGATGTACAAATCTCCAACCTTCCTCTCTGTTCCGTTTGTAATTTACTCTTTTTTTTCCCACATTATAACAATAATATTTAATGTAAACCTCTTTTGAGTTTGTTCAGCACTAGCTGGCACTTTGTTTATGACAGCTACATGAATCACTGTAGAATGTAGCTATTGCAATGATCTTGTTGTTTTTAACTTGGAAGTAAGCCATTGAGAAAAGGTTGTCTAATTTATCATATTTCTCCCATAATACTACTTGCAACACGGCACACTAAATTCATAGTAACTGATAGGAAAGTTACATCACAAATGTATTTCTGAGTGAAGGACAAATGTGACCTATCAAGATGTTCTTTTTTTTTTTTCTTTCAGGATTATACAATGGTAATAGCCACATTAAAATTTCATTTTACTGCCCCCAGAGACATTGCAGGAATGTCTGCTTTGTCACATGTGCATCAATATATTGCAGAGAGGAGAGATGCTATGTCTAAGCTTAGTGTTATGATCTGTGCACATCAAAATGATTAGATGCCTAACATTCCCCCCAAAAGTGAGCCTGCAATGACCACAGGTCTTGCACTGTGCAGGCCTGGATGGGCTCTTATGGTGGGAAGCAAGCCAAAGATGATATAAACCCCTTCTGGGACTATGCAGCCCATTGGAAGATAAAAGGAGACTAGAAGGACCTTAGGCCCCAGGCAGGAGTAAGTATGATGTAGATAACCTCTGCATGGGCCCACATAGGCAGGCCCTGATGAAGAATGAGCACCAGATGACCACTAGTCTGTTTCTATGGGGTCTTGTCAGGGAGCTAGCTTGAGATGATCATCAGTCTTGTGCTGTGCAATTTTAGAGGGGCAGACCATGCCTGAGATGGCCCCTGCCCAGTGCCATAATGCACAAGCAGGGCATAGTACTGCTGAGACCACTCCAGAGATGACCCCAGACACTCAGAGACCCTAAGGTGCCACTAAGAGGAGCACGTAAGTGTTGAAAAATGGAAGAGAAAGAGCAACAGAAGGTTGTGGGTACGATGAAGAGGAAGGACTGGAGACTTAAGGGTAGCTAGGGACAGTCTGATGTGAGTATCTGATGATGCTATCTAGGACCATGATGGGGTCATGACCTATGCTAACACCGGGGGCCACATCTGGGTCCTTGGCCCTGCAGCAGCAGGGGTCTGTAAGCACCAAGTGTGGGCAGACATCCATGGTCAGGGCTGCCTGCGGGCATGTTGATGTCTATAGGCTGTGTAAAACTGCTGTCACCTCTTGCCTGGGTCTGAGAACTGGCCCTGAGGGTGTGAGGAGACCTGATCCCGCCCCCTGCCAGCTCAGGAGAGCAGGTAAGAATATCATCCAGGAAGCAAAGTAGAGCTGGCCCTGTTTGCAGGACTTGTGGGTGAGTTGTCTCCAAGGATATGAGCATAGGAGAGCTGGCCCTGCTACTCATATTCTGTGCAGTGGCATGGGAAAGGGAGAGATACCCTTTCCACCTCTTTCCCCTTGCCACCTGTGACAGGAAGGAGACCTGGCCTTGGGGTCGTGAGAGCAGGTGAGCTGCCCCTGCCCTTCACCAGCTGCAGCCCTTTCGAGAGCGGATTGTGCACCTCACCTGGGCGGCACAGTGGAGCTGACTGGTGGCAGGAGCAAGGTTCTGAGCACCGGGCAGCCTGCCCTGCTTCTGGTCTGCTGTGTGGTGGCACCAGTAAGGGAGAAAGAGAACCCCTCTCTTGCCTTTTGCCCTCACCACTTGCCTCAGGAGGGTGAGCCTGCCCAACCAGGGTCACAAGTGGAGGAGAAATTATCTTGTCCCTCACCTGCCACAGCATTTGGGAGAACGGGCCCTGCACCTCACCTGGGAAGCTCAACTGAATGACTCTGATGGCACTGGCACGAGTGAGCCAGCCCTGAGGGTGTGAGTGTGGGAGAACTGGCCTCGCAGCTTGTCTGTTAAGCTATGACATGCCCTCCCCTCCCATTGCCCCTTGCCGCCTAAGAGAGGCAGGAGAGCAGTAAAGTAGAACTGGCTCTAGATGTGGGGATTGCAGGTGAGCTGGCTCCAAGGGCTTGAGTGCCAGAGAGCCGACCCTGACTCTTTCCTGTGGCACAGTCACACAGACAAGGGAAAGATGCCCTCCTGTCTGTTGAAGAACTTTGCTATTAAGGTAGCAGTCCCCCATGACCAAAGGCTTTCTGAGCTCAAAACACAAAATGGAAGACTCCCTTTATCAGCAGGACTTTCGGTCGCTGCCTGTTTCTGACTCTCTTAGTCGGGAGAATGTTCCTGAATACAACTAGCCTTGTCTGAAAGGTGACCTTGTATAGAACTTTGTGCAAGGTTGCATAACAGCACACACATTGCCACCCTGGCTTCCTGTCCACGTGATAAGATTATTAAGTGCTGTACTATAACCAATCAGCCTTGATGCCCTGACCAATTAACCCTTTCCACCCATACTCCTAAAAAGCCCTATGTATACGATCCCTGAAACAATAATGTAGATTCATCTTACTGTAGCAGCCTCTGGAGGTCATTCTGTCTTTAATCACAGTCACCTGAATCTTGCTCTCCAACTCTGTTCCCTTTCTCCCTTCAGGCTGGTGGCCTCCCATTTCTTATCACTTGCCACCCACCTTAGGTAGGAGAGCTGGCCCCATCGTGTCCATGAGAGGATGAGAGATGGTCCTGCCCTTCACCTGCTGCAGCACTTCAGAAAGCAGGCCCTGCGTCTTGCCTGGGCAGCAGGGCAGAGCCAGCCCTATTTGCAGGGGTGGCTGATGAGTGGTCCCAGTGGTATGGGGGTGGTGTGGGTGGCAAACTAAACAGCTCAGGTAACTCTCGGGCCCAGATCCGAGGCTTTGAATTGGCCCACCTCAACCTCTACGGCATTGATGAACTGCTGGAGTGCATGGAGGAGCCAGTACTGTAGATCTAAAGCTACAGGATCTTCATGACATAGGACAGCAACAGGATATCCGAGAGGAGTCCCAACGAGGTTCCAATATTAATAGTGTAACAGAAGCCAGTGGCCTCTTAACAGGCCATTGCAATATTTACATTATGTATGTTACCTATGTAACTCTGAGGCTACAACATACCATAGGGACCACAGGAGCCTCTCTAGGCTCTGGAGGACAGATGCTGCCTATAAATTCATGTTCAGTAATAAAGAAGGCAGGCTGGGAAGTCAGAATCATTAGCTGGCTGAAGCAATGCACTAATGCAGAATAAAACATTCTACAGCCTGCCATTTATTACCCCCTTGGCTGGCATAAAGCTGTTGTTGAGTTATTGGCTGTAGCATGGATGCAGAAGCAACAATGTAACATAATGTATATTATATACAAATGCAGGCATATGGGCCCTGAATCTGTAGACAGGTGCTTCCATTTCACCTCATTCCTTTCAGTTAACTTAGTGTTAGGAATAGGACATAAGATATAGTAAATCATTTGAATCTCTTCAGTTACCTCAGAGTGGTGCCATCTCTTTGGCTTAAAATCACTTTGATTACTCTCAGTAGATCCTGGGGGGGAGTTGAAACCCCAAAACACTTAGCCAAATGTTTCTCATTCTCTTGAGATTCATCTTTGTAAAAGTAGGTGTCGTAAAAACTTGACTTTGAATAATATAATGATACATCAGGATTTTAATATTTAATCTTAATAGTTCCTATAAACAAGGAAAGAATGTTGGACCGTGAACAATAATGGCCATTTGAATTTTCTTTCCATTTTACCTGAATTTATATCATCAGTCTGGAAAAATTTGGAGCATTATCTGGGAACATAAAAGATTTTTTTTTTGCAGCTAAGGTGCAAATCCAGCTCACAGCAACTCCCATCTTGGGAGTTATAGGGATATCAGAAGAAAACCATTGAACCCCCCGCCCTAGATCAGCCTAAAATCATAGAACCATTGTAAAAGATCTGATCTACTTTATATAGCTTTGCCATATGTAGTATAAGGCCATAGCAAAATACCCACTTACAAAACATGAAGGATTTGTGTTCTAATTCTCCACTGTTTATGTGCTTTCTGATTGAGCATTACAGAATCCCTCAGAGCCTCAGTTTACCAATATGTGGCATATAAATAACATACCTACCCAATAGAGTTATGAAGCTTTTAAAAGTGCTAATGGAAAGAGTGCCTAACATAAAGTCTGACACTTATTAAGATACCAACAAATGATAGTGGCTAATTGCTAATCTCATCTTTGTCACCTTTACCTCTACCTCCACCTCAGGGACTATACAGCAAGTGTGCACAGCCATCGAGAGGGAGAACACACTTTCAGATGTCAAAGTCGAGTCACTACAAGATAAACTGTTCAGCTCAGGATTGTTTGTTTGCTTGTAAGAAACACAAATTCAATTCAATTTACTTGAAGGAAAACCAGGATGCTTCTGGAGGGAGAAGGTGTAGCTTACAAGAAGCATGGTAGAGAGCATTTATAGCAGATAATCAGAGGGACTGGCGATCACCAGGTCCATCTGCCTGTCTCTCATCTCTGCTTGATGGTTTCATTTTCTCCTTTTATCAGGTGACCTTTGCTTTGCAGCATATATCACAGCTCCTGGCATTTACCAAGGTTTGAGTCTAATAACTTAAAAACAAACGAGGAAACAGTATTTCTCTCTCAGCTTCTCCTTACTTTCTGTGTAGGGCTTGACCCTAGTCAGACACTTTCTTGGGCCAATCACCATGAACACAGATTCTATGATTTTCCTATCTTGGCCTCTATACCCATTTGTGTGGCCTGAAGCAGGCATATCTCATGGGCATGGGATGGAAGAAGGTTAAGAGTGGGATTTCTACAGCTCATGTATGGCTGTTTTGGCAAGCAGAGAGGCAACTCTTTAAACACTACAGAAAAGAGCACTACCCAAAGACAGCTAGCCACTGTTTGAAATTAGCTGGTAATAGCTCACATGGTGAGCTATTCTTGGCTTATTGGAAAGCTTATCTTTATTTATTTACTGGTAAAATGAAGTTATACAAAAGGGTTCAAATACCACTTTACTAAATGGCCACCATCATTTGGGAAGGAGTATCCTGGTTAGAAGGTTTGCTTGAAGAAGGGGGTGGAATAAAAGACAAGGAGAGGGATGGAGATTTCACTCGGACTGGATTCTCTCCTGAAGACAAACTATGTGACCATGAGAGGTGTTGACTACTGTAGCAATCCTAAGAATGGCTAAGTGGAAGCTGCAAAAAACTTTAATAAGGGTCTCTCAACGCATCCTCCTCCCTTCTAGCCTACCACCCAGCAGAGGAAGTGGAAAAGAAAGGTGAATAAGAAACAACAGTTTGGAGCTGAGACGAAAGGATGGACCATGTAGAGACTGCCATATCCAGGGATCCACCCCATAATCAGCATCCAAACGCTGACACCATTGCATACACTAGCAAGATTTTATCAAAAGGACCCAGATGTAGCTGTCTCTTGTGAGACTATGCCGGGGCCTAGCAAACACAGAAGTGGATGCTCACAGTCAGCTATTGGATGGATCACAGGGCTCCCAATGGAGGAGCTAGAGAAAGTAGCCAAGGAGCTAAAGGGATCTGCAACCCTATAGGTGGAACAACATTATGAACTAACCAGTACCCAGGAGCTCTTGACTCTAGCTGCATATGTATCAAAAGATGGCCTAGTCGGCCATCACTGGAAAGAGAGGCCCATTGGACACGCAAACTTTATATGCCCCAGTACAGGGGAACGCCAGGGCCAAAAAGGGGGAGTGGGTGGGTAGGGGAGTGGGGGTGGGTGGGTATGGGGGATTTTTGGTATAGCATTGGAAATGTAAATGAGCTAAATACCCAATAAAAAATGAAAAAAAAAAGAAACAATAGTGGTCCTGTTTAGAAATAGTTCTATGGGGCTATTCCAATCTTTGTTGTCAGCAGTTCAGTCTACTCGGCAATCAGCACTCAGGAATCAGCAACAACAGTTTGATCCAGAAGAAACTGCAATTGGTCCAAGTCAGCAGAAGCAGCAAGAAGTTGCCAGAATATCACGGTAAGTTCTTCGGCAAGTTACTCTCTACCAAGTCACGAGAAGCAAAGATCGGTAACATCACGCAAGGTGAACCAGTGCTAAAGCCTCCTCAGTTAAGACTAGGAAGGTGGAGCAAGGCTGACCAAAGCCAGTCTCCTCTCACTGTGAGGTCACATTCAGATTCCTTCTAAACAGCGCACATCCTCTCATGTGTCTGCTTCAGCCAAACATATTTTCACATATCTGCCTCAACCTTCTTTCACATGGCTGCGTTAGCAAAACATCCTTTCACCTGTCTACCCCAGCAAAACATGACATTACTGAGTTTCCAAAGAAATCAGAAATTACCACTTCACTTAGTAGTTTGCTTAAGGTGGGCTTCCATTATTTTCATTAAATAGAAAGTTTGAAAAGCTCCGGGGAGTAATTTTGCCTGGAGTTATGTAGTCTATAGGAGACAACACCACAGTCTTGAGTTATTTAGCTAATTTATAAAGGCAAGAAGGGACCTGGTCCTCAGGACTTTTCAGCAGGACTTTTCTCACTGGTTCTGGTGTGTTTATTTTCATTAGTTTTCTAGGAATTCTAGAAAAAAGTAACCTTTTGTCTCAAGGTGTGTGTGTGTGTGTGTGTGTGTGTGTGTGTGTGTGTGTGTGTATGTGTATATACATATATATCCTGTTTTAATCCTTACATATTCTTTCACTTTTCTATTTTTCAATTCTTTTGAAACAGATTCTTGTGATATAGCCTAGGGTAGTCTTAAACTCAAGATACCCCTGCCCTAGCCTCCTGAGCACCAAGATTATAGACAGGCACCACAACACTTAGCCTTTTTTTAAAAAATTTTTTATTAGGTATTTTCCTCATTTACATTTCCAATGCTATCCCAAAAGTCCCCCATACGCCCCCCCAACTCCCCTACCCACCCACTCCACCTTTTTGGCCCTGGCGTTCCCCTGTACTGGGGCATATAAAGTTTGCAAGTCCAGTGAGCCTCTCTTTCCAGTGATGGCCAACTATGTATCTTTTGATACATATGCAGCTAGAGTCAAGAGCTCCAGGGTACTGGTTAGTTCATATTGTTGTTCCACCTATAGGGTTGCAGATCCCTTTAGCTCCTTGGGTACTTTCACTAGTACCCAAGCTACTAGCTCCTCCATTGGGAGCCCTGTGATCCATCCAATAGCTGACTGTGAGCATCCACTTCTGTGTTTGCTAGGCCCCAGCATAGTCTCACAACAGACAGCTATATCTGGGTCCTTTCAACAAAATCTTGCTAGTGTATGCGATGGTGTCAGCGTTTGGAGGCTGATTATGAGATGGATCCCCGGATATGGCAATCACTAGATGGTCCATCCTTTCCTCACAGCTCCAAATTTTGTCTCTGTAACTCCTTCCATGGCTGTTTTGTTCCCAATTCTAAGAAGGGGCAAAGTGTCCACACTTTGGTCTTTGTTCTTCTTGAGTTTCATGCGTTTAGCAAATTGTATCTTATATCTTGGGTATCCTAAGTTTCTGGGCTAATATCCACTTATCAGTGAGTACATATTGTGTGAGTTCCTTTGTGATTGGGTTACCTCACCCAGGATGATGCCCTCCAGGTCCATCCATTTGCCTAGGAATTTCATAAATTCATTCTTTTTAATAGCTGAGTAGTACTCCATTGTGTAAATGTACCACATTTTCTGTATCCATTCCTCTGTTGAGGGGCATCTGGGTTCTTTCCAGCTTCTGGCTATTATAAATAACACTTAGCTTTTTAAATATATTCTTAATAATAAAAATATTTCAAAATACTTATGGTCCTGAAGAGATGGGTCAGTCAGGAAGTGCCCACTGTGCAAGCATGAAGACCTAAGTTCATATCCCCAGAACTCATGTATAAGATCTGAGACAACATGTGCTGGTAAGTTCAGTATTGGAGATGTAGAGATGCGAGGCTCCCTCAGGAACAGCTCAAGCAGTCTAGTCAATTGGTGAGCTCTGGCTCAAAAATTATGCTGGAGAGTGATTGTGAAAGTCACCTGGTATTAATATCTGGCCTTCACACATAGGCACATACACATACACTTACAAAATTTCACAGTCACACATAATAAAACCACCACCAATTTATGAATTATTTAGTTAATTGTATTTTTTATTCAATGCTAAAATTCATTTTAAGCTGTCTGAAATTATTTTTATAGAAGATTCAGTCCTATTTATACATAAAGCATAATTTATTCCTAGTTGGTCATATTAATTTATATTTGTATATAACATAGCTGCATGCTCTATACATACTCAATGAAATTTTTGCTATATTAATTACTTTTTCTCATTGATCTATGATATATACTTAAAGCACATATTTTTCTTATAGTTACTGTAGCCAAATGAATACCTGTAGCCCATAAGACCTTGAGTTATCCATATGATATTTAAATATTATCTCCTGTTTTCCTAACATGACCCATACTAAGGTGAGTTATTATTTCTTCCTTCTTTCTTTTTTTCTGCTCACTAATTTTTACTGGACTTTTATATTTGTTATCTTCAATGAGTGTCTCTTACTTGATTTCTCATATTTTCTTTTTTTTTAATTGGGTATTTATTTCATTTACATTTCCAATGCTATCCCAAAAGTCCCCCACACGCTCCCCCACCCACCCACTCCCACTTCTTAGCCCTGTCGTTCCCCTGTACTGAGGCATATAAAGTTTGCACGAATAATGGGCCTCTCTTTCCACTGATGGCCGACTAGGCCATTTTTTGATTCATATGGTATTATTTCATTAGTTCCCCCAAAACTGCTACTTACTCTATTTTGTATTTATTGATTTTCTACTCTTCCTTGATAGTCAGTTTGATTCTATGCTATAATAACATATGATATTTATTCAAAGGTTTGTCAAACCATATATTTAAATATATATGTATATATTAAGGTTTTATATATTATATATTTTATTAGGTTTAATTATATCTATCTATCTATATGTGTGTATAGGTATGTATTAATGTATTTTTAAATAACCCAAATACATTTGAGATAGGGACTTGCTATATAGATCAGGCTGGTTTCAAACTCACAGAGATCCATTTGTCTCTGTATCCTGAATGCTGGAATTAAATGCTTGTGTCACTGGTCCCAGAAAGACAAATAGTTTTAAATATCTTGAGAGATTAGCCCAAGTTGATCATTGATTCTATTCTATGGCCACAAACATTTTCAATGCCAGAAACTTGGAAATCAAAGAATGTTCCTCACTGTAGAAGATCAGCCTCAAATCCTTCAGCAAGGGCTTTTCCTCAGAAAAGTGCTCTGTGCTTTGGGGGAAAAGTACATTTGGATTTTTTTCAACTTTACACACTCATCTTATTGGTTACCTTGATTGCTCCTTTTTATTTTCTGCCCTTTTTGCCACTGAAATGCTGATTTTGTACATTTTATTCTGGATGTGGTATAGTAGATACCCTGTAGTCATATCCCAGGGTTCATACAGTTCCTTATGAGTTGATGGTATTTATGATATCATCCATGTATTTTGTCAGTTTTTTTGGTTACACTTTTTTTTTTCTTCTGTTTGGGTTTCGAAAAAAGTTTTGGTGACATAATAAAAAGGAACTAAATACATAAAAACATTGTCAGCCCCTACAATCTGGATTTTAAAAGGGCATTCAACATTGTTACTCACAGGATCACATATTGGACCTGTCGACCTCCTTGTGGAGCATGAGCGCCCACTCTTCCCCAAGGGTCTGTAGGCATTTAAGTTACTAGAAGAGGAAAAATACCAATGTTAGTGGTGTAGCCATAGGTAAAGTACTTGTATTATAGGTAGTCCTCATCTATGCTCTGTAAGCAATCCTAATGGAACTCACTGGGTCGGGTCACAAAATCTTGAAAGTAGAAGGAAGATTCTTGGAGAGAGGAATGGAGTCAGTGGTAGAAGGAATGGAACAAAAAAGGCATTGTGGTAAATATGATTAAAATATACTATATGCAGGTATGAAAATACAATAAAGAAACCTGTTATGTATATAAGCATAGTTTTAAAAGCATCATGCCTACACACTTCAATTAAGTGAAGAAGTAAAGTCTTTTCAAATCACATCAAATTATCTTTTTATAGTAGAAATATACATTTCTCACAAAGGCATATGAGCTTCAGATCTTCCCTCTTCACATCTACCTACCTAGCTACCTAGCTACCTAGCTACCTAACTACCTACCTACCTACCTACCTACCTACCTTATCAATCTGTCAATCACCTGTCTTCCATCTATCTTCAATACTTTAAGGATTATTTCTTAGAGCTCAGGTATACAAATATGTTGCCATGTTTAGCATCATGATTAGTAATCAGAATTTCCATATACTGAGTCTATAATTATATTGTCCATTTTCCATTTCACTACACTCAGTAAAAACCCAGTTTCCATGCTGTACTCCTACACATCCTGTACTATTCACTCTTGACACTTATCACAAAATATAATTATAACTAATTTGTGTGCAGAATTAGTTTCCTAGGGCTGCAGGAACAAATGACTTGGAAACTTAAATTTATTCTCTCAGAATCCTGGAGTTCAGAAGATTGAAACCAGTGTGTGTTGTGGCCACACTCCTTCTGGAGTCTTTGTGGAAGAACCTGTTCTTTACTTTGTTTGGTTTCTGATGGCTGTAATATTTATTCTGTGGCTTGTGGCTCTCATATGGTGCCATCTTGGGTGTGTGTGATGTTTGTTTGCCTGTGTATGGAGATGGATGCATGTATGGGTGTGTACATGCATGTGGAGGCCAGAGGTTGATACCGAGAGTCTTGCTGGAATAGTCTTCACCTTATTTGTGACCACAGGATCTTTCACTTATACTCAGACAACCCAATTAGGGCTAATCTAGGTAGCCAGCCTGGTCCAGGGATCTATGTCTCTACCATCCCAGTAACAGAGCTACTTGTGGGACATCCCACTGTCCCGTCAGGTTTTTATTTGAATTGTCTGTTATTATGTCTCAAACTCTTGTCCTCATGTTTTCATGGCAGCAACTTTACCTGACAAGCCATTTTTCCTGCCCCATTCAGTTCTATGTTGACAATATCTTCTCCTTGTTGGTTAACTTAATCCCCAGTTGGCCTCTCTCTTTTTTTATTTTTAATTTTTTATTAGGTATTTTCTTCATTTACATTTCCAGTGCTATCCCAAAAGTCCCCCATACCCTCGTCCACCACTCCCCTTCTTGGCCCTGGCGTTCCCCTTTACTGAGGCATATAAAGTGTGCACAACCAATGGGCCTCTCTTTCCACTTATGGCCAACTAGGCCATCTTCTGCTACATATGCAGCTAGAGACACGAGTTCTGGGGGTACTGGTTAGTTCATATTGTTGTTCCACCTATAGGGTTGCAGATCCCTTTAGCTCCTTGGGTACTTTCTCTAGCTCCACTATTGGGGGCCCTGTGATCCATCCAATAGCTAACTGTGAGCATTCACTTCTGTGTTTGCTAGGCCCCGGCATAGTCTCACAAGAGACAGCTATATCAGGGTCCTTTCAGCAAAATCTTGCTAGTGTATGCAATGGTGTCAGCGTTTGGAGGCTGATTATGGGATGGATCCCCGGATATGGCAGTCTCTAGATGGTCCGTCCTTTTATCTCAGCTCCAAACTTTGTCTCTGTAACCCCTTCCTTATTACTATGTAAGTGATTACACTCAAGACCAATCCCAATTACTCAGAATAAGTGTTTCCTCTCAAGATCGTTAACATGATCTACTTCTCTTGCTACAAAATGTAGTACTTTACAATTTATGAGAGTTAAGAAGCAGACATATTTTGGAGGTAACCATTTGACCCACTACATACACTACTTCTTCCTACCACATACCTAACTCCTTCATTAGTTTCTAAAATCTGTAAGGTCATGAGTTTGTCCTTTTCTTTTTTTAAGAAAAGATTTTTATTTGTTTATTTATTTTATTTTATGTACATTGTTGTTTTGCCTGCATGTGTGAGTGAATTTGATCCCATGGAAAAGGAGTTACAGACAGTTGTGAGCTGCTATGTGGGTGCTGGGAATTGAACCCAGTCCTCTGAAAGAGTAGTCAGTGCTCTTAACTGTTGAGCCATCACTCCAGCTTCTGTTCTTTTCTCTCGTAATATATCTTTCTTTACAGTCCAGTACCCATTTCATAGTAAAATTGGCCCTTTCTACCTGTGGATAATGAATCCTCAGATTTGACAAACTATGCACTGAAAATAGATGGAAAAAAACTATTGTGCACTGAATATATACATTTTAATGTTACAATAACTGTTTATATAAGACTTGTATTATAATCTAGAGATAGTTTATTTATATATATATATACTGGAAATAGCAACACAATTCATGTAGGGGATGAAATTCATTCCAGAGACTTTGGAATCCACCTGGATTTTTGAACCAATCCTTTGTGGATTCCAAGAAACAATACTTAATATTCATTGAGTACATAAATAATACTAAAAGTCATGGGTAATTGAATCTTTAGTTTTAAGCTTAGTTTGAGGCCTTGCACTGAAATTATATGTGCTACCTCTAATTGAACGAGACCATGGAAATTCTTTAAATATTAATTTTGTGCAATAATTTTCATCATATTTCACCCCAACTCAGACAAAATTCTAGCACTGAGAAGAGAAAGTGGATGCAAAGTCCCAACTCTAAGCAAGAAGTTATTTGCAATTGATATCTGCTTAGAAAGGGAAAACCATTATTTTCCAGTAGTGTGTCATTGGGTCTATCAACCACAGTCCAAGCAGACCCTATGCCCAGGAGTAGCTTAAGAACACAAAATGGGCTCCGTTTGTTGTTGTTGTTGTTGAGCTTTTTGTTTCACTTTCTTCAGTTTTGGAAAAGACAAATTCTAAGAATCCAGACTAGCATTTACTGAAAGAGATACTGTGAAGAATGGGGCAACTCTTCCTAAATTGCTTCACTTGTTGTCTACATTTCTCCAGTTTACCAGAGTTGAGCATGGCCATATATTAACTGCCTATGTGACCTATGGTAATTATGTGAGTTTCTGTTGTCCTTCTTCTTTTATTCCAGCTCCATGATGCTGAATTATGATCAGAGCTGCTCCAGGGTTGATAGGTCAGTGCTCAGTGACCAGTCCTTTCTATTACTCTGTCTACAAGTTCCTTAAAAACTTTTGCATTTCCTTCCCTCTCCCAGTGCAATTTTGAAATAAGTTTCATACATAATCTCTGACTAAACAAGGCAGAAAAAGCTGTTTTTCCCCTTAAATTACACAAAAAGAAGTGGTAGATATGTAGTTGTATTTAAGATGGAATAATTATTGTAATCATGCTCTAAGATAACTGTTGCCATTACTGATATTTGAAAATAAAAGACACATTAATTAAAATTTTAATTTAGAAAAGAAAAGAAATAAATTCATTAGGGGTTTAAAATGAATTTCCCTGACCTTAGATTCTAGAAGGAAACATTTAGTATATTTTAGTTGCAAAGTGTCATTGATGGCTAATCAAATCTGCAACCTCTTTCCACTCCACCTTCTTTCCTCTTTCTTTGCTTATTATAACTGTAAATTTCCTTATGGTGTCATTGCAATATTTGGACATTATTGGGAATGGGAAAGATAGGTAGTAGCAGGGTAGAATTTGCAAAGCTACTTTGCTTCTAAGTAATATTACTTAAATAGTAAGATTTATTTTTTAAAGTATTCATTCCACCATGGATAGATCTCATTAACCTGCAACAAAATGTCCCTGAGCTTCACACATTGTTGGCATGTGTCAATAAACTATCTAATGAAATAAGCACATTTAAACTTGTTCCAGTTCTGTTTCTGCTGCTTTGATATAAATGGGATCCTATCCCTAAAAGGAGAAGTCGACATGTGTTGCCCATCCCTTAACCCAGAAGCTACTCCAATTGATAACCACTTGCAAATGAAAATTTATTTTTCCCACGGAAGTCTCGTGGTGGAAACAAACTAGTCTTAAGGATAGACTGCATGCCCAGAAGTAGATAGTCAATAGAAAAATGAACCAACAGAGTCTTTGGAGGTTCCTTGTCTCATAATGTCATCTTGGGGCTTTAATTTTTTTAATCTTAATACGTATATATGCATATATATATACATACAATATATACATTGAGACTCTCTTCTCAAGGGGTTCTAGGTCATGTCAAATTGAAAACTAAAGCTAACCATAACATAGCTAGATGTGTGTGTGTGTGTGTGTACATGTGTATATATGTATACATAGATGGATGTATACTTTTTTCCTGCTATTTTACTTAGCTTATAGACATCAATGATTAGGTATACATCCTCACAACGTCTCTCTGTTCTCATAAGTTTGTCTACACCTCACACAAACTTTTTTCTCTTCCTTTGTCAGCCAGAAAAGATCTCTCCTCTCTTCTAAAATCATTTCCTCCTTTTTGGTAAGGATCTTGTTCTTTTTGATCTCATAAGGAGGCCAAGTTGATGCTCCTTCTGTCCCCTTTCTTGCTTCTGTTTGAGTGAGTGGCAACCTTCCAGTGTGTGATCTAGATATAGAGACTTGAAGTGCTACTTACCCGACTAGCGTCTTTCTTGCTGGTGAGTGCAGTTTATTTATTCTGCTTCCAGCTGCTATTATCCTTTGCTCACACTCCAGCTTTTTTGGCTAGTCAATGTGAAATGAAGATGAGCAACTTTCCAGGATCTTCTGTTATTACATTGGGACCGCTGAGATAGGCTAACTACAAAGCTGAGCAGCTATTAGATTCTGTCTCTATAGGATACATATGCCTAGCTCCTATTTGTCTAAATTAGCCTAGAAATTCCTCTTTCAGAATATTACACATAACACACTAACACAAACTCTATTGGTTCTGTTCCTATAGCCCAGTGGTTCTCAACCTTTCTACTTTTTAAAAATAATTTATTGGATATTTTATTTATTTACATTTCAAATGTTATACTCTTTCCCGATTTCCTCTCTGCAAACCCCCTATTCTATTCCCCTCCCCTGCTTCTATGAAGGGCCTCTCCTCCCATTGATGCGAGATAAGGCCATCCTCTGCTACATATGCAGCTAGAGCCATAGGTCCTTCCATGTGTATTCTTTGATTAGTGGTTTAGTCCCTGGGAGCTCTGGGGGGTCTGGTTGATTGATATTGTTTGTTGTTCTTCCTATGGGTTTGCAAACCCCTTCGGCTCCTTCAGTCCTTTCCCTTAGCTCCTTCATTTGGGGTTCCTGTGCTTAGTCCAATGGTTGGCTGCAAACATCAACACCTGTATTTATCAGGCTCTGGCAGAGCCTCTCAGGAGACAGCTATATCAGGCTCCTGTCAACAGGCACTTCTTGGCATCTGCAATAGCGTCTGGGTTTGTTGTCTGTATATGGAATGGATCCCCAGGTGGGGCAGTCTCTGGATGGCCTTTCCTTCAGTCTCTGCTCCACACTTTGTCCCCATATTTCCTTTAGACAGGAGCAATTCTGGGTGAAAAAAATTGGAGATAAGTGGGTGGCCTCATCCCTCAACCAGGGTCCTTGCCTAACCTCTGGATATGGTATCTACAGGTTCTCCCTCCCCTTGGTTGGGAATTTCAGCTCCTTTCATCTCCATTGGATCCTGGGAGCCTCTTGCTTTCCTGATATCTGGGACTTCAACTGTTCTAATGTTACAACTCTTTAATACAGTTCCTTATGTTATGGTGATCCTGAACCATAAAATTATTTTTGTTGTTACTTTATAACTGTAATTTTGTTATTGTTATGAATTGTAATGTAAATATTTTTGGAGACAGAGGTTTACTAAAGGGGCTGCAATTAACAAGTTGAGAAACACTGCTCTAGAGAACCTTATTTAATTCAGTATTTAAGGGCACATTTCCAGTGACCTAACTTGCTTTAACTAGGCCTCATAACTTAAAAGTTTTATTATCTTCCAATACTGAAATGAGTTGCAAGCCAAACTATTAACCCATGGATTTTTTGGGAGAATTGTCAAATTCATATTAGAGCAATACATTCAAGTAAATAGGCTTTACAATGCAAAGTAACAAATGTTTTGATTAGTAAAAAAAAAAAAAATCTAATACTACACCTGTATTAAGATGTAGAGTTTAATTCCCATTCCCTTGGATATGAGCTTACCCTAGAGACTTGCTCACCTCGAGGCGTGTGATGGAAGAGATGATCTATGGTTTCTAAGTTGTAGCCCCTAAGAACTCATGCAGTTTCCAACCGTATTTCTTAGTCCTGGTTCCTGAGATGTCCCTTCCAGCTCTCAGTGACTGCCTCAGGAGGAAAATTCGAGTCAACTGGAGAAGATAGAAATTCTGCTTGGCGGGTCCATTTGAGCTTCTGGATGACAATGGAGATCCGCTTCATGCAAGGCAGGGCAGAAGTTCACTCAGGCAGTCTAACGACTTCAGCCTGATTCACTGCCTGGCAACAGGAATAAGATAATTCTACCCAGCTGAACTCAGTCAACACAAAGGGTCCAAGGAAATCATAAAGCACAATTTTTCAGCCATAACTTTCAGAGATTCTTACACAACAATTCAAGACTGAAACTGCTGCTGATATGAAGGAGCAATCTATCTGAGGCCCAAGTAAGGAGAATGGGGACAGGCTGCCCCAAAACATGTATACCTGGATGGTTCAGAAGCAACGCCAATAAAAAATGTGTGATTTACATATGCCACAAGATTAAATACTAATGATTCTGCCAAAAGGGCAAGGTTCTACCATGATGCAGGAAGTGACACATAGGCCTGGGTACCCAACTGGAGTATTTCCACAATTGCTGTCCCTTGGAATACTGCACATACCTATTGTTCTCTGTTCAAATAAGCTTGAGGCAGACGACCATATTCTTTCTGAAGTATTATCATAGTTTATAGTCAGTGTGAAACACAGTCTATTTACTATAGGACTACTACCTGAGCCTTCGGTGTGTTAAAGTTGGAAAATAGCCAAAAAAGCTATTTTTCTCGTAAATTAAGTAGCTGGTGATATGTCAGCATAGAAAACACCTTGTTATATGCTTAGAGTTTTAATAAAATGAAAGAAACTAGAGAATTTTGAGAGATTATAGCTTTGCCCTCTCTTCTCAGAAAGATGATGAGACATAGGAAAAAAAAACAGTGTGTGTGGTTTAACAGCACAGATGCTAATCTTTTTTTTTTTTCCTTTTTTTTTTTTTGTTTTTGTTTTTGTTTTTGTTTTTTGTTTTTTGAGACAGGGTTTCTCTGTGTAGCCCTGGCTGTCCTAGAACTCACTCTGTAGACCAGGCTGGCCTCGAACTCAGAAATTCACCTACCTCTGCCTCCCAAGTCCTGGGATTAAAGGCGTGTGCCACCATGCCTGGCACAGATGCTAATCTTGCCTTCCCATTTTAATTGCTTGTTTGGCTTTGAAACTTTCTTTTTTGTGAGCTCACTTTTTTTTCTATTTTAAATGAGAAACAGGAAGGGAGTCTGAATTTGAAGCTCAATAGCAGTAAGGTGCACGTCACAGTCTGCAGTGGATGTGGACTCAAATCTCTGGCACCAAATGCAAAGTAAGATAAATTAAACATGGAAGATATTGGTCTGAATTACATACATACCAATATTCTGTGGAACCTTTTACATTATGAATCATTTAAAATTATGCATACATAGATTCTCTGGGATGTTCCATATCATGTAGTTGATTCTAAAAGGAATAACTGTCACCAAAGAAGATGAGAACCACTTGCATAAATCAGTTTTGGGCCTTGTTTGGGTTTTAGTCTTCAGGGTGGTGTTTTGGGGAGTTGTGGCCCTTTAAGAGGTGATTCCTATAGGAGTTCCTTAGGGACTTAGGACAAGACCCCACCTTGATTTGTTTTGTTTTGTTTTTTGTGGTGTTTTCTTTAAATTTTTTTTATTTTTTCTTTTATTAGATATTTTCTTTATTTACATTTCAAATGTTATCCCTCTTCCTGGTCTCCCTCCAAAGTACCCCTTCCCTTATCTTTCCTCTCTTCCCCTGTGTCCCAACACACCCACCCCTGCTTCCTGGTCCTGGCATTCCCCTACACTGGGGCATAGAGTCTTCACAGGACCTGGGACCTCTCCTCCCATTGATGACCTACTAGGCAATCCTCTTCTGCATGTGTAGTTGGAGCTATGAGTCCCACCATGTGTACTCTTTGGTTGGTGGTTTAGTCCCTAGGAGTTCTGGGGTTACTGGTTTGTTCATATCGTTGTTCCAACTATGGAGCTGTAAACCCCTTTAACTCCTTGGGTCCTTTCTCTAGATGCTTCATTGGGGACCCTGTGCTTAGTCCAATGGATGGTTGTGAGCATCTCCTTCTGTATTTGTCAGGCACTGGCAGAGACTCTCAGGGGACAGTTTTATCAGGCTCCTGTCAGCAAGACCTTGTTGCCTCTACAATAGTGTCTGGGTTTGGTGGTTGTATATGGGATGGATTCCTAGGTGGGGCAGTCTCTGGATGGCCTATCCTTCAGTCTCTGCTCCACACTTTGTCTCTGTAACTCCTCCCATGGGTATTTTGTTTTCCCTTCTAAGAAGGATTGAAGTATCCATACTTTGGTCTCCCTTCTTCTTGAGCTTCATGTGTTTTGCAAATTGTATCTTGGGTGTTCTAAGCTTCTGGACTAATATCCACTTATCAGTGAATGCATATCATGTGTGTTCTTTTGTGACTGGGTCACCTCACTCAGGATGACATCCTCCAGATCCATCCATTTGCCTAAGAATTTCATAAATTCATTTTTTAAATATATAGCTGAGTAGTACTCCATTGTGTAAATGTACCACATTTTCTGTATCCATTCCTCTGTTGAGGGACATCTGGGTTCTTTCCAGCTTTTGGCTATTATAAATAAAGCTGCTATGAACATAGTGGAGCATGTGTCCTTATTACATGTTGGAGCATCTTCTGGGTATATGCCCAGTAGTGGTATTGCCGTGTCCTCTGGTAGTACTATGTCCAATCTTCTAAAGAACTGCCAAACTGATTTCCAGAGTGGTTGTACCAGCTTGCATTCCCACCAACAATGGAGGAGTGTTCCTCTTTCTCCACATCCTCACTAGCATCTGCTGTAACTTGAGTTTTTGATCTTAGCCATTCTGACTGATGTGAGGTGTAATCTCAGGGTTGTTTTAATTTGCATTTCCCTGATGACTAAGGATATTGAACATTATTTTTAGGTGCTTCTCAGTCATTCGTTGATCCTCAGTTGCGTATTCTTTGTTTAGCTCTGTACTCCGTTTTTAAATAGGGTTATTTGTTTCTCTGGAGTCTAACTTTTTGAGTTTTTTGCATATATTGGATATTAGTCCTCTACCAGATTTAGAATAGGTAAAGATCTTTTTCCAATCTGTTGATTGCCTTTTTGTCTTATTGACAGTGTTCTTTGCAATTTTATGAGGTCCCCTTGGTCAATTCCTGATCTTATAGCACAAGCCATTGTTATTCTGCCACTGATTACTTATTCCATGGCCTGAGACCATTCACCTCCATGAAGTGAGGTGATGCAGCCAAGTGCCAATTTTTGAGCCCAAGCTACAGCACAGCCTGGTTAGCTGCTTCAGGCATGTTATTGCATTAGGGTTAACTTGAACCATCATGTTAGTTACTTTTTAAAGCTATATGCTTGTGTTAGTTTAAATGAGTGGTTCAATTGAAAGAAATATTTTAATATTTTCTTTTTTTTTTGGAGGATCATTGAGGGGTTTTTATTTTTTTATTTTTTATTTTTTCGTGGATCTTTTTAACTTTATTTTTAAAATTTTTTTTAATTACGTATTTTCTTCAATTACATTTCCAATGCTATCCCAAAAGTCCCCCACCCCCTCCCTCCCATTCCCATTTTTTGGCCCTGGCGTTCCCCTGTACTGGGGCATATAACGTTTCCCTGACCAATGGGCCTCTCTTTCCAGTGATGGCCGACTAGGTCATCTTTTGATACATATGCAGCTAGAGTCAAGAGCTCTGGGGTACTGGTTAGTTCATAATGTTGTTCCTCCGATAGGGTTGCAGATCTCTTTAGCTCCTTGGATACTTTCTCTAGCTCCTCCATTGGGGGCCCTGTGATCCATCCAATAGTTGACTGTGAGCATCCACTTCTGTGTTTGCTAGGCCCCGGCCTAGTCTCACAAGGGACAGCTATATCACCGTCCTTGCAACAAAGGCTTGCTAGTGTATGCAATGGTGTCATCGCTTGGAGACTAATTATGGGATGGATCCCTGGATATGGCAGTCTCTAGATGGACCATCCTTTTGTCTCAGCTCCAAACTGTCCCTGTAACTCCTTCCATGGGTGATTGTTTCCAATTCTAAGAATGAGCAAAGTGTCCACACTTTGGTCTTCGTTCTTCTTCAGTTTCATATGTTTTACATATTGTACCTTTATATCTCGCTATACTAAGTTTCTGGGTTAATATCCACTTATCAGTGAGTACATTTCATTTGAGTTCTTTTGTGATTGGGTTACCTCACTCAGGATGATGCCCTCCAGGTCCAACCATTTGCCTAGGAATTTCGTAAATTCATTCTTTTTAATAGCTGAGTAGTACTCCATTGTGTAAATGTATCACATTTTTTTTATCCATTCCTCTGTTGAGGGACATCTGGGTTCTTTCTAGCTTCTGGCTATTACAAATAAGGCTGCTATGTACATAGTGGAGCATGTGTCCTTCTTACCGGTTGGGACATCTTCTGTATATATGCCCAGGAGAGGTATTGCTGGATCCTCTGGTAGTACTATGTCCAATTTTCAGAGGAACCGCCAGACTGATTTCCAGAGTGGTTGTACAAGCTTGCAATCCCACCAACAATGGAGGAGTGTTCCTCTTTCTCCACATCCTTGCCAGCATCTGCTGTCACCTGAATTTTTGATCTTAGCCATTCTGACTGGAGTGAAGTGGAATCTCAGGGTTGTTTTGATTTGCATTTCCCTGATGATTAAGGATGTTGAACATTTTTTCAGGTGTTTCTCAGCCTTTCGGTATTCCTTGGGTGAGAATTCTTTGTTCAGCTCTGAGCCCCATCTTTTAAGGGGGCTATTTGGTTTTCTGGAGTCCACCCTCTTGAGTTCTTTATATATATTGGATATTAGTCCCCTATCTGATTTAAGATAGGTAAAGATCCTTTCCCAATCTGTTGGTGGTCTTTTTGTCTTATTGACAGTGTTCTTTGCAATTTTTTTGGATTTATCATAGGTGTTTAATTGTCAAAAATCAAATATAGATATTGATGACAGAATGAGCTGGATCATCGCAGAAACTCTAGAGTACCCAGCTGTAAATAATGTGACTTCTTTTTTTTTAATTAGGTATTTTCCTCGTTTACATTTTCAATGCTATCCCAAAGGTCCCCCATACCCACCCCCACAATCCCCTACCCCCCACTGCCCCTTTTTGGCCCTGGTGTTCCCCTGTACTGGGGCATATAAAGTTTGCAAGTCCAATGGGCCTCTCTTTGCAGTGATGACCGACTAGGCCATCTTTTGATACATATGCAGCTAAAGACAAGAGCTCCCGGGTACTGGTTAGTTCATATTTTTGTTCCACCTATAGGGTTGCAGTTCCCTTTAGCTCCTTGGGTAATTTCTCTAGCTCCTCCATAAGAGGCCATGTGACCCATCCAATAGCTGACTGTGATCATCCACTTCTGTGTTTGCTAGGCCCCGGCATAGTCTCACAAGAGAGAGCTATATCTGGGTCCTTTCAGCAAAATCTTGCTAGTGTATGCAATGGTTTCAGCATTTGGAAGCTGATTATGGGATGGATCCCTGCATATGGCAATCACTAGATGGTCCATCCTTTCGTCACAGCTCCAAATTTTGTCTCTGTAACTCCTTCTATGGGTGTTTTGTTCCCATTTCTAAGAAAGGGTAGAGTGTCCACACTTTGGTCTTCGTTCTTCTTGAATTTCATGTGTTTGGCAAGTTGTATCTTATATCTTGGGTATCCTAAGTTTCTGGGCTAACTTATAGAGGAGAAAGTAGGGAAAAGCCTTGAAGATATGGGTACAGGGGAAAAATTCCTGAATAGAACAGCAATGGCTTGTGCTGTAAGATCAAGAATCGATAAATGGGACCTCATAAAATTGCAAAGCTTCTGCAAAGCAAAAGACACTGTCAATAAGACAAAAAGGCCACCAACAGATTGGGAAAGGATCTTTACCTATCCCAAATCGGATAGGGGACTAATATCCAATATATATAAAGAACTCAAGAAGGTGGACTCCAGAAATCAAATAACCCAATTAAAAAATGGGGCTCAGAGCTGAACAAAGAATTCTCATCTGAGGAATACCGAATGGCAGAGAAGCACCTGAAAAAATGTTCAACATACTTTATCATCAGGGAAATGCAAATCAAAACAACACTGAGATTCCACTTCACTCCAGTCAGAATGGCTAAGATCAAAAACTCAGGTGACAGCAGATGCTGGCAAGGATGTGGAGAAAGAGGAACACTCCTCCATTGTTGGTGGGATTGCAAGCTTGTACAACCACTCTGGAAATCAGTCTGGCGGTTCCTCCGAAAATTGGACATAGTACTACCAGAGGATCCAGCAATACCTCTCCTGGGCATATATACAGAAGATGTCCCAACCGGTAAGATGAACACATGCTCCACTATGTACATAGCAGCCTTATTTATAATAGCCAGAAGCTGGAAAAAACCCAGATGCCCCTCAACAGAGGAATGGATACAGAAAATGTGGTACATTTACACAATGGAATACTACTCAGCTATTAAAAAAATGAATTTACGAAATTCCTAGGCAAATGGATGGACCTGGAGGGTATCATCCTGAGTGAATTAACCCAATCACAAAGGAACTCACACAATATGTACTCACTGATAAGTGGATATTAGCCCAGAAACTTAGGATACCCAAGATATAAGTGCTTTGCAATTTTATGAGGTCCCTTTGGTCAAACAAAAAAGTATCTAAAAATCCATCTCCTTTAAGCTGGAAGACTGTCAACAGATGCCATAGGACTTTGTAAAGCGATGGGAACCCCAGATTCTAAACAATTATTTAAAAATGTCTGGAAATGAGCTAGAATCTTCAAGTTCCAGTTGCGTTTGGAGAATAGATACTTGAAAAATATTTGGTTTGTGAGGTTTTCTTATTAGATATTTTATTTTTTTTTTTTAAAAATTCAAATGTTACCCTTTTTCCTAGTTTCCCTCTAAAATCCCCTATTCCTCTCCCCTTGCTCCCTAACTCACCCACTTCCTGGACCTGGCATTCCCCTATACTGGGACTTAGAACCTTCACAGGACCAAGGGCCTCTCCTCCCATTTATGACTGACTTGGCCATCCTCTGCTACATATAGAGCTTGAGCCACAAGTTCCACCATGTGTTTTCTTTGATTGGTGGTTTAGTTCCAAGGAGCTCTGGGGTACTGGTTAGTTCATATTGATGTTCCTTCTGTGGAGCTTCAGACCCCTTCAGCTCTCTGGGTATTTCTCTGGCTCCTTCATTGGGGACGTTGTGCTCCGACCAATGGGGCTTTTGAATTTTTAATCAATTTCATTTGAACTTTGTTTTTCACAAATATCTAGCTGAATGAACCAAGAGTCTTCCCAATCCAAAAAGAAAATTTCTCTAGCCCCATTGTGACTATACAGCCAAGGAGCTAAGCAATTATGCAAATATTGTAAGATCTAGTTTAAACTATTTAAACACTTGCCTTAATTACCCATGAGGTAAGCACAATTAAGTCTTATGGGACTTGACTTATCTAGTTGGGTTGTTTGTCCAGATTAAGTTAGTTATATGGATAGATGTTTGTTCTTATTTTTTGCAGTGACATCAAAATATATATTTTATGAATGTTCACATTTACAAGTAAGATAATTTATTAAGGAGAAATTTCTTTGTAAGAATAATTTATTTACTACTTTGGCTGTGGCTGGAGTTGTTCCTTTAGAAGGCTTCTGTCTCTTAAATATCTGGTATCAACTTGAACGGTCATTGAAAAGGATGTCTTCTTAGCAGACATGACAACAGATTTGGGGGCATATCTGACACTATGGTTTTTTACCTCTTAACTCAGGCTTACCTTTTTTGGAATACTACTTTGCATTAAAGAGGCTGGAACCCTCATGAGATGAGGATGAGAAGATGGCCCCACATTGAACTTGCAAAGACCTACCTGAATTCATTCCTAGAAATGCTCTGTAGAGGCCTCTGGGGTAATGGTCTCCTGGCTCAGGGCTTCTAGATAGCAGATACTGTTAGGGGAGAACAGGCAAGCTTTTGTTCTGAAGAGTAACTCTTACATACTAAGGCATCCTGTCATTTTGATATCTTATGACAGGAGTGTGTTGGCTACTTTTGTGTCAACTTGACACAAACTAAAGTCATCAGAGACGTGGGAACTTCTACTAAGAAAATGCATTCGTAAGATAAGGTAAGCCTTTAGGGCATTTCCTTAATTAGTGATTGATGGGAGAAGGATCAACCCATTATTGGTAGTGCAATCCCTTGCCTGGTGGTCCAGAGTTTTATAAGAAAGCAGACTGAGCAAACCATGTGCAGCAAGCCAGTAAGCAGCATTCCTCCATGGCCTTTGCATCAGAGCCTGTCTCCAGGTTCCTGCCGTTTTGAGTTCTTGTCCTGACTTCCTTCAGTGATGAATAGTGATGTGGAAGCATAAGCTAAGAAAATCCTTTCTTGCTTAACTTGCTTGTGGTCATGGTGTATTATCACAGCAATAGTAACCCTCACTAAGACAAGGAGCCTAGACATTCTAGTGGTATTCAGAATGGAAGTAAGACATTAGGACCTGATTGATAGTGACAGTGCTAGTGTTATACTGCCAGTACATGGTTCTACTGCAAGAACTTATCAGGAAGAACTGGCTGTGTGAAAGGGTTACCTCATCCTGAAAAATTAGAGGACATGAGTTCAGTGTGCTGGGTTTCGCAAAGTAGTTTTATCTTGGGACAATTTCTTGTTGATGGTTACCTCACTGTCATGCTGGAGAGAGAATCTTGCTCAGATATACAAGGACAGATGGCAGTGATCTTGACCAGTGAAGTGTGGAGATGTAGAAGGAACCTTCAATAGTCAGCCACTTAGACATGTTAAGGGTAAAAGTGGTTTGTTCTGCAAGAGAGTACAATGGTGAGCTAGTCTTTTAACTTTTCCTGAAAGGTCTCTTTAGTGAGCTGTACACTGACCATCCCATTTCAAATCAGTCTCTTCCCCTCCATCCATAGCCCTTATCCTTTCTGTATAATGTATTTAACATGTGTTGTTTTCACTGACTCTTCTTTGGAATGTGATCTACACACTGAAGGGAATTTTTGTTCACGTAGGTCATAAAAATTGGTAAACTTTTTAAAATGAAATTTCTGCATAGGGTGCAATTTCCAAGAATATAAAACAATGCTTGACACATGAAGGGGGCCCTCAATAAATATTTATTGAATGAATAATTGTGAAGCAGTACCAATTATTTGTGTCAGTAGGATAATGAGAAACTGTGAGAATGGTTGATTTTTTTAATAAACTCTTAATGACTCTCCTAGAGAAAAAGGGCTCAAATAAATTTAATCAACAGCATATTTTTTATATTTTATTAATTTATTACTTACTTATTTGTAGGGTGTGTGTGTGTGTGTGCCCTAATGCACTTGTGGAGGTCAGAGGATAACTTGTAAGAGTTGGTTTTTTCTTTCCACTGTGTGGGACATAGATTGAGTTCAGGTTTTCAGGCTTAGTGGCAGGGGCCTTTATTCTGTGAGTCATCATGCAGGTGGAAGCATTATATCTTTTCTGGCTAATGCAGCTCTCTGCATGTTTTTGGAAAGCTTACTCCAAGTTTTCTGTACCACTAGGCCTCCCTCTTTCTCTCCTAGCAGTTTAACCAGCTCAAAGCAGGTGGATCTACTTCATGCTTGGCAGCATTTGCCCCCATTTATCTGTCTATTTTTGCTTCCTGGGTCCTGATTCGGATCAGTCTTCTATAAACACCTTAAATTCCTTTGCTTATTTCTCCCTTTATCACATTGTCCTGGAATGACCTCATGTTGTTTATGTACTTTTCTTTACTTCCTTTCAAGGTATTCAGTCAGTGATTGTATTTTTATGTAACAAAAACAAAGCTTAGAATGAAAAGACTTGTTCAACATCAACAAGACTAACAATGCTAGCAATTAAATGACAACAACCAATCTTAACTACTAAACTAATATTGTATGTAAGACATTGATCTAAACATGACATAATTTAATTTTAACAACAATCCTCTCTCACATACGTAGACTAATATAATGTGATTCAGAAGGTTTGAATAAATTGACCAAAGTCACCCACTGGCCAGTTACTTCTATTTAATTGTGCGACAACTCTTTATTGAGCCCATAATGACTGAGAGTAGAAATGTCCTGTTAACCAAGTCTATAGGGGTAAACCAAACAGACATATCTGATAGTCACAGACAACATTTAGTAAGCTCTTCCTTGGTCCTAGGAATCATCTTTTGTTCTTAACCACAACTCTGTGATGCATATAACACAAGCCTAAAGGGCAATTTCAGATGAGATTCTGGGACTTAACTTCATCAAGGTCCTGTTGTGGGTAAATGAGGTGGTTATTTATGGTAGATGAACTCATAAACTCTAAGTCTAAGCTTTATTCTTTTCACTTTGCTGTGCAAAGGCCTAGAAGGACATCAAAAGTAAGGTTCAAGAAAACACCTTTCAGAAGGCCTTCCTAGCCCATCAGGAAAAAGCTCTTAGATCAACTGACCTCCTACTTTCAAATAATATTGCCTTCTCTTGGGTGGTAGGATCAGAGGAAATTACACACTTACAAAGATCAATATTTGACAGGTTGTCCATTCTTACAATTTGTACAATATCAAACAATTTCAACTTTTTCACAATGATATGTATTGAGTATTAAAAAAAAAAAACCAACAACCCTATCAAGTTAAAAAGAAAGAAAGTGCTTATAAGCATTCCAAACACTTGTTTTGTATTGGCTAGAGTTGAGGTCCAAATAAAAGCTGCACGTGAGACTAATAATTGTAATCTAATTTAGTGCACTGGATTGGAAAGGAGTAATTACTGCATGGAATTTTTGGGAGTGAATGATTTATGGTTGACCTACAGTAGATTACAAATTTGGAAAATGAGAAATTTTAATGCATATTAAGTTTGGAACCCTTCCTGATTAGGTTGATAAAATACTGGACAATTCCAGAGTCTTATGTCATTTGACTGAATTTGGATTTGGAATGTAATGGTGGACTGTGTCTGCAGGATTTGGATATGGAGTCACAGACCTTCTGCCAGGACCGTAATTTTTTCTGATTGCATGAGGGATGAGACCAAGAACCCTGTTTTTCCAGTTGATAAATGTGTACACACAGGGTGTTTATATGCTTTAACACTTTAATAAAAATGCTTCAATTTGATGATCTCCAGGGCCAACAATAGGTAAATATTGCTAAGATTTATTCCTTACACTGAGCCAGAAAATGTACCCAGGGACTTTTATAACATTGGCAGCTTGTTGTAAGGGCTGTTCTTCCCATGTTTTACAGGAAGGTTGATTATCAGCATGGTTTGCTTCTATTAACTAGTTTTCCAGACAGTGCCAAGGATTCCCTTGGGAAGAGAGGGTGGTTAACATTTTTTTCCCAGTGCAAACTATTGTCCTAATTCTTATGTGCATTATTTACATAATTCTTTCCTTCCATGCTCTGTAGGCATATTAGTAAGCAAGGTTAGAAACCTTAAATTTAGCCAGAGTCACACAGTTGACACATGTTAAAGTGAGGATTCCAATATATGCCTTAGAGATCTACAAGGATATAAAGCTCATTTGGGATGGCTGGAGAGATGACTCAGTGGTTAAGAGCATGAACTACTACTATAAAAGACCAGAATTTGGTATTTAATAAACATGGATGGCTCATAATTCTTGTAACTCAGGTTCCAAAGGGATCTGAAATTTCTGATCTCTGTGGACATCTTCATTTGCATGAAGATACATGCCTAAGTACACACAACTAAACCAATTTTCCAAAAAGAGAACTACTGCAGTTAGTAAATGACTTTAGCAAAGTGGCTGGATATAAAATTAGCTCAAACTAATCAGTTGCCTTTCTTTATACAAATGATAAATGGGCTGAGAAAGTAGGGAAATGACACCCTTCATAATAGCCACAAATAGTATAAAATATCTTGGTGTAACTCTTACTAGGCAAGTAAAAGACCCATATAACAAGAACTTCAAATCTCTGAAAAAGAAGTTGAAGAAGACCTCAGAAGATGGAAAGATCTCCTATGCTCATGGATTTGTAGGACTAACATAGTAAAAATGGCCATGCTACCAAAAAAAAAAAAAAAAAATCTACAGATTCAACCAAATCCCCATCAAGATTCCAAAACAGTTGTTCACAGACGTGGAAAGAACAATTCTCTATTTCATATGGAAGAACAAAAATCCCAAGATAACCTTGGGGGAATTACCACCCCTGACCGCAAGCTACTCCAGAGCAGTAGTGATAAAAACTGCATGGCACTGGTACAGCGATAGAGAGGTTGATCAATGGAATAGAATTGAAGACCCAGAAATGAGTCCACAGTTATGAACACTTGATCTTTGACAAAAAAGCCAAAAACATATAATGGAAAAAAGAAAGCATCTTTAATAAATGGTTCTGGTATAACTTGTGGCCTGTATGTAGAAATATGAAAACAAATTCATATTTGTCACCTTGCACAAAGTTCAAGTCCAAGTGGATCAGGGACTTCAACATAAAAAAAGATACACTGAATCTAATAGAAGAGGAAGTGGGAAAGAGCCTAGAACTCATTGGCACAGTGAGAAATTTCCTAAACAGAACACTAATGGCCCAAGCTCTAAGATCAAGAATTGATAAATGGGATCTCATAAAATTGAAAAACTTCTGTAAGACAAAGGACATAGACAATAGGAAAAATCACCAACCTATAGACTGGGAAAAAAAAATCTTTACTACCCCCACATCTGATAAAAGGCTAATATCCAAAATACATAAAGAAATCAAGAAGCTAGCCTTCAATGAAACAAATATCCTAAACTGGAAATGGGGTTCAGAGCTAAACAGAATTTACAATAGAGGAATATAAAAATGTTGAGAAGCACTTAAATGTTCAAAATCTCTAGTCATCAGGGAATGCAAATCAAAACAGCTCATACCAATCAGAATGGCTAAGATCAAAAACTCAGGTGACAGCACATGTTGACAAGGATGTGGGGAAAGAGGGACAATCCTCCATTGCTGGTGGGATTGCAAACTGGTTCAACCACTCTGGAAATCAATCTGGAGATTCCTCAGAAAATTGGAAATAGATCTACCTAAGGACCCAGCTATACCTCTCTAGGGCATATACCCAAAAGATGCCTCATCATACCAAAGGAACATATGCACCACAATGTTCATAACAGTCTTATGTGTAATAGCCAGTAGCTGGAAACAACCCAGATGTCCCAGAATGGAACAAAGGATACAGAAAATGTGTACATTTACACAATGGAATGCTACTCAGCTATTAAGGATGAGGGCATTATAAGTTTTGCAGGCAAATGAATAAAACTAGACAATATCATGCTGAGGGAGGTAACCCAGACCCCAAAGGACATACATGGTATGTATTCTCTAATAAGTGGATTTTAGCCAAAAATACCTAGGATTCAATCCACAGAATTTCAGAACTTTAACAAGCACAAAGGCCAAGTGAGGATGCTTCAATCCTACTTAATAGGGGGAGGAAAATAATCATGATAGGCAGAGGGAAGGAGGGACCTAGGGTGGGGACCCTGAGGGGAGGAAGGGGAACAGGATCGAGAGTGGGGCGGTGGGGACAGGAGAGAAGCCCAGAGGGCTAGCAGAATGAATAGAGATAAGCAGCCTCAGAAGATGAGAGATCAGGAGACCATCTGGAAAGTACCAGCGACCTGGGAGGTGAGAGACTCTCAGGACTCAATGGAAGTGACCATAGATGAAATGCCCAACAGTGGAAACTGGGAACTCGAAGAGTCCACCTCCAGTAGATGGCCTCAAGATGAGGGATGGTGTTACCAATCCACAGTCAAAATTTCTGACCCAGAATTGTTCCTTTCTGGAAGAAATGCAGGGACAAAAATGGAGAAGAGATTGAAGGAAAGGAGGTCCAATGATGGGCCTATCTGGCAATTCACCTCATGGGGTGACACCAAGGCCTGACACTATTACTGATTCGATGATGTGCTTATAGACAGGAGTCTAGCATGGCTGTCCTCTGAGAGGCCCAACCAACATCTGACTGGGACATATGCAGGTCTTACACCCATGTAAGTATCTGGACTAAAGTTTGGGACTCCAGTGGTTGAATCAGGGGAAGCATGGAAGAAGCAGAAGCGAAAGGCAAACCCACAAGAAGGCCATCAATCGTACCTAACCCGAAGAGCTTCCAGAGACTGAGCCACCAACCAGACAGCATACAGTAGTTGGTTTGAGGCACCAGACATATATAGCAGAAGATTGCCTGGTCTGGCTTCAGTGAGTGAAGGTCTACCTAATCCTCGAGAGACTTGAAGCCCAAGGGAATGAAATGGAGGCCCTGTGGTGGGGGAGTATCCTTTCGGAGACATTCATTGGAGGAATGGGATTAGGAACTGTGTGAGGGCTACAGGGAAGGGGTGCAAGGGCTGGATTGTAAATAAATAGGAAAGAGAAGAAAAGAAATGAAATGGAAACAAGCCTGTGAGGAGGGGAATAATTTTAGTAGAGTAACGTCTTTGAGATTATTTATGATTCATCTGTCATCCCTTCTAAATGAACCAAAGATAATCATTGTGGTGATTTGTTCAAAACCATGAACTTGTTTTTAGCAGGGATTGGACTCCAGCCTAGGCATACTGAGCAAGGAGAAGAGGTGGGTGGTAATTGAAAGTACAGTCACCTGGACCTTGACTAAGTGACTGGTTGGTTTTGTTGTTGGCTTTTGTTTCTATTCTTACATTTTTTTCAAATGTTTCCCTTTTACTTTCATAACATTTATATATGAAAGGGTCTCTAAATATGTGTCCATTAACTCTAAACACATACTGAGATTTTAAAATCTGTTTCTTACCATTGGAACCCATTAGATACTAAAGCTGTAACTGCTTTGCAATTATGTATGAAAGCATTCCAACCAGTGCAAATGCTTATCAGCGCATCTCACTACCAGCAAGCAGAGAGGCAGCAATGGATCCTATGAGCATTCTGCTCAGTTACTGGAATATTCTGGTACTGCCTGATAGCCTATCAGGACTTGGTGATGCTCACACCATTCAACATTATTATTGAGTTCCATGTGCAACACACTGCATCTCAATCTGAAATTTATGCGCAGTGGGTGCCTGGCCATGGAAATCAATGTTTTCTCTAAAGTGGATAGATAAGTGCTTTCCTGAATCTGTTAGGCTGAAGGAATCTAACAGGGAAATCTCTATAATTATCTTTCTGACTAATCTTGCATTCATCATGGAGAAAGAGACAATCTCAAGTGCAAAGCAGTTTAAGTATTTGAACTGTAGGGAAAACATTTTATTCAGTTTTTGTTGAATATTTCAGGTTGAGTGTAAGATGTGTATTCACGATCTAGTCCCCAATCTAAGCCAGTGTGGTCCATGTGGGACTCCGGAGCTCTATCTTTCTGGCCACATCTTAATGCTCACCCCTAATAGCCTCCCTTGTGGGATGTAGAAATTGATTTCTGGAGAGAACCGGACAGCTTCTGGGACGGGCAGAAGCACAGAGCCGCTGAGGCAGCAGCCTGGGCGGGCCACAGACAACCGGCCACCATCCGGACCAGAGGACAGGTGTCCGCCTGGCTTGGGAGGCGGCCTCAGCCTCAGCAGCAGCGGTCGCCATCTTGGTTCCGGGACTCCGCGGGACCTAGGAAATTAGTCTGAACAGGTTAGAGGGTGCGCCAGAGAACCGGACAGCTTCTGGGATGGGCAGAAGCACAGAGCCGCTGAGGCAGCAGCCTGGGCGGGCCGCAGACAACCGGCCACCATCCGGACCAGAGGACAGGTGTCCGCCTGGCTTGGGAGACGGCCTCAGCCTCAGGAGCAGCGGTCACCATCTTGGTTCCAGGACTCCCTGGAACTTAGGATTTTAGTCTGCACAGGTGAGAGTCTGCACCACAGAAGCTGACAGCTTCTGGGAACTGCCAAAGCAACACAGCTTCTGAGAGAGGCCCTGTTTTGGGCCTTCTTCTTCGACCAGGAGGAGGTCCAAAAACAAGATATCTGCGCACCTTCCCTGTAAGAGAGCTTGCCAGCAGAGAGTGCTCTGAGCACTGAAACTCAGAGGAGAGAATCTGTCTCCCAGGTCTGCTGAGAGACGGTAACAGAATCACCAGAAGAACAATCTCTAAACAGAGTCAACTATAACTACTAACTCCAGAGATTACCAGATGGCGAAAGGTAAATGTAGGAATCCTACTAACAGGAACCAAGACCACTCACCATCATCAGAACCCAGCACTCCCACTTCGCCCAGTCCAGGGCACCCCAACACACCCGAAAACCTAGACCTAGATTTAAAAGCATATCTCATGATGATGGTAGAGGACATCAAGAAGGACTTTAATAAATCACTTAAAGAAATACAGGAGAACACTGCTAAAGAGTTACAAGTCCTTAAAGAAAAACAGGAAAACACAATCAAACAGGTAGAAGTCCTTACAGAAAAAGAGGAAAAAACATACAAACAGGTGATGGAAATGAACAAAACCATACTAGACCTAAAAAGGGAAGTAGAAACAATAAAGAAAACTCAAAGTGAGGCAACACTGGAGATAGAAACCCTAGGAAAGAAATCTGGAACCATAGATTTGAGCATCAGCAACAGAATACAAGAGATGCAAGAGAGAATCTCAGGTGCAGAAGATTCCATAGAGAACATCGGCACAACAATCAAAGAAAATGGAAAATGCAAAAAGATCCTAACTCAAAATATCCAGGAAATCCAGGACACAATGAGAAGACCAAACCTACGGATAATAGGAGTGGATGAGAATGAAGATTTTCAACTCAAAGGACCAGCAAACATCTTCAACAAAATTATTGAAGAAAACTTCCCAAATATAAAGAAAGAGATACCTATGAACATACAAGAAGCCTACAGAACTCCAAATAGACTGGACCAGAAAAGAAATTCCTCCCGACACATAATAATCAGAACAACAAATGCACTAAATAAAGATAGAATACTAAAAGCGGTAAGGGAAAAAGGTCAAGTAACATACAAAGGCAAGCCTATCAGAATTACACCAGATTTTTCACCAGAGACTATGAAAGCCAGAAGAGCCTGGACAGATGTTATACAGACACTAAGAGAACACAAATTCCAGCCCAGGCTACTATACCCAGCCAAACTCTCAATTACCATAGATGGAGAAACCAAAGTATTCCACGACAAAACCAAATTCACACATTATCTCTCCACGAATCCAGCCCTTCAAAGGTTAATAACAGAAAAAAACCAATACAAGAACGGGAACAATGCCCTAGAAAAAACAAGAAGGTAATCCCTCAACAAACCTAAAAGAAGACAGCCACAAGAACAGAATGCCAACTTTAACAACAAAAATAACAGGAAGCAACAATTACTTTTCCTTAATATCTCTTAACATCAATGGTCTCAACTCCCCAATAAAAAGACATAGACTAACAAACTGGCTACACAAACAAGACCCAACATTTTGCTGTTTACAGGAGACACATCTCAGAGAAAAAGATAGACACTACCTCAGAATAAAAGGCTGGAAAACAATTTTCCAAGCAAATGGTATGAAGAAACAAGCTGGAGTAGCCATCCTAATATCTGATAAGATTGACTTCCAACCCAAAGTCATCAAAAAAGACAAGGAGGGGCACTTTGTTCTCATCAAAGGTAAAATCCTCCAAGAGGAACTCTCAATTCTGAATATCTATGCGCCAAATACAAGGGCAGCCACATTCATTAAAGAAACTTTAGTAAAGCTCAAAGCACACATTGCACCTCACACAATAATAGTGGGAGACTTCAACACACCACTTTCACCAATGGACAGATCATGGAAACAGAAACTAAACAGGGACACACTGAAACTAACAGAAGTGATGAAACAAATGGATCTGACAGATATCTACAGAACATTTTATCCTAAAACAAAAGGATATACCTTCTTCTCAGCACCTCATGGTACCTTCTCCAAAGTTGACCACATAATAGGTCACAAAACAGGCCTCAACAGATTCAAAAATATTGAAATTGTCCCATGTATCCTATCAGATCACCATGCACTAAGGCTGATCTTCAATAACAAAAAAAATAACAGAAAGCCAACACTCACGTGGAAACTGAACAACACTCTTCTCAATGATACCTTGGTCAAGGAAGGAATAAAGAAAGAAATTAAAGACTTTTTAGAGTTTAATGAAAATGAAGCCACAACGTACCCAAACCTTTGGGACACAATGAAAGCATTTCTAAGAGGGAAACTCATAGCTCTGAGTGCCTCCATGAAGAAACGGGAGAGAGCACATACTAGCAGATTGACAACACATCTAAAAGCTCTAGAAAAAAAGGAAGCAAATTCACCCAAGAGGAGTAGACGGCAGGAAATAATCAAACTCAGGGGTGAAATCAACCAAGTGGAAACAAGAAGAACTATTCAAAGAATTAACCAAACGAGGAGTTGGTTTTTTGAGAAAATCAACAAGATAGATAAACCCTTAGCTAGACTCACTAGAGGGCACAGAGACAAAATCCTAATTAACAAAATCAGAACTGAAAAGGGAGACATAACAACAGATCCTGAAGAAATCCAAAACACCATCAGATCCTTCTACAAAAGGCTATACTCAACAAAACTGGAAAACCTGGACGAAATGGACAAATTTCTGGACAGATACCAGGTACCAAAGTTGAATCAGGATCAAGTTGACCTTCTAAACAGTCCCATATCCCCTAAAGAAATAGAAGCAGTTATAAATAGTCTCCCAGCCAAAAAAAGCCCAGGACCAGACGGGTTTAGTGCAGAGTTCTATCAGACCTTCAAAGAAGATCTAATTCCAGTTCTGCACAAACTTTTTCACAAGATAGAAGTAGAAAGTACTCTACCCAACTCATTTTATGAAGCCACTATTACTCTGATACCTAAACCACAGAAAGATCCAACAAAGATAGAGAACTTCAGACCAATTTCTCTTATGAATATCGATGCAAAAGTCCTCAAAAATTCTCGGTAACCGAATCCAAGAACACATTAAAGCAATCATCCATCCTGACCAAGTAGGTTTTATTCCAGGAATGCAGGGATGGTTTAATATACGAAAATCCATCAATGTAATCCACTATATAAACAAACTCAAAGACAAAAACCACATGATCATCTCGTTGGATGCAGAAAAAGCATTTGACAAGATCCAACACCCATTCATGATAAAAGTTCTGGAAAGATCAGGAATTCAAGGCCCATACCTAAACATGATAAAAGCAATCTACAGCAAACCAGTAGCCAACATCAAAGTAAATGGAGAGAAGCTGGAAGCAATCCCACTAAAATCAGGGACTAGACAAGGCTGCCCACTTTCTCCCTACCTTTTCAACATAGTACTTGAAGTATTAGCCAGAGCAATTCGACAACAAAAGGAGATCAAGGGGATACAAATTGGAAAGGAGGAAGTCAAAATATCACTTTTTGCAGATGATATGATAGTATATATAAGTGACCCTAAAAATTCCACCAGAGAACTCCTAAAGCTGATAAACAGCTTCGGTGAAGTAGCTGGATATAAAATTAACTCAAACAAGTCAATGGCCTTTCTCTACAGAAAGAATAAACAGGCTGAGAAAGAAATTAGGGAAACAACACCCTTCTCAATAGTCACAAATAATATAAAATATCTCGGCGTGACTCTAACTAAGGAAGTGAAAGATCTGTATGATAAAAACTTCAAGTCTCTGAAGAAAGAAATTAAAGAAGATCTCAGAAGATGGAAAGATCTCCCATGCTCGTGGATTTGCAGGATCAATATTGTAAAAATGGCTATCTTGCCAAAAGCAATCTACAGATTCAATGCAATCCCCATCAAAATTCCAACTCAATTCTTCAACGAATTAGAAGGAGCAATTTGCAAATTCATCTGGAATAACAAAAAACCTAGGATAGCAAAAACTCTTCTCAAGGATAAAAGAACCTCTGGTGGAATCACCATGCCTGACCTAAAGCTTTACTACAGAGCAATTGTGGTAAAAACTGCATGGTACTGGTATAGAGACAGACAAGTAGACCAATGGAATAGAATTGAAGACCCAGAAATGAACCCACACACCTATGGTCACTTGATCTTCGACAAGGGAGCTAAAACCATCCAGTGGAAGAAAGACAGCATTTTCAACAAATGGTGCTGGCACAACTGGTTGTTATCATGTAGAAGAATGCGAATCGATCCATACTTATCTCCTTGTACTAAGGTCAAATCTAAATGGATCAAAGAACTTCACATAAAACCAGAGACACTGAAACTTATAGAGGAGAAAGTGGGGAAAAGCCTTGAAGATATGGGCACAGGGGAAAAATTCCTGAACAGAACAGCAATGGCTTGTGCTGTAAGATCGAGAATTGACAAATGGGACCTAATGAAACTCCAAAGTTTCTGCAAGGCAAAAGACACCGTCAATAAGACAAAGAGACCACCAACAGATTGGGAAAGGATCTTTACCTATCCTAAATCAGATAGGGGACTAATATCCAACATATATAAAGAACTCAAGAAGGTGGACTTCAGAAAATCAAACAACCCCATTAAAAAATGGGGCTCAGAACTGAACAAAGAATTCTCACCTGAGGAATACCGAATGGCAGAGAAGCACCTGAAAAAATGTTCAACATCCTTAATCATCAGGGAAATGCAAATCAAAACAACCCTGAGATTCCACCTCACACCAGTCAGAATGTCTAAGATCAAAAATTCAGGTGACAGCAGATGCTGGCGAGGATGTGGAGAAAGAGGAACACTCCTTCATTGTTGGTGGGATTGCAGGCTTGTACAACCACTCTGGAAATTTGTCTGGCGGTTCCTCAGAAAATTGGACATAGTACTACCGGAGGATCCAGCAATACCTCTCCTGGGCATATATCCAGAAGATGCCCCAACTGGTAAGAAGGACACATGCTCCACTATGTTCATAGCAGCCTTATTTATAATAGCCAGAAGTTGGAAAGAACCCAGATGCCCCTCAACAGAGGAATGGATACAGAAAATGTGGTACATCTACACAATGGAGTACTACTCAGCTATTAAAAAGAATGAATTTATGAAATTCCTAGCCAAATGGATGGACCTGGAGGGCATCATCCTGAGTGAGGTAACACATTCACAAAGGAACTCACACAATATGTACTCACTGATAAGTGGATATTAGCCCAAAACCTAGGATACCCAAGATATAAGATACAATTTCCTAAACACATGAAACTCAAGAAAAATGAAGACTGAAGTGTGGACACTATGCCCCTCCTTAGAAGTGGGGACAAAACACCCTTGGAAGGAGTTACAGAGACAAAGTTTGGAGCTGAGATGAAAGGATGGACCATGTAGAGACTGCCTTATCCAGGGATCCACCCCATAATCAGCATCCAAACGCTGACACCATTGCATACACTAGAAAGATTTTATCGAAAGGACCCAGATGTAGCTGTCTCTTGTGAGACTATGCCGGGGCCTAGCAAACACAGAAGTGGATGCCCACAGTCAGCTAATGGATGGATCACAGGGCTCCCAATGGAGGAGCTAGAGAAAGTACCCAAGGAGCTAAAGGGATCTGCAACCCTATAGGTGGATCAACATTATGAACTAACCAGTACCCCGGAGCTCTTGACTCTAGCTGCATATGTATCAAAAGATGACCTAGTCGGCCATCACTGGAAAGAGAGGCCCATTGGACACACAAACTTTATATGCCCCAGAACAGGGGAACGCCAGGGCCAAAAAGGGGGAGTGGGCGGGTAGGGGAGTGGGGGTGGGTGGGTATGGGGGACTTTTGGTATAGCATTGGAAATGTAAATGAGCTAAATACCTAATAAAAAATGGAAAGAAAAAAAAAGATGTGTATTCACTCAATAACACATCTTTGGAGCATCATCAGCCTTTTAAAACATAGCAGTTACCTAATTTTGAAAAAAAAAAAAAAACATTTCATCAGATAACTAAATCATTGGTGAGTTTCAATGAATATGTATTTACAGATTATCCAAGACTTCGGATGTCAAGCACAGATGCAGTTAGTGGATAGGGAGAGAGCAAAGGGCTTAGTCAGTGAGAAGAGTGAAAACTAGCAGGAGCAAATGATATCTGCCTTGTGATGCTGGAAGTTAAAGGAAATCATCTCAAGATCTGAAAGGAGAGCAGCTATATAGTTGTTGGGTTTACCAAGTCCCATCTAATTCTCATTCCTGGTGAAGGGTGCTGTGTGACCTGATATGAGTCGCTTAATTCTCTCTGTGTTGTTGCTCTCACTGTAGGTTGGATTTATAATAGCAGAGACCTCATAGAGTTGTTTTTAAGGCACAACTGAAACACTGCCATCAAAGACTGAGACCAGAAGTGATGCCTGCTTGGCACTCAGTGAATGGCGGGTTGGGTGGGTATTGTACAACCTACCTTCCTCACTAGGTGAATAAGGCTCATAACAAATCATGTTTGATCTGGACTTTTTGTCTTCTTCATGCCTCCAATCAACAGATGCTCATAAGAACTACTACAGTTTCTTCTCTTTATATCTTGGCAGTGCAGAACAGTGAATCCAGAAGCAGAATAAGTATGGCACAAGTGGGAATGGATCCCTTTTAAATTACCCTTCCCTTTTTTCCCTAAGATAGGAATCCCTGTGTAACCCTGGATGGTCTATAGACCAGGCTGGCCTCGAACTCAGAGATGCCCTTGCCTATGCCTCCCAAGTGCTGGGATTAAAGGTGTGAACCACCACTGCTTGGCAAGACTAGATTGATTGATTGATTGATTGATTGATTGATTGATTGATTTTCTATGTGAGTGTTCTATCTTCATGAACCCCTACACACCAAGGGAGGGCATCAGAACCCATTATAGATGGTTGTAAGACCACATGTGTGTCCTAGAAATTGAGCTTAGGATTTCTGGAAAAGTAGCCTGAGATCTTAATGGTGCAGCCATCTCTCTAGATTTTGAAGCTACTAAAAAGTAACAGGAGCCCTTTCTTCTATGACTAGCCTGCTCCTTCATAAACACAGACATCTGGAAATATCAGCTGCTGTTGTCAACCAAGAAAGCACATGGATACATACCCCACTTTGGTCCAATATTTCATATGCATACTTTAGGCTTTAGGACAAAGAAGAACATCCTAAATATTCCCTACACAGAGATACCTCTATTGAATTACTACTGTACCTCATGGAAAGGTAAATATGGCTCCTTGTTTTATATTTAGGTTTACATGCTAATGTGTTTTGGTTGATAACACCTTAAGGTTGTGTGTCAGGAAAATAAAACATTTAACCAGTCCACATGTCAAACCCACAGATGTTTTTCACTTTCACTACTAAACAAACTTGGTCTTTGAAAGCAGAACAAAATATTTGAACAAATCACCAGTGAGCCTCCTTTCAACAGCTGTTGGATAATTAAGATAATGAGAAATAAACCAATTTCTCACATACCGGTGATATGCATAAAGGATTCGGACTAGGTAGAAGAGTGTGAATCAGACACAAAAGGACTGTATTGCTGGTCTCAGAGAATCAATGTCATTCTTACAATTTTCTCTAACAAATGCATTTCGAGGCAGCACTCAGCAAGCCTAGGTATAATTGTGAGAATCATTATTGCATCAACATTAGTACCATTGCCTTTAGGAATAGAAAACCTGGCTCATTGGTATATTTTGGGCTGTGACTAGAATGGGAAAATGATAGGATGGATGGACTGTGATTGCTTTTGGATCTCTGTCCATTTTCTTCTTTTAAAATATTCAATTTGCTGAGATCATGTAGAGATCAAGAGCACTAAATTAGACCAAAATCAATGCTCTACAAACTCAGTGACATTTGCAACAAAGCTTTGTACATCCCAGGGGTAGATAAACCCTCCTGGAAATTGAGGAATAAGCAATTGCTTTTATATTATCAGAAATCAGAAGTGAGGGCTATGCCATTGGAGACAGATCCATTAAGGCACGGTAGATATTAAAAACAAACAACAACAACAACAACAACAAAAAACAGCAGGTGAAATGAAAGTAGATGTGGAAGGACTCAGGCCAAAAAAGTTCAAACATGGAAAGCAGTGGAAATGGGGAATTAAAGGAACAGGAATAGGTTTAAACAAAATGAAGAATGTATGCAAAAGCTATACAGAAACTTACAATCTTGCAACCAGAGTGTAATGAAATTAGAGGGCACAGTAAAACACAAGTGACATTAAAAAACAAACAAACAAACAAACAAAAAACAGTGACAAAGTTCTAAGTGTGGATTAGAACAGGGCAATAGGAGTGAGCACGAGTGAATTGAGTGGATAAATTAAAATATATATGAATAAAAATATATGAAGAAGACTTATGGAAATTCATGAGTTTATAAGATAATTTAAAATATAATAAAGGGGGACGTTGACCAACTATAACTCACATAGTACCAGAATATGGGTTATTTAATGAAAATCTAAGTACCAGTTCTAAGACACCTTCCTTTGAGCTATTGGCCAGAAAGGCCTCAAAGCCATCCTAAAACAACAGAGATGATGGCTATCATTGGTTGTCCACAAATACTAAATGATAAGACCCTGTGGCTGAAGTCACCACCCACTTTGGTTGCAGGACATCAAGAAATCAATCACAAACCTACTCAGGAACCTCTGCTCCTACTGGCTACTTTCATAGTACTGGAGGGTGAAATGTAAGCTGCTAGTGGTAAACAGACCTCAGTGGTCTTACTCAGCACTGGACTTGGCATTCTACAATACCAACCTGCTAGGCAAGTTGCAACCACTTATGAAATAGTGAAATGATGTATATGGGGTTGGATTTGAAGCCTACTCCATAGGAAAGATTTCATGCCTGGTATTTTATCCCTGGTCAGAAGCCCATGACTGTGAGATCATAGGTACTAGGGTGAAACCTCTTTGTGTCATTTGCTAAATGGACATTCTGTCAAATCACCTTCTTAATATTTATGTTTATTTTATAATCCATAGATTTCTGTTCCTGTCAAAGGTGCTCTGCAAAACTTCTTTGTGCAGTGGGAACTAGATAACATAGAGTCTCATATCTGGTTAAGTGCTAAGAATAAGCGACTGTAAGCATTCCACTGTAGAACCAAATCATATCATTCTAGGCTTAGGAAATACTGTGGAAGAATGGACAGGAAGAATGTAAGAGTTGAAGGATGGAAAGGAGAGCTGTGAAATGCTGCCTTCTAGACATGACATAGCTGATGTATATATCGATTCTCAACAGCTAAAATTGCTTGCACAAGATACCAGGTCAAAGTTCCAGTACTTATCTGGGAACTCAAGGGTGTGCCCCTACTTGAGGAGTTATTGGAATTTCACGGCTGGTGAGAAGGCAAGAATCACTTACCCTTGGAAAATGTGTTGCTGGTGGGCTGCCCATGCCAGGGTAGATGACTGGACATCTACTCATACAAGGTCAATATTAAATAGATTTAGGTAATCTTTAATAATAGTAGCAATTGAAAAAAAGAGGAAATCTAGTGGAAGGGGAATATGTTGATAGATTTTAAAGGAAGTCAGAAGGACATGGTGGCATGGATAAGTTTAATAAAATAAACGGGGTTGAAATCTATTGGAGATCATCAGGTGACACTGTAGGATTTGGAATGCCACCTTTTTTTTCTCCTGACAGCTAGGGATCTACACATTTCTTTTTTTTTTAAGATTTATTTATTTATTTATTTATTTATTTATTATATTTACACTGTAGCTGTCCTCAGACACTCCAGTCAGATCTCGTTATGGATGGTTGTGAGCCACCATGTGGTTGCTGGGATTTGAACTCCTGACCTTCGGAAGAGCAGTCGGGTGCTCTTACCCACTGAGCCATCTCACCAGCCCAAGGGATCTACACATTTCTTATGTGACTAGTAAAAATGTAGTATTTATAATTCCAACTTGCCTTTAACCTTAGAAAAGCAGTTTGAGTTTTCCTTCTCACAGGCCCTCAAAAGTTTATATGATTCAAATTTGCATGTAGGAGTTAGCAAAAATCATTACCAAAACCTCCAAGGCAGAAGGCTCAGGGTTCCTTATGTGAAATTCAAGAAATAAAATACTGATTTATTACTTTAGTCAATCATAGAAGATCTGCCTAACTCAAGGGACAATTATTTATTTATTACTTATTATTTAAAAATAATAACAGAGATAATAAAATTAGAAATTTTGTTAAGAGGAATATCATTTTCCTGCAGTAAAAACAAAGCCATGTTCAATTTTTTCCAAGCTTTGTAATCTTGGGCTCAATTTCTTTGAATTGTGCTTTGTTAATCTGGAAAGTAGCTCTGGGAGATTTAGTCGAGACAATGTACATAATAAGGTGTTTGATAGTATGCCCATCTCAAAGTAAACCTGATCTAAATATTTACTATTTTTATTTAGAATTTTCTTTTTGAGTCCACTAGGATGTGTTTACCTGTTTAGGGTTCACTGGAGTCAAAGTCTGCCCACTCCTACCCCCCCCCCCCCCAGCAGATGTGAAGCCTTAAATCTTCAATAGGCCTCTTCAGTTAGAAATCTATCGGCCTCAAGAATAATGAAAGTCATGAGAACAAGGTTCCATCAGTGCCATGCTAGGCAGTAATTTCTTTGCTGTCTTGTTTACAAGCACAGAGTGTAAAGCATTTAGAAAACCAGGAACAGTTAATAACTTTTTCCTATGCTGGCATTTGGTTTAATTTATGGGCTTGGAAAAACACTGGCTTCTTTTTCCATTTCTTCAACTGTTGTCTATTGCAATGAATCAGTCTGTACTTTGCAAGTCATATTATTTCTGCTTTCTTGCCCACAAAATAGAAAAATATAAATCTCTCTGCTGTGCTGTATTGAGAAAAATAGGGTAAAAATAAACAAAATGATTTCTGTGAAGGAATATACTTTGCGTTTATAGCATGCTGTGTGCTAGGCAAGGAAGTATTTTGCTGGAGCCTCACACTAAAAGTTACCCTCCTAGATATCCAGTTGCAAACCGTTTGCATTTGAACATCATTCTTCATTCAAGAGAAGGTCTGGCCCACAGCTACTGCCATTTCTTAGTTCATAGAGTAAAATTATCTTCCATACTGCTGGTTTATTTTTTGGTTTTGATTTGCATTTTTTATTTAGTGCTTACAAAATTAACCAATTACAAGACTTAATTTGGTAGTGCTTTTGGTTTCAACTATGTGGTCTTATCTGCATTTTGGCCCTTTCAATATTGAAATCATCTTCAATAAATAAGCAGATTTGTAACAATGTTCTATACACATTGAAAATAATCCTTTAAATTTTCAATTTAATTTAACTTCTGGCCAACAGTTTTCATGTGGGCTATTTTTGAGCACCAAGCAGAATGCAGGCAGATGTCAGAAAATTAAATAATAATCACCATTTGAAGGGTAATCTTGAGACTGCATTCTGCAAGAAGACACAACTCCTAAAACTCAATGTGAATCCTTGTAGGCTATTTTTGAAGCACCCGAAGCAACTTTATTTCTCTTAGCTGAGGCCCAAGAGCCCTGTCCCAGAAGTCTGTGCAGAATCCGCAGCTCTCCCAACTCCCTGCCTAGTTATAGTCTTCTGGAACCTGACCTGCACCAGAGGCAGGTAGTCAGCACCTTCCCTCTTTCAGAGTCTCATCTTCCATTCAGCTGGTTCTGGATTCTGCTAGTTCAGTTGTTCTCTCACCCCCTGAAGATCTCAGAGAAGGAAAGAATAAGGCATTGGGTGCTGCCTAGTCTTGCATCAATCCCAGCAAGCTCTTCTCTCTGTAGAACCTTTCACAACTGACATTTTCTAAAACCGGTCTTAGGAAAAAGTTACCCCCAGCTTTCTGGTAGCAAACATTTTGCAGATGAACATCATTGTTCATTCCAGAAAGGTTCAAGTAGATTTGGGAATTGCTGACTTAAAATTAAATAAGATTCTTCATTGCAAATGATTCCAAGCTTTTAATTTGCTAATGTGCATTGTGAACCACTTAGAGGACTGTGGAGCAATATTCTCTAACCATCTTCTTCCTACATTTTTTTTTTCCGGAGAGCATGTTTCCAGAAAGTGACTTTGTCAAAACTGATTTTTAACTTTTTCTTTCCTTTAGCATAAAATCTTCCACTCTTCATTTATTCAGCTGTTACCTTTATAATTCTTGCTAAAATTTTATAAAGTACACTATTTTTTAAACTTAAATGAATATGAGAAAAAAAACCCTATTTTGTATAGAACATAATAATTTGTCATAAATGGAAAGTCACAATAAAATATGTAGAATGAAGCAATTTTAATTCAAAACTTAAATTTAAAAGTAAACAGAAATACAAATATTAGAGCATAGCTGATAATAAACTACACTAACATATGAATATGTGTCTGAGAGTAAGTTTAATTTGAGAAGACTAGAAGCCCTTGGCCATTATCGTTTGCTTTGAAGTATAGTTAACAATTCATTAGCAAGGGCAATTGTTTTCTTAGTTGTATAACATTTGATTCATTTGAATAGGCAAGTCAACAAACGTTATTTAAGCACTTTCCATCTCTCTCCTTGTGTGACAGACTTTTTCTGGGAAGATGCAACACAAGTCTATTCATCGCAGACAGGGAGCTCATGGTAGGCCAAAGTACGGATAGCACCAAAGTCCAACTCAGTGAACCAATATGTTTTATGAAAGTCTCCTACAGGAATACGGGTAAGAGTTTGCTTACAGGAGTAGAAATGACTTAAAGACAAATGCCTGCTATGTACAAGATGACCTTTTGCTTGCATGTAAGACAGGATGTAATTTTGTGTTCTTTGCTTTTAAAACCCCCTGACCGAGTACCCTCGCTGAGTATGTTATTCAGGATATCTGAGTCCCCAGTGTAGACCTGGCACACTCACTTTGATGAATGACAGTGTTCTTCACTCAGCCAACTGAGTCTAGAAATGTCTAATAGGAACACTAAGAAATTATATATTAAAAAGAATCTGGGTATCTCCCAGCCTAGTCAAGATGACACATGAAATTAACTATCATGATGGAGATTAACATTTTATTCATGTTTCCATCTTCAGACTGTTATTTTTATTTAGTTTTTTTTTTTACACATACATTATTTCTGGAATGTTTTACTATAAATAAATAATGCCATATTACTTCATCCCTAGATTTTTCTATATGAATATCTTTAAATTATGTGCTGTATGTAACCAAAATTACACTTTACAAAAAGTAATAATTTTCAGTCTCTTCTGATATTCAGGTCACATTAAACATTCTGCTCAAAAGTTTTTCAAGAAGTCAGTGAATAATGTTTAGATAATTTTTAGTTTTGGATGTCAGTTGTTTGGTGCTGTCCAGAGAGTGACGGAAATCACACTCCTTATTCACTCTGTTGCCACCTAATTTGGAGAAATTCTAATCATGATTTTCTGTAACTCTTTCCAATTTCACATCATAAGACTAAAAATATTTTCAATGAGTTTTTTTCAGATAAAGAGGAAGTGATGAATAATTTTAAAGTATTGGTTTAACTATATTAAAGGATACTTAAATATAGTAAACACTATTTCTGCTTGTCTTTGGGGGTGTTTCCAGAAGACACTGGAATTAAAATAATAGGCTGAGTAGAAATATCTGCCCTGTCCACACTATGTGCACAGGTACAGTTCAACTATCTGATGGCCCAGATAGAATCAGTGGCAAATTAAAGATTACTTTTCTCTTTTGCTAACGGAGCTTAGACACCATTTCTCTATCCATGGACATCAGAAGCACATGGTTTCTGGTCACCAAAGCCCAGAATTTCCATTCACAACTCATTGCATATTTTTTAAAAGATATTTTCTTTATTTACATTTCAAATGCTATCCCAAAAGTTCCCTATGCCCTCCCACCATCCTACTCCCCTACCCACCCACTCCCACTTCTTGACCCTGGCATTCCCCTGTACTGGGGCATATAAAGTTTGCAAGACCAAGGGGCCTCTCTTCCCAATGATGGCCAACTGGGCCATTTTCTGCTACATATGCAGCTAGAGACACAAGCTCTGGGGGTACTAGTTAGTTCATATTGTTGTTCCACCTATAGGATTGCAAACCCCTTCAGCTCCTTGGGTACTTTCTCTAGCTCCTCCATTGGGGGCCCTGTGTTCCATCCTATAGATGACTGTGAGCATCCACTTCTGTATTTGCCAGGCACTAGCATAGCCTCACATGAGACAGCTATATCAGAGTCATGTCAGCAAAATCTTGGTGGCATATGCAATAGCGTCTGTGTTTGGTGGCTGATTATGGAATGGATCCCTGGGTGGAGTAGTCTCTGGATGGTTCATCCTTTCATCTTATCTCCAAACTTTGTCTCTGTAACTCCTTCCATGGGTATTTTGTTCCCTATTCTAAGGAGGAATAAAGTATCCACACTTTGGTCTTCCTTCTTGATTTTCTTGTGTTTGCAGATTGTATCTTGGGTATTCTAAGTTTCTGGGCTAATATCCACTTATCAGTGAGTGCATATCAAGTGATTTCTTTTGTGATTGGGTTACCTCACTAAGGATGATATCCTCCAGATACATCCATTTGTCCAAGAATTTCATAAATTCATTGTTTTTAATAGCTGAGTAGTACTCCATTGTGTCCAGAAAGTGTGGTACATTAACTCATTGCATTCTTAAGCCTTGGACTTGGGTTGAAGCATCATGGGATGCAGTGGTTTTGAGGCCTTTAGATTGTGACTGAGCCAATATGCCAACTTCCTTGACTCTACAGTCTTACAAGTGGGTCTGACTTCCAAGGCTCCATAGCCATATCTAGTTAATTTCCTATAATATCTATCTATCTATCTATCTATCTATCTATCTATCTATCTATCTATCTATCTATCTATCATCTATCTATCTATCTATCTATCTCTCTCTCTATCATCTATCTATCTATCTGATTTATTTATTTGTATATGTTTCCATATGAAGCTAAAAATTGTCCTTTCAAGATCTTTGAAGAATTGTGTTAGATTTTTAATGGGGAATGCATTGAAAGTAAAGATTGCTTGTGGAAGCATCCTCATTTTTACAGTATTAATCCTACTGATCCATAAGCACGAGAGATCTTTCTATCTTCCGATATCTTCTTCATTTTTTTTCAAAGTCTTAAAAGTTTTACTATATAAGTCTTTCACTTGTCTGGTTAGAGTTACCCCAAGACACTTATTTTTTTACTAGATATTTTCTTTATTTACATTTCAAATGTTATCCCCTTTACTGATTTCCCCTTTGAAAACTCCCTATACCTTCTCCCTTCCCCCTGTTCACCAATCTACCCACTCCTGCCTCCTGGCCTGGCACTCCCCTATACTGACTCTGCCAGTGCCTGACAAATACAGAAGTGGATGCTCACAGCCATCCATTGGATGGAGCACAGGGTCCCCAAGGAAGAAGCTAGAGAAAGTAACCAAGGAGCTGAAGGGGTTTGCAGACTCATAGGAGGAACAACAATATGGACACTTTTTAAAAAATGCTATTGTGAAAGATATGGTTAACCCGACTTCCTTCTCAGTCCATTTGTCATTTTTATGTAGGAAGGCTACTAATTTTCATAGATTAATTTTGTATTCTGCTAGTTTTCTCAAAGTGTTTATCTGCTGTAGGAATTTTCCAGTAGAGTTTTTAGGGCTACTACTCTATACTATCATATCATGTGCAAATTAATTTACTCTACCTTTTCCCCTTCATATTTGCAACCCTTTAAAGTCCCTATTGCTTTAGCTAAGACTTCAAGTACTATATTGACTAGGTATCAAGGGAGTAGATGACATTGTCTTGTTCCTGATTTAAGTAGAAATTCTTTGAATTTCTCTCTTTTACTGTATGAGATTTCTGTGGGTTTACTGTAAATCTTTATTATATTGAGGCATATCCCTTGTGTCTCCAGTCTCTACTAGACTTATGATAAAGGGTTGTTGGATTTTGTTAAAACCTTTTTCTGCATCATATAAGATGATTATGTGTTTTTTTTGTGTTTCAGTCTGTTTAAAGAGTGGATTCATCTATTTTTGTTTGTTAAACCATCCCTGCAATACTGGGATAAACCTACTTGATCATGGTGGATGATCTATTTTATATGTTCTTAAATTCTGTTTGCAAGTACCATGTAGTTTGTGCTGTTGTGTAGCACTAGCATTTTTTCAAACCACTTCGTTTAGATTACCTCTCTATTGGTGATAGTGGGGTGTTCGAGTCACCTACTCTCACTGTGCGAGGGTCAATATGTGATTAACCTTGTAGTATTATTTCTTTCATGAACCTGGCTGCCTTTGTGTTTGGTGCATGGACGTTAGAACTCAATATAAATGTTGGTGTGTTTTTCTTTTGATGAATGTATAGTGTTCCACAATATCTCTTTTGATTAGCATTGGGTTGGAGTATAATTTTTTCAGATATTAAAGTGGACACACTGGCTTGTTTTGCTTGAAATATATATTTAAAAAATTTTTTTTACCTTAAGGTGATGTCTGCTCTTGATGTTAAGGTGAGTTTCTTGAAGGTATGAGTAGGTGGATTCTGTTTTTGTATTCATTCTGTTAGTCTGTCTTTCTATTGGAGAATTTAAGCCATCAATGTTGAACATTATCAATGAGCAGTGTTTGTTGATTGCCATTATTTTGTTATTGCAGTGTGTGTTTGTTAATCTCTTCCTTTGGTTCACTGCTCCAATATTGTGTTTTATTGGTTGTAGTTAGCCTCTTTGTGTTGTAGTTTTTCTTTTAGCACCTTTTGTAGAGCTGGATTGGTAGATCTATAGTGCTGAAGCTTGGTTTTATCTTGGAATGTGTTTCTTACTCCATCTACTGTGATTGGAAGTTTTGTCATTTATAGTAGGCAGGGGTGACATCTGTGGTTCTCAGAATTTGTAGAGCATTTATTGAACCCCTCTTGCTTTTGGAGATTCCATTGAAATATCAGATGTTATTCTAATAGAATTGCCTTTATATGTTAAATTTTTTCTTAAAGCATTTAACATACTTTCTCTGTTCTCTATATTTAGTATTTGGATTATTATGTGTCTTGGGGGAAATTCTTTTCTGGTTCAGTCTTTCTGCCATTTTGTATGATTCTTATACTTCAATGGGCATCTCCTTTCCTTAGATTAGGAAAATTTTCTTTTATTATATTGCTGAAAATACTTCCTGTTTGAAACCCTTTGACCTGTGTTTCTTCTCCTTCCTTTATTCTTGTTTTTCTTAGATTTAGCCTTTTCATAAGGTCCCAGATTTCCTAGTTGTTTTGTACCTGGATTTCTTTATTAAATTTTAACATTTTTCTTTGACTGAGGTAAACGTTTTTCTTTCTTGTCTTCAATGCCTATAATTTTTTCTTTCATCTCTTGTATTGTGTTCATTGAGATTCCTGTTTGAGTTCCTAAATATTTCATTTTCTGGTTTATCTCAGTCTGGGTTGTCTTTGTTGATTCTATATCTACCTGAACTCTCTCTCTCTCTCTTTTTTTTTTTCCTCTTCATTACATTATTTGCATTTTCATAGAGCGCATAATGGATTTATTCATATCATCTTTGAGGACCTCTAAAATACTCATAAGTTATTTTGAAATCCTTGTATTATACAGGTTCAGCTATATTGCATAGCTTAGAACCTACTCTAGTAGGGCTAATTGGATCTACTGGAGGCATAATACCCTAGCCATTATTATTATTAATATTTTCTTTCTGGTGTCTAGGCATCTGGGTTTCGATGATTGTAATTCTAGGTATTGATATCTGTTCTTTTTTTTTTTTTAATGATTTATTTATTTATTACATGTAAGTACACTGTAGCTGTCTTCAGACACTCCAGAAGAGGGAGTCAGATCTCATTAAGGGTGGTTGTGAGCCACCATGTGGTTGCTGGGATTTGAACTTCGGACCTTCGGAAAAGCAGTCGGGTGCTCTTACCCACTGAGCCATCTCACCAGCCGGTATCTGTTCTTTGTTGAGTGAGTTTTCCACTTTTTATTGGTTAATTTATTTATTTACATTTCAAATTATATCCCACTTCCTAGTTTCCCCTCCCTAACCCCCCCACCCCCATCACATCCCACTGCCTCTATCAGGATGCTCTCCCTCCCATCTGCCCACTCATGTCTCACCACCCTAACATCCTCCTACACTGAGTCATTGAGCCTCCACAGGACCAACGGTCTCCAGTCCCATTGATGCCAGATAATGCCATCTTCTGCTACACGTGTAGTTGGAGCCATGGGCCCCTCTGTGTGTATTCTTTGGTTGGTAACTTGATCTCTGGAAGCTCGGGGGTTGGAGGGGTGTCGGTGTCCAGTAAGTTGATATTGTTGTTCTTCCCATGGAGTTGCAATCCCCTTCAGCTCCTTCAGTTCCCCCCCCCCAACTCTTCCATTGGGGTCCCCATGCTTAGTCTCATATTGGCTTTGAGCATCTGCATCTGTATTGGTCAGGCTCTGGCACAGCCTCTCAGGGAACAGCTATATCAGGCTCCTGTTGGCAAGCATTTCTTGGCATCAGCAAAAGTGTCTAGTTTGGTGCTGCAGATGGGATGGATCTATAGGCAGGATGGTCTCTTGATGGCCTTTCCTTCAGTCTCTGTTCCATTCTTTGTCCCTTTACTTCCTTTAGACAGGGACCATTCTGGGTTAACATTTTTGAGATGGGTGGATGGCTCCGCCCACTTGATATGGTCTCTATAGGTTCTGTCTTCACTTTGTGTGGAATTTCGGCTAATGTCATCCCCATTCTGGTGTTCTGGGAACCTCTTGCTTCCCTGGCATCTGGGACTATCTAGTGGATATTCCAAGTTCCCTCTCCCCCACTACTACACACCTCTATTCAATTTCTTTACTCTCTGTACTTCTCCCCCATCTTCTCCCACACATGATCCTGCCTCCCTTTTTCCTCTCCCTCCTCTCTTCCGCCCAGACACCCCTCTCTCCACCTTTGGTGATTTTGTTCCCCCTTCTAAGTACTTTGGTCTTCTTTTTTCTTGAACTTCATATGGTATGTGAGTTGTTTCATGGGTATTCTGAGCTTTTTTCCTAATATCCACTTACCGGTAAGTACATACCGTGTGTGTGTGTGTGTGTGTGTGTGTGTGTGTGTGTGTGACTGGGTTGCCTCATTCAGGTTGATATTTTCTAGTTCCATCCATTTGCCTGCATTCATGAATTCATTGTTTTTAATATCTGAGTAGTAGTCCACTGTGTAAATGTACTATAATTTCGGTATCCATTCCTCTGTTGAGGGACATCTGGGATGTTTTCAGCTTCTGGCAACTATAAATAATGCTAATATGAACATAGTGGAACATGTGTTCTTGTTATATGTTGGAGTATCTTTTAGGTATATGCCTAGGAGTGGTATACTGATTCCTCAGGTAGAACTATTTCCAATTTTCTGAAGAACTGCCAGACTGATTTCCAGAGTGATTGTACCAGCTTGCAATCCTACCAGCAATAGAAGAGTGTTCTTCTTTCTCCCATCCTCGACAGCATTTGCTGTCACCTGAGTTTTTGATCTTAGCCATTCTGACTGGTATGAGATGGAATCTCAGGGTCCTTTTGATTTTGCATTTGTCTGATGACTAAGGATGTTGAACATTTCCTTAGGTGCTTCTTGGGCATTTGTAATTCCTCAAAAGATCTCCCATGCCCATGGATCATCAGGATCAACATAGTAATAATGAACATCTTACCAAAAGCAATTTACAGATCCAATGCAATCCCCATCAAAATTCCAACTCAATTCTTCACAGAGATAGAAAGAGTAATTCTCAAATTCATTTGGAATAACAGAAAAACCCAGGATAGCAAAAACTCTTCACCACAATAAAAGAACTTCTAGGGGGAATCACTATCTCTGACCTCAAGCTTTACTACAGAGCAATAGTAATAAAAATCAAATGGTACGGGTACAGAGACAGACAGATAGATCAATGGAACAGAATTGAAGACGCAGAAATATACACACACATCTATGGTCACCCAGTCTTTGACAAAGTAGTCAAAACCATCCAGAGAAAAAAGGACAGTGTATTGAACAAATGGGGCTGATAAAAGTGTCAGTCAGCATGTTGAAGAATGCGAATTGACCTATTCTTATCTCCTTGTACAAAGCTCAAGTCCAAGTGGATCAAGGACCTCCACATAAAATCAGTTACACTGAATCTAGTAGAAGATAAAGTTGAAAAGAGCCTCAAACACATCATCACAAGGGGAAATTTCCTGAACAGAACACCAATGGCTCAGGCTCTAAGGTTAACTATTGACAAATGGGATCTCATAAAGTTGAAAAGCTTCTGTAAGCCAAAGGACACTGTCAATAGAACAAAATGGCAACCTCAGATTAGGAAAAGAATCTTTAGCAACCCTATATCCAATAGAGGGCTGATATCCAATATATACAAAGAACTCAAGAAGTTAGAGTCCAGAGAACCAAGTAACCCTATTAAAAATGGAATACAGAGCTAAACAAAGAGTTTTCCATTTCTTGGTTGTGGTGGATCTGGGTTGCATGGTAGAGCTTTCTGAGTCCCTGGTGGATGGGGACACTGAATGTCCCAAGTAGACTGTGTTCTTTGCTTTGTGGAGCTGATAGTCTTAATTGGGATAGTATAGAAGGGCAGAGGCATAGTTTAAGAAGGTCCACAAGAGGGAAGAAAGCTGTATTTCTCATAAGGATCCATGGAATCCACAAGGAATTAAAGAAGAGAAGGAAGACAGAACTCTCAAGTGATCTGCTAAGGGGCTGTAGGTGAAACTGGGGAATTGGAATTTTGGGATTGAATTGAGAGTGAAGGTATCCTACCTGATTTCCTGACCATGGCCAGAACATTTAACAGGAAAGAGGGCCTCTGCTGTTGGAAGCTAAAACTGAAGGATGGAGTAAAGAAGAAAGGCTATAGAAGAATATCTGTATAGTTTTTGCTTGGCCTTTTAAAGGCTATTACTTTTTAAAAATCAACTGGAGTCTAGGTATTGTATTTAATCTGCACTTCACTCCACTGTTCTCTTTTTTGGAATTATACTCATCCCAATTATGTTAGGCTCAGGCAGACAGTAGAGTTGGAGACTGCTATTCTACTAATGGATTTACATGAAGAATAATGTAGACTGGGTGAAATAATATCTTGAGAGCTGAATCTGCAAAAATGCACAGTAGATGGGAAAAGGTAAATCCAGGTGAAACTAATTCAGCCTATTTAGTAGTTTGGCTGAGGCATAAACAGAATTCTCTCTCTCTCTCTCCTATCTAATGCATAAAATTTCTTGCTCAATTCACTCAGCTTTTAAAGAGCCATACACAGTGAGAAAAACACAAACCACTGATTGGTTGATAAAACCTTCTAGAAGAAAAAGCTGGATAGTGAAGTGTGCTGTAGTTCCAACATAAAGCCTCATATGGGAGAAATTAAAAATAGGGGAAAAGTAGAAATGGCAAAACTGCCAGACCATAATATAATAAGTCCAGCTCCATGGCTCTTATTTCAATAGCTGTTAAGGAGAAACTTCACCTTTAGAGTCATAAAGTAACAGTATTGGGGAGGAAATAGATTTTATAAATGGGTCAACTGAGTGAGAAAGTAAACAAATGACCCATGCTGGGTGGCACAGTTTGTGCATAGTAGCAACAAGAAAGAGGAAACCCCCACATTCTGGCACCTAGTTACTGTTTTCACTGAAAAACATGTGGAAACTAATTCTTTGGTCTATGTGATCTACAGCTAACCAATATTTTGGGACTTGCGATTCTGGGGATATATATAAGCAAGCAAAAAGGATTTCTCTCTGAATATAGGCTGCAAATCTGCAGCAAGAGTGAGATATAAACTCTCTCTTTTCATTTGAGCAATTCAGGGAGGGGATAATCTTTTACTAAAGGCAAAGAAAAGTGTTAAAATTGATTCTTGATATTGATATAACATATTCTCTTCTTTTGTGCAAATGGCTAAGAGCCTGGAAAATAATTCAAGATCATCTCCTTTAAACTTTTCAATCAGCCAAGTCAGTTCTGACTGAATTTAGAGGTTTTGCTGTCTGATGGAAAGTTTGAGAATAAATAAATCTCCTTTATAAGCTTATTCTCACAGTTGGCTTCAATTCTATTTCAGTCTCTTAAAACCAACAATATCACAGTATAAAGTAGAGAAATAATGGATTATGTTTAGTGTATTCCCAACATTTTGGAGATTAATCTTGGACTCTTTCAATATTTCAGCAAATAATTGCCAATGCCATTGGAATGGATATGGATGAAGATGAATGTGAGAAAAATGTTTCTTTTTAGGAACTTGAGGAGAAACATGATTGTTTTCCTTATTCTAATTCATCTCAGAGATAATATGCAGGAATTTAAGAGCAATTTGTTGAGTAAAATGGGTTAGACAATTGTTAATTTTTCACCTTTTCTTTCTCTCTCTGAAATAATGTAGCAAATTTGCATGCAAATAAACCAATAGCATTTTTAATAAGGGCAAACATAAGAAAATTTTATGGATATATAAAAGAAATCCAAATTACCATTGCATTGTAGTACTTCAAAAGGCTATATTTCTACATTTTTACAAAAAGCCTATCTGATTTATAAAACAATATATATTATATATTGGCCCTTGGGAAGTGGCGTTATTAGGAGGTGTGGCCTTGTTGGAGGAAGTATGTTACTGTGTAGGACAGCTTTGGGGGCTCCTAGTGCTCAAGCTCTGCCTAGTGCAGAAAAGTAAGCTTATGCCTGGCTGCCTATGGAAGCAAGTCTCCTTCTGCCTACCTTTAGTTCAAGATATAGAACTCTCAGCTCCTCCAGTGGCATGTCTGTCCGGATGCTGCCATGTTTCCCACCCTGATGATAATGGACTAAATCTCTGAACCTGCAAGCTAGCACCAAGTAAGTGTTTTCCTGTATAAGAGTTGCCTTTGTAATGGTGTGTCTTTACAGCAATGGAAACCCTAAGACACACGTTTCATGCTCTATATTTGACTGCATACGCATGACTAGTGTTGGGTGATCTTTGATGTGAGGAGGAGTGGTCTGCAGCAATGTGGCTGTGCTCTTTTTCTCAGAGTTTCAAGAGTTTTAAATATCTTCGCTCTGACGCTTGACTTTATCTTCCTCCTTTGCAATAGTCTGCATTTAAAGGAAGGTGTGCTGTACTCATAAGCTTGAAATGGACTATGTCAATTATTTCTGTCCTTTTCAGCACAAAGCCCACACTATTTTGGTTGAAAAGAATCAGTTAATCCAATGGACAGATCTTGCATTTTCCATTATCTGTAATGCCTCCCAGGTACAATCCAGTCCATTTTAGTATCTCTATTTTATGGAAAGGATTTCAAACTTTTTTGAGAACTGCTTTGTAAAGGCAATGATACTACTTTTGTGGACAATGACATTAACATAATGGTATGTAGCTGACCTCCTGAAGCTTTAGTATTTTTGTTATAGTATGTAGCTTGTATAGAATGTAGCTTGTAGAGTATGTAGCTTGTAGAGCATGTAGCTTGTAGAGTATGTAGCTTGTAGAGTATGTAGCTTGTAGAGTATGTAGCTTGTAGAGTATGTAGCTTGTAGAGTATGTAGCTTGTAGAGTATGTAGCTTGTAGAGTATGTAGCTTGTAGAGTATGTAGCTTAACATTTACATAAATTTAAAAGCTTTGGAGATTAAAACTCGAAACTGTTTGTGTAGGAGGTTTCTCGGAGCCTAAGATGACAGTGTGCATACGAGTGTTTTATGCTGACTCAGCAGTGTAATCTCTCTCTCTCTCTCTCTCTCTCTCTTTCTCTCTCTCTCTCTCTCTCTCTCTCTCTCTCTCTCTCTCTCTCTCTGTTGCCATACAGTTACTGAGGTTAATAGCCTGGCTTCAGCATATTCACCAATGTGCAAAAGTCAAAATCAAAGGAAGCAGATGTTTGGCCATTTCTTTTGAGTCTTCCTGGATTTTGTATACACACACACACACTAATAAAATAATTTCTGGATTTAATTCATATATATGTCTTCTCATCCCCTAAAAATGCCTTAGGACTTAAAGATCAAGAATGACTAATCATTGACAACTGGAAAACTTCAACCTGTGATATTATTATTTTAGAAAAAATGACATATTGATTATAATTAACACTTTCAAAATGTATATGTTCATATTATAAATAATAATTATATCTTCAAACTGTGTGATTTCTTTAACAAAATATGTAAGGTATTGAGATGAATATAGTCTCAAAACTGAAATAATAGATGTAAGAATTCCCCTTTGCATTCAGAGTGTAAATAAATTAAGTCAAATCTGGAGAGAATAAAATAAAATGCTTTCCTCAAGTTCAGTGAGATACATTGGTTCTTAGTTTGGATGCTAGTTGGAAACCATTATCCTTTATGAAAAATAGCTGACAATGCTTGTAACATATGTTATCTTCCTGCTCAGGCAACTCAAGACATAGGTGTTTTTATTATCATACAGATGAGGAAGGTTTCCCTAAGTTTCCCCGTGCTGCTCAGCTGGTAATACAACATGCTTTGAACCTGTGTGACCTTAAAAGTTTTCTTTCCTTTTGAGAATGTTGTACATATCTACTTCCCATTCTCATCTCCAACTCCTCCCTATCCCCTACAACACGAACCTTCCAAATTTCTTTTTTTTTTCTTTCTTTTTTTCTTTCTACTTACTAGAGACAAGTCCTTCAAAAAAGAATTATTGTACTTTCCACAGCAAATATGCCTCCTCAGTTTGGACTGTGACTGTACTGGCTAGTTTTGTGTGTCAACTTGACACAGGCTGGAGTTATCACAGAGAAAAGAGCTTCAATTGAGGAAATGCCTCCATGAGATCCAGCTGTAAGGCATTTTCTCAATTAGTGATCCAGACGGGAGGGCTCATTGTGGGTGGTACCAACCCTAGGCTGCTGGTCTTGGGTTCTATAAAAGAGCAAGCTGAGCAACCCAGGGGAAGCAAGCCAGTAAGAAACATTCCTCCATGGCATCTGCATCAGCTCCTGTATCCTGACCTGCTTGAGTTCCAGTCCTGACTTCCTTTGGTGATGAACAGCAATTTGGAAGTGTAAGCTGAATAAACCCTTTCTTCCCCAACTTGCTTTTTGGTCATGATGTTTGTGCAGAAATAGAAACCCTGATTAAGACAAGGGCCTAGAAATTATCTATTTCATCTAGGCTGGAATTTTGGCTTGTGTAAAATTAATTATTTTAATATAGCTGCAATCAATAAATTAATATGGCAACTGTATTTTGCTATCTTTGCTAGTCTCCACTCAGAAACCAAGATTTATTTCAAACTACTCCTAAATATTTGTGCAGTATTGACTTATATTAATCTCCTATGCTAATCTGGCTACTTCCCAGACCCATCCCATGATACTTGAATATTATTAATGATCTGGCTCTTTGGGTCAGATTTTTTTTTCTCATGGTATCTTTCCAACCTCCTTTCTATTCATGGGCTCTCTCTCTCTCTCTCTCTCTCTCTCTCTCTCTCTCTCTCTCTCTCTCCCTCTCTCTCTCTCTTCCCCCTGGCTGGCAGAAGTTTCCACCCTATTGTCTCTTCTGCCTAGCCTTTAGGTGATCAGAATTTATTGACTGAGCAGAGCATAAATGTTAAGTATTGTTTACATAAACTTGAGACAGGAGTTTCTAAGCATAATCAATGCAATGTTGTGTCTGGAGTGAATAGATATGAGGGCAGAGAAATCAACATTGGAATAACACAAGGATAACCTTTACACAGGTCACAGAAACACTATGCCTATAGATTGTTTGCTCTTGATGGGTCTTGTTCAGGCAACTACAGGAATTGCCATGTCCAGACAACAGTGCTTCCCAGCACTGCTTCTCATCCTCTGGCTCTGAGATTCTTCACAATATTTTCTATATTGTTAGATATCTACCTGTAGAATTTACATGAGGCTTTGAGGTTCTACCCAACTTTTCCCCATAAGACACCTAGTCTGCAGGAATCGGTAAGCTTCAGGCTCCAGATTTCACCCAAATTGGTGTTTCAACCTTCAAGGAATAGAGCTGATATAATTGAAGATAATATAAACATTTCTGAGATGAATAATTAGGATGCTCTACATAATTCTATACTTCTTTTAAAAATATTTTTATTTATGCATATGACTCTTTTTGCTTTTCTGTTTTATACTATGTGAATGCAGTTCCTGCTGAGGCAGAAGATGTCAGATCCCTTGGCATTGGACTTCCAAATGGGTGTGAGATGCTGTGTGGATGCTGAAAACCAAGCCTAGTTCCTCTGCAAGAGCATCCACTGCTTTTAATTGCTGAGCAATCTCTCTGGCCCAGTACTTCTCATCTTTATTGAAGCTCTACTGAAATTTTCATTATGTGCTCTCAGTTGGATTCAGGTTTGTATATATGGACTCTGAGAGAATATTGTCTCCTAATAAGATGCAATCTAAGAGAGAAAATCAATTGCATGTGAATGTTCGCAGGGCATTTTCTACACACTGTATTGCATTGTGAATTGCTTATTAATTTTCTTCAATCCACAGACATTTAAGAGCTACTAGGCTATGATTATAGGGAGATTTACTTGCTGTTTGATTTTTCCCTCAATAGTTCTGACTGCAGACTTAAACTATGTATTCCCAGGAATACACTCTCTCAATGCCAAGAGGTGACAGTAAGATACTGTTTCAAGGGAAAAAAAAACCAACTTAAATCCCAAGTTATTGTGCTAGAATTAATGCCATTTTATACTTTGGCAAGGGATGCTAACAAGTGTTTTGTTTCCATGGTACATCTTAATTTATTGTTTTGTGTTGGTCTTAAAGTCTGATAATATTGTTCGGTCATGAGATCTTAGTGTACTGCAAAAGATAAGAAAAAAGTAATCATTGATTGTTTACATGTAGTAGTTATAAAGGTAATACAATTTGCGCATGAAAATTCAGAAGGATGATATATCAAATACAACATTACAATTTTTTAAGTATTCTTTAGTTTTAGATAAGTTACAGGCATTCTTAATGCACAGCAAGCCAGAAAGAGCAGAAGCAAATTAGTCTAAGTCCCTTGGAAGTCATCTTGACACTAGTCTCTTTGGCATAGTTCCATTTTATAAATAAACACATCCTATTACATTTATTTATTTTGACTGCAGGCTAGCAGGAAAAACCTGTTTAACAAATATCAGGTTAAACTCTGCCTGCTATTTTGGCAGGGTATTTCTCTCAGGACACAGCATCTCTGAGTGATAAACATGAGCTAAGAATACCAAATACAAGAGCAATGCCATCTATAGTGATCCAGCTCTCAGTTGGCTTACCTGGCTCCCACAGATCACAGACTAGAGGGAAGATTTGGCAAATCTGTCCATCTTCCATCCTTCACTACTTTCGCACTGGAAACAAGAGTCAAGTCAGATGAACTCTATAAACCAGTTTACCCTTCAGAAGGACATATGCTCAACAACTATTTTGTTTCCCTTGGGAGGCTTTTATAAGCTACTTTCACTGCAGTTGAAATGTGTTCTCCACAAAGAAACAATAAGTGTTCTGCAAAAGATTCAGATATGTGTCTCATACTTTTTCTTAACAGGATATAATTATTTTAGGTCCAAAACTTAAAAATTTAGTTTTTGGCTGAGCATGATGGCACACACATCTAATTCTGTCACTTGGAAGGCAGAGAATGACCAATCTCCATCTATTCAAGAGCAACACAGTCTTCATTTCGAGTTCTAAGCCAGCCCAGGCTAAATAGCGAGTCTCTCTCTCTCTCTCTCTCTCTCTCTCTCTCTCTCTCTCTCTCTCTCTCACACACACACACACACACATCTTCAAGTATTAATCAAACATTATTAAACACTCTGAAAGGTGAGTGGCCACAGGGGCAATGATGATCTGTCTTATCAATCTTTTAAACTTTAAGTTTTCATTTAAGTTTGTACTCCTGTTTTTATGTCTGCTCTTTCCAGAAATGCAAAGGCCTATATATCCTATAAAACTATACCATATATGGCCCATATTCCAAGCTAGGGTTTCAGTAATTAAGGCACTAATAAAGGAGTATGCACAAAGAAGCCTATTAAGAAAATATGCCCTCCACCCCCACCCCAGGTAAGTGTCCTCATCTGATCATGGAGCTGGAGACAGAAAGGCCAAGTCCAGGTTTTTAGTTTTTTAGTTGATTTTCAACTCATCCAAGGTACTTACTTTTTAGAATCCAAAGTCTGAAGTCTAGGCCTTGTAGCAGCTTGTCTTAAGATATCTCAGTATTGAAAAAAGAGGTATGGGAGTGACTTTCCACTTGCTAAGGGCCACAACATGTTGATCTGAAGTAATTGAAAATGGTCCAAAGGTGCTGGAGGGAAAATGAGGCTATGGAAATATGGTTTCTCTAAGAGTTTCCTCATACTGTGTTTTACTATCTGTGGACATTTAAGGTTCTTTGGCAAAAGAAATAAAAGATTTCTAGAATATTTCTCTAGCCTGATTTTTTCCCCTGCAGGAAGGATAGGGCAATTGTCCACTTTCAGGGAAGTTTGTATTACTTTTTTCTATACCATATACCTATTACTAGTTCTATGTACCATGGAAATCTGCCTAGTAAACATAGAAATTATGTGAGTTCAGAATCCATCTTAGCCAGATACCTGGCCACATCTGTTGATTCCTCTATGACTTTTGAATCCATCGACAGATCCATCACATCAATATGGTTGATTGTAATCAGAAAACTGGTATTAAAGGTATCTTAAAATTTTAATTTAGTATGACAATCAGAAAATTCTATGTGCCATGTTTCCTGTTCCTGCTGGCATCAGTGATTGCCAGGTAAAACTCCTACCCCAAGCTCCTGCCTGTCAAGTCCCCCTAAAGCATCCTCAATAGTGGTAAATTGTATTTGCTTCCCAGCATTCCATTTTCCAGTCCACAACTCTACTGGCATTCCTGGTGTCCTGCTGGCACCAGACACAACCAAATGGCTAAAGGCCAGCTAAGAACACAATTACCAAAGCCAGGGCAATATGGTATCACTGGAGCCCCATTATCTTACTACAGCAGTCCCTGGATAACCTAACACAGAAGTTTTGCAGTCTCAATGAAACCACATATGCCAGCCCAAATGATAATACCCAGCAAAACTTTCAATCACAGTAGATGGTGAAATCAAGATATTCTAAGAATAAATCAGATTTAAATAATATCTATCCAGAAATTTAGCCCTACAGAAGGAAAACTTTGACACAAGTTTAATTGTACCTAAGAAAACACAGGAAATAAATAACTCCACACCAGGAAAACACACACACACACAATTACAATCACAATTACAATCACCTCCAACATCTAAATAACAGGAATTAAAAAGCATTGGACATTAATATCTGTCAACATCAATGAACTCATTTCCACAATAAAAGAACACAGGTTAGTAGAATGGATGTAAAAGCAGAATCCATTATTCTGCTGCATACAAGAAACATATCTAAGCAGCAAGGATAGATACCACCTCAAAGAGTAGATGAATGGAAAAGGTTTTCCATGCAAATGGATTCCAGAAGCAAGCTAGAGTAGAAATTCTAATATCTAATAAAATAGACTTCCAACAAAAATTAATCAAAAGTGATGGGGAGGGACATTTCATACTTATCAAAGTAAAAATCCATCAAGATGATGTTTCTATTCTGAATATCTATGCCCCAAATACAAAGGCAGCCACATTTGTAAAAGAAACATTACTAAAGCTTAAAGCGCACATCAAACCCCACACATTAGTAGTGGGAGACTTTAACACCCCACTCTCATCAACAGACGGGTCATCTGGACAGGAACTAAACAGAGAAATAATGAAAGTTATAGACATCATGACTAAAATGGACCTAATAGACATCTACAAAACATTTCACTGAAACACTAAAGAACACATGTTCCTCTCAGCACATCATGGCACCTTCTCCAAAACTGACCATAAAAGCACACCTTAATAGACACAAGAAAATTGAAATAATCCTTGTATCTTATTAGACCACCATGAATTAAAGCTGGACTTTAACAACAGAAACAACAGAAAGCCTACAGACTCATGGAAACTGAACAACTCTCTACTCAATGACCCTGGGGTCAGGGCAAAAAAAAAAAACAAAGACAGAAATCAAAGACTTTCTAGAATTCAATTAAAATGAAGGCACAATATCTCCAAACTTATGAAACATCATAAAAGAATTTCTAAGGGAAAACTTCGTAGCACCAAATGGTCTCATAAAATCATTGGAAAGATCTCTTAATAGCAACTTAGTAGCATACCTGAAAACTCTACAACAAAAAGAAACAAAAACATCCAAAAGGAGTAAATAGTAAGAAATAATGAAACTCAGGGCTGAAATAAGCAAATTAGAAACAGAGAGAACAGTACAGAGAATCAATGAAACCAAGAGCTGGGTCTTTGAGAAAATTAACAAGTTAGACAAACCCTTAGACAAACCAACTAAAAGGCAGACAGAGAATATCCAAATCATCAAAATCAGAAATGAAAAGGGCGATATAACAGCAAACACTGAGGAAATCCAAAGAATTATTAGGTTTTACTTTAAAAACCTATACTCCACAAAATTGCAAAATCTAAACAAAATGGACAAGAAAGAAAGAGTATTTCACAAAGAAAAAGGAGTATTTCAGACCAATTTCTCTTATAAACATGAATGCAAAAATAATAAAATACATGCAAACTGAGTCTAAGAACACATAAAAACCTCCATCTATTACAAGCAAGTAGAGTTTACCCCAGAGATGCAGGTATAGTTCAACACACGAAAGTCTATCAATGTAATCCACCATATAAATAAACTGAAAAAAACAAAACAAAAACAAAACATAAAACAAAACAAAAATGCATGATCATCTCACGTGATGCTGGCAAAAACCTTTGACAAAATCCAATACTTTTCATGTTAAAAGTCTTGGAGATATCAGAGACACAAGGCCCATAATAAACACTCTCTCTGTATCTATTCAATGCAGTATTTGATGTTTTGGTTAGAGCAACAAGACAAATAAAGGATATCAAGGTAATGCAAATTGAAAAGGAAGAAACCAAAGTATCACTATTAGCTGATGATATGATAGTATAAAAGCAATCCCCAAAATTCTACCAGAGAACTCCCATAGCTGATAAACACCTTCAGCAAAGTGGCAGGATACAAAATTAATTAAAAATAGATTAGCATCCCTCCTTTATACAAATGATAAACAGGGTGAGAAAGAAATTAGGGAAACAATACCGTTCACAATAGCCACAAATAGCATAAAATACCTTGGTGTAACTCTAACCAAGCAAGTGAAACACCTATATGAGAAGTACTTCAAGTCTTTGAAGAAAGAACCTCGGAAGATGTCAGAAGATGGAGAGATGTCCCATGCTTATGGACCAGTAGGTTTAAATAGTAAAAACGAACATCTTACAAAAGAAAATCTACAGATTCAATATAATTTCTATCTAAATTCAAACAGAATTCTTTACAGACCTTGAAAGAATAATATTCAACTTCATATGAAAAAACAAAAAACCCAGAATAGCTAATGCAATCCTGTATAATAAAAGAACTTCCAGAGACATCACCATTCCTGACTTCTAGCTGTATTACAGAACAATAGTAATAAAAATTGCACGGCATTGGCATTAAAAACAAACATGTTTGTCAATATAGTCAAACTGAAGACCCAGACATATACACTCAAGAAATTAGAGAGCATCTACCCCCAAAAAACTCAATTAAAAATGGGGTGTAGAGCTAAACAGAATTCTTGACAGTGCAATCTCAAATGGCCAAGAAGCACTTAAAGAAATGTTCAATGTCTTTAGTTGTTCAGAGAATGCAAATTAAAACAATGCTGAGATTATATCTTACACTCCTCAGAATGACTAAGATAAAACATTCAAGGAGCAGCTAATGCCATTGAGGATGTGGAGCACAGGAAACATTCCTTCATTGAAGGTGGGATTGCATATCTGTACAACCACCTTAGAAATCAATTTGCCATTTCTCAGAAAATTTTGAATAATTCTATTTTAAGACCCAGCTATATCATTTCTGGGCATTCACCTAAAAGATGTTCCTCCATACCACAGGGGCACATATTCCACTATGTTCACAGCAGCTTTATTTATAATATCCAGGAACTAGAAACAACCTAGAAGTCCCTCAACTGAAGAATGGATAAAGAAAATGTGTTACATTTACACAATGGAATACTAATGAACTATCAAAAATAAGGACAACATGAAATTTTCAGACAAATGGATGGAGCTACAAAATATCACCTTGAATGAGGTGACCCAGACCCAGAAAGACACACACAGTACCCACTTACAAGTGGTTATTTGCCATAACACAAAGGATAACCATGCTACAACCCACAGATTCAAAGGTTAAGTAACAAGTAGGGCATAAGGGAGAATACTTAAATCTCACTAAGAATGGGAAATAACGCCTCCATTGTGGACCCCGTGATCAGTTCAGTGGTTGGCTGTGAGCATCCTCCTCTGTATGTCAGGCTCTGGCAGAGCCTCTTAGGAAACAGCTATATCAGGCAACAATATCAACCAACCAGAGCTCCCAGGGTCTAAACCACCAGCCAAGGAGTATACATGGAGGGACCCATGACTACAGCCGTATATGTAGCAGAACATGGCCTTGTTGGGCATCAATGGGAGAAGAGGCCCTTGGTCCCATGAAGGCTCGATGCCCCAATGTAAGGGAATTCGAGGGTGGGGAAGCAAGAATGGGTGGGTTGGTGAGGGTATACCCTTATAGAAGCAGGAGGAGGGGGTTGGGATAGGGGGTTTCTAGGGAGGGGAATCAGGAAAGGGGATAACATTTGAAATTTAAATAAATAAATATCCAATACAAAAGGAATGGGTAATAAACTAGGCATCATAGGTGGATGGAAGGAGTGAACTAGATGGGAGATTGTGTGGGGAGTAGAACTGGAGGAATCAAGTTTTAGGAGGAGGGAGGGAGACAGAACTGTGATTGGTGGTGGTCAGTGACATCTTTGGGAGGAACTAGAAACTTTGGACAATGGACTCTTCCAGTGACCCATGAGAGTGACCTTAACTAAGACTCCGAGACATTTACTCTGACATTGCCATATTCTGTAACAAGGAAAGACTGCTAACGTAGGTATGGGGACACCAGCCCACCCACAAAGCCATCAGCTCACAACTTGTCCTATCTACAAGATGTGCAGTGATAAAAATGAAACAGGAATTGAGGACTGGCCAACTGATACTGCCTCAGCTTGAAACCCTTGCCATGAGAGAGAACCCATTCCTGACATTATTAATGATATTTTTCTATACTTGCAGACAGTAGCCTAGGATAACTTTCCTCTGAGTGGCTTTACCCAGCAGCTGATGGAAACAGATTCAGAGACCCACAGCCAAACATTAGGCAGAGCTTGGAGGATCTTGTGGGAGGTGGTGGTAAGGGTTTGAAGGAGCCAGAGGGGTCAAGGACACCACAATGTAACTTACAGAATCAACTAGCTTAGGCACATAGTTGCTCACAGAAACTGAACCGCCAACTAAAGAACATGCATGTGATGGACCTAGGTAGGCCCCCTACACAGAGGTAACAGATGTACAGCTTAGTCTTCATATGGGACCCCTAACAGCTGGAGCAGGGGTTGCCTTTGACTCTGGAGCAGGGGTTGCCTGCCTTTGTACTCCTTTCCCCTAACTGAGCTGCCTTGTCTAGGCTCAACAGGAGAAGATGTGCCTAGTCCTACTGCAACTAGATATGCAAGGTGGGTTGTTATCTATGAGAACCCTCCCTTTTTCTGAGGAGAAAAGGAGGCAGGGTAGAGAGAGGGACTGGGAAGACAAGATGGAGGGCAAACTCCTATCCGGATGTAAAATAAATAAATTAATTAATAAAAAGAGAAAATTATAGAAACTACCTTATGAAACTATATCAAAGAGCAGGGGGAAAGGAAGACTTGAAAACACTTGTCTAGGACATGTATTAAGTTTTTCTCAGGGCTCTGCAGGATTTTAATATTATCTCATGAAAAATAATTTCTCTTCCATTTAAGAATTTTCAGTGTAGTGGTGCCACCGGCCAGTTTCTGAGCTCTCCTATTTAGTTTACCCCGAGAGGTTTCTACTGCAGCTTTCATTGCCAGTGGAAGATTATGCTTTCCATAAAGCAGCAATAAAACAATCTGCAAAAGAGCTAGATCTGTGTCTCATTTCCTTTCCCAGTAACTCAGAATTCTCTTTGGCTCACAATTTAAAATTTTATGCTAATTTTTCCAGCAGCCTGAAGAAGATCAATTTCATTGTCTTTCAGTAGTTTTCACTTAATTAGCCTTCTTGATCCTAATAAATAGATAAGTTCTTTGCGTATAATTTATTAGCTTGATCATTTGATCTCCCACCTCCCTTTTTTCCTAAGGGGGAAAAGACAGAAAGCATAGTGGTCACAGAGCCATTCTTTCCCTGATCAGAAAACTCTTTAACACGATAGTTAGCAAGCCTAGGGGGCTGATTTTAGAACTTCATACACATTGTCTGGTGTAGGATTGAATAAGTCATATGCTCTCAGGCCAAAAAAAAAAAAAAGTTTTAGTTGGTGTAGATGGAGAGTTGTAGAGAAATACATGTCTTTTTTCCTGCCCTATCTGACCACGGTAGATTAATAAAGGCCTGAAAACCAAGATGTTTATATACACTATACTTTATATTTGTTTTATATTGTAAAGTGATAAACATAAACATAGATTATGCTTTAGGGCTTCTATTGCTGCGAGGAAATGCCATGACTTAAAAGCAAGTTGGGGGTGGTGGTGTTTGGCTTACACTTTCATGCCCCTGTTTATTACTGAAGAAAGGCAGGACCGGAACTGAAACAGGGCAGGAACCTGGAGGCAGGAGCTGATGCAGAGGTCGTAAGGGGTCCTATTTACTGGCTTGCTCCTCATAGCTTGCTCGGCCTGCTTTCTCTTAGAACCCATGTGCTATGGCTAGCACTGTGGATAATGCTCTGAACATTGCCCCAGCAGTAACTGATTAAGAAAGTTCCCTGTCCGCATGCCTACAGCCCAATCTCGGGAAGACATTTTCTTTAGGTGGTTACATCCTTTCAGATGACTTAGCTCTAGTCAAGCTGACATAAAACTACTCAGGATGGATTCTCACATATTTAGTGCTAATGGAAAGCCATGTTCTGTAATAGAATATGTATATTTTTGATACCTTAAGTAGTGGTAGTGCATGTGACAAAAGTTATAACTAAATAATTATGTACACTAAGCTTTAGAGTATTGGTGTTTTTTCACCTAGGTGCTTTTTTAACTCTTTCTTTTCTATTAAAAAATGTATGCTTTTGTTTGTTTGTTTGCTTGCTTTTTGTTTCTTCTTCTTCTTCTTCTTCTTCTTCTTCTTCTTCTTCTTCTTCTTCTTCTTCTTCTTCTTCTTCTTCTTCTTCTTCTTGTTGCTTCTTTCTTGGCATTCTGTACCTTAGCTTAGGCTTCTGCATGTTGCAGAGTGTTATCGCTCAGTCTTAGGTTTTTATTTATGAAGTGAATGTTTCAAAATAAGGGATGACTTCAGTGGGTGTTTGGCCTTTCTCTGAAGAAGGCTGCCAATCTCTGGATGAGATTAGTGCTGTGATAGCTGTACTAGGGTCTCCCATGGCTATAGATCCTCTCCGCAGTGCTATCCTGTGCCAGGCTGGCTCTGATCCCTTAGCGTCTCCTTTCTTTCAGTTCCATATACCTTCCAAACACTTGTCTGCTTTAGAACTTTACACCCCAGTCCCTTCTTTTTGTCTTTCCCCTTTATCTTAAATCTCATTTCCAAAGAGAGACCATCATTTCCTATCAAAAAATGTACTACTCTTATATCTTTTGTTATCAATGCTTTCTTGCCTCTTACAGCAGTCTTTGGAATTTGGTGGGATGATGTTCAGTATTCTTAACCTTTGTCCATTGCAATGGAATGTACTGCATATGTTTGCACTGCTTGTTATTGAATCTTTTACGAGTTAGCTCTAATTCTGATGCACAGAAAATATTTGGTAAATGTCGGATGAGTAAATAGACAACAGTTTTAATAGAAAATTAAACATATTAAGAATATGTAATTTAGTTACCTTGCTGTATGTATTTAACAGAGTTTATTATAGGTGTCTGGGTATATTAAAAATTAGCTTGGCCTACAGATAATGGCAACTCTTTTGAATTTGCCCCTAGTAGAGTGCAGTTTTGCAAACAAAACTCATTACATTAGTATGAGTTTGTTATTATTATTATCATCCTTATTATAAAAGAACTCCATGGGACTGGTGAGATGGGTCAGTGGTTAACAGCATTGATGTTCTTTCAGAGTACCCAGATTTAAGTCTTACCACTCACATAGCCCCTCACAGCAGTAATTCCAGGTCCACATTCCATGTTCCTATTCCATGGAGCACCAGGCATGTTTATGGTGTGCATAAATAGATGTAGGCAAAACACTCATAACCATAAAATAATCAAACTAGAATCTCTTCGTTGTACAAAAATAATTTTAAAGGATTTTGGAAAATATAAGGTACGATAAAGAAAATGTAAAACTAGTAGTTATATTAGTCAGAGAGAAGCTATATAAGAAACCATCTTTTATAGTTTTCAACAAATACATTGTTTGTTAAGGAGTATTCACAAATAAGGCTCAATCACAAAAGAACTCACATGTTATGCACTCACTGATAAGTGGATATTAGCCCAGAAACTTAGAATACCCAAGATACAATTTGCAAAAGGCATGAAAATCAAGAAGAAGGAAGATCAAATTATGGATACTTCATTCCTCTTTAGAATAGGAGACAATACCCATAGAAGGAGTTACACAGACAAAGTTTGGAGCCAAGACGAAAGGATGGACTATCCAAAGACTGCCCCATCTGGGGATCCATCCCATAATCAGTCACCAAACTCAGACACTATTGCACATGCCAGCAAGATTTTGCTGATATGACCCTGATATAGCTGTCTCTTGTGAGGCTATGCCAGTGACTGGAAAATACAGAAGTGGATGATCACAGTCATCTATAGGATAGAACACAGGGCCCCCAATGGAGGAGCTAGAGAAAGTACCCAAGGAGCTGAAGGGGTCTGCAACCCTATAGGTAGAACAACAATATAAACTAACCAGTACCCCCAGAGCTCGTGTCTCTAGCTGCATATGTAGCAGAAGATGGCCTAGTCGGCTATCATTGGGAAGAGAGGCCCTTGGTGTTAGAAACTTTATATGCCCCAGTACAGGGGAAAGCCAGGGCCAAGAAGTGGGAGTGGGTGGGTAGGGGAGCAGGGCAGGGGGAGGGTATAGGGGACTTTTGGGATAGCATTTGAAATGTAAATGAAGAAAATATCTAACAAAAGAATGTTTAAATAAAGAAGGCTAGGTGTGTAGCTCAGCTCATAAAGTACTTGTCTAGCATGCACAAAGTCCTTAGAGCTACAGAATGGCATAAGAGCCTCATAAAATTGGGCATGATCATGAATGCTCATAATCCCAGCACTTGTGAGGTAGAGAGAAGTTCATAGTCATTCTCAGATGTATGATGAGTTCTAGGCCAGTTTAGAATACACGAGATACTATGTTTAAACACACACACACACACACACACACACACACACACACACACACACACACACACACTCACACACATTGGGATGTGAAGGGGGCACTATCCCACCTCAGGCCAAGCTCCAGGGAGACTAGATAACACTGGGCATATTAACTATGTTCCAGAGCAGCTCCATGCTCTTGAGCCCCATGCTCAAGAATAGTTGTACAACACATATTGGACTCTCTCTCTCTCTGTCTCTCTGTCTCTCTGTCTCTCTGTCTCTGTCTCTTGCATACAGTTTTTGTTTTATAATTTATTTATTATTCTTTTCTATGCATTGGTGTTTTGCTTGTATGCATTGCTGTGTGAGGGTATTCATTCCCTGGAACTGGATACAGATAGTTATGAAACTTCATATTGGTCCTAGGAATTGCACTTCAGTCCTCTGGAAGAGTAGTTGGTGCTCTTAACTGCTTAACCATCTCTCCATTCCCTTTGCTTTTGATTTTAAAAGAGGGAAAGAGAAAGAGGATTTGAAGTTGGGTGAGTAGGGAGTTGGGGGGGGTATAGGAAGAAGGAAAATAAATGATCAAAATATATTGTATGAATTCTCAAAAAAATAAGAAATCTCACTAAAATATATTTGCCACAAGAGAACAGAAGAGAGGAACATTTATCAGAGAGGGAGGGAACCCATAATGGTGATGGAGCAGAGTCAAGTTCTAGACCCTAGAACATTGGGAGCAAATATCAGCCAGTAAGGCAGAGTTGGAAACACAGTCCGAAGCTAACAGTTGAGTTGATTAGTTATGACTGTTGCTGGTATCTGTTTGTGAATTCATCATTTGAAGAATACAATAAGAGAAAATGGAGTCAACAACACTGGAAGAGATGCAGCCACCACAAATAGAGAAAGCAAGAGTGAAGGGTATCCTGATAGCATGTGTACTCTCAGATCTATTTGCCCATTAGGTAGCTCCACTCTTACTATAGTTCAAGTGCACTGATAAATTGTCTGCTTGAGGTTAGCATGGCTAGGCTTTGGTGCCTTCTTTTTTTTTTTTTTTTAATATTTTTTATTACATATTTTCCTCAATTACATTTCCAATGTTATCCCAAAAGTCCCCCATACCCTCCTCCCCCACACTTCCCTACTCACCCATTCCCATTTTTTTGGCCCTGGCGTTCCCCCTGTACTGGGGCATATACAGTTTGCGTGTCCAATGGGCCTCTCTTTCCAGTGATGGCCAACTAGGCCATCTTTTGATACATATGCAGCTAGAGTCAAGAGCTCCGGGGTACTGGTTAGTTCATATTGTTGTTCTACCTATAGGGTTGCAGATCCCTTTAGCTCCTTGGGTACTTTCTCTAGCTCCTCCATTGGGAGCCCTGTGTTCCATCCAATAGCTAACTGTGAGCATCCACTTCTGTGTTTGCTAGGCCCTGGCATAGTCTCACAAGAAACAGCTACATCTGGGTCCTTTCGATAAAATCTTGCTAGTGTATGCAATGGTGTCAGCGTTTGGAAGCTGATTATGGGGTGGATCCCTGGATAAGGCAGTCTCTAGATGGTCCATCCTTTCGTCTCAGCTCCAGTCATCAGAGACTTTTATCTATTGCTCCTGTGATAGAAAGATCTTGGCTAAATATGATAGACAGATTGAAAAAATCTGTGGTTCTTATACCAGTTAAGATAACCTCATTCAATATAATTATCATAGGAGCAAAGTTCTACAAAGCAGAGTATTTTTTGTACAGGCCCTTTGCTGAAGGCCTCAGACACTGGAAGTCATTAAGAAAGAACCCACATAGTGTGCTGTGCTGTCTGGGCTCTGTTTTGTCTGGGTGGGCGTTCGTTTCATCATGCAGTAGAAGGGTCAAATCCAGAAGCTAGGGTCAAATTAAGAATGAGTTGACATTAGAAAACAACCAGCCTGTTTTTTGGTTTGTTTGTTTGTTTTTGGTGGGGGAGAGTAGGAAGTGTATTGTTTTGTTTTGCAATTATATGTTTTCTTTCTCACCAAGTGTAGTAGTTTATAGACAAAAAGTAACATGGTATCAGATGCAAAACGTAGTCATGATTCTATTCTTTGATTTTACTTTTTAGTCAAAGTTTCATCATTTACTTTTCTTTCTGCATTAAAAATACCAGTATCTCTTCCAATGTTTTAAAATATTTTATATCTTTTTCCTGTTTAATGGTATCTTCATTTGCCCATGGTGGTAGTGTTTTTTAGGGTCATGGCTACTCCCTGTCAACCACCCAGTATAGAATTCTTAACGAGATGATAACCACTTGGTCAGCTTGATCTATCTGATGTTTGCTATCGTTATGAGAACTGAGCCTAAACAATGCTAATAACAATTGAAGAGCTTACAAAGAAATCCTTTGGGAGCAAAAAAATTCTCTTCTTCATGTTTTACATGTAACTCAGAAAATCACATTATTAATTTCTTCTAGCAGATGTCACAGACAACATACCATGTCTCTTGGTATCTTGGACCACTTGTGTTCCATGTTTGTACCTTGAATTACTTTGTTATAAGTTCAGGTGATTGATTATAGTCTGGCAATCACTTTTCTTTAGACCTGGAACAACTTCTGCCTGTTGTTTTCCTGGATGTTAGCTTCACACTACATGGACAACTCTGCATATTTTTTGTCTGATCTTCCATTTTTTCCACCCTGGATTTTGCAGAAGCTATATACAGTGATTCAAAGCATCTTCTCTACTTGGTTCTATGAGTTTCTCAGGGTAGTTCTTGGTTTTTCCTTGCTTCTTCCATATTTCTTTCCCTAAAGCAGTTTCTTTTTAGTTTTCTACCTGCTCCTGAAATCTTATGCTGCTGCCTTTTCATTGATTCGTTGATTTGTGCAAAGGTAGCTACTAGGTGCTCAGGCTGGCCTCCTATTACTATGTATGGCTTTGAGAGATTTATATGAGTGTGAATTTATAGCTACATAGATAAAAAGGAGGAGAGTATTTTAGTTGAGATTCTTTATGTCTATATCTGTATTAACCTATATTCTCTATATCTACCTTTACATATTTTTATATTAATTTTATATTTTATATAGAGAGGTATAGGTATAAAGCACATTAAAATCAGGAAGTAAACAACTCAAAAACTTTAGGAAGTTCCTGAGACTGAGAAAATTCATTAGACTCTTGCCTTTATACACATGTACCCCATTACCCATATTTTTAAAGTCCCCAAGAGAACACATTGGTTCACCAAGTTTGACTTTAGTGGTGTCCTTACTTTGGATTGTCATCAGTTACCTACCTGGGGTAAGTAGATTGTAGAGGCGTTTTAATACAGCAATATAGCTTTTATGGCAAGGGATCACATCCAAAGATATGATTTGGATATGATACACCATACACCTTTATACCTTTATCCTGGATTAAACACACACCACCCGTAGTACCCACCTTTGATCCCTCTGGCTGGAATACAGATATACCTTTAATCCCTGACAACGGTGTCTACTTGTGGGGCAGACAAAGTGATGAATCAGAAAAAGATTTGACAGAATGAGTTGGAGATAGGATATGCCCAATTCTCATGAGAATAGACAGGAAAGAGAGGGTGCTTAAAGAGGAGAGAGGGAGAAAGGAATTCAGTTCAGGTCAGGTCAGGTCAAGTCAAATCAGGTCAGGTCAGGTCAGGTCAGGTCAGGTCAGGTCAGGTCAGGTCAGGTCAGGCCAGGTCAGGTCAGGTCAGGTCAGGTCAGGTCAGGTCAACTCAGCTCAGCTCAGCTCAGCTCAGCTCAGCTCAGCTCAGCTCAGCTCAGCTCAGCTCAGCTCAGCTCAGCTCAGCTCAGTTCAGTTCAGTTCAGTTCAGTTCAGTTCAGTTCAGTTCAGTTCAGTTGAGGGCAGTTGAGTTTGCTTTGGAGCATGTCAGTTCATGGAACTCAGAGAAATTCTTTCCAAGCAGAGCAATTCAGTCAGAAGCTGAGGGAAGCCAATTAGACTCAGTCAGCTTGGAGAGGAGTTTGAGTCAGAACAGCGGAGTTGAACCAGCGAATCAGACTCTCCAAAGAGTTAAAAGAGTGAGTTTATTCAGCAGTCACCCTCAGAGGTTGAATGATTCTAGGCACAGGAGCAGATGGAGGCTGGAAGGTGAAATCTTCAAGGTCTGGGCTTGCAGAAGATTAGATCGTATGGAGACTAAAAGCTTCCATGCTTAGGGCTAAGTATAGTTAGATAGAAAGACTCTTGGCTCAGCCTGAGCCATGTATTTATAAAGCTTGGGTACAGGTCTCATCTTTTCCCATCATCTGAGAAAATATAAGCAACATTTACATTTATAGGAAATGCTTGTTCATGCCAGTCCTGGAGCAGTGTCACAAAACAGGTATATGATAGGCTTTATCATTTGGTTTGTTTAAGTTCTTTCTTGGACGTTTGACAAATGATTAATTCACTTAAAAATATGAAAGTATAGTTAACGCAAGAATGGGCCTTTGAAGTTATACCTGGGTTCTGGTTCCTGACTTGCTCTTTCTGTTCCCTAGCTTGTAATGATGTGAACAATTACTAACTCACACTCCTGTCACCATGAACTAAATTGCTCTTCATTGTCTTCCTCACTCTGATAGACTAACACTCTCTGATAACTTGAAAGAATATACAGCTCTTAAATTGTCTATGTTAGATATTTCAGAATGACATAAGCTACAATATGTTATAATTTATAACATGCCATAATATAATAATTATACCTGCCATATATAATAGTTATGGACAGGAGAGGAAAAGAAAATCAACAAGAGGAGGTAAAGTTAGAAATAGGTGACAGATAGATAGATGATAGATAGATAGATAGATAGATAGATAGATAGATAGACAGACAGACAGACAGATAGATAGATAGATAGACAGAAGTTGAGAAATTAGATCATGACAAAAGAGTCTAGTAAATCTAAGAGCTTCATGCAGCAATCTGAAGGCCCAGTTGAACCAATGGCATATACTTCAGTCTAAGCTTGAGGCTGAAGACAGCAGAGGACCACTGTCATGGGGAGGAAACAGGCAGAGACACTAAGTTCTCATTTAGCTTTTCTATTCAGGCCTTAAAAAAATTTCATGAGATCATCAATACCAGGGAAGGCAATTTCTTTAATCAGTCTACTGATTCAAATACTATTGTCATAGAGAATCACCATCACAGAGACATCCAGATGATATTTAATTAAATTCTTAGTTACCTGTGGCCCAATAAAATTAGCCACTACAGATAGTGAAATGAAATGACTTTAAGTCCTCATAACAAGATTACCAAGTCCTCAGGGTTCACTCTCCCTTGGCCTTTTAGATATGAGTTCCTGTTCCCAACAAACTCTCCACTTCCTTCACTCACATACTCCATTCTTTCTTTGCTTTCTGGATTGATCCAGGTAAGTGAATTTGCACACAAAAGTTTTGTATCTGCATATAACTGCACAGGAGTCAGGCAAATTGAAATGCTGTGTGTATTCCATCAAGTAAACGCTACGGAATACAGCTCTATTCCTAAAATATACATTTATTTTTTCTTCACAGCCACATTCTCCCTTCTGTTCTAAAGACCCAGATTCCTGTTTATTCAGTATGGACATCATGTTAGCTATTTTTTTGTTTGTTTTCAATAGAAGGATATAGTCTCACTATTTAGCCCCAATGGCTTTGAAGGCACTATGTATCTCAGGCTTGTTTTGAACTTTCAGTCCTTTTGCCTCAACTCCCAACTGTCAGGATTTACAAGTTTGTAGCACTTCTCTCCAAATTGGTTAATTCTTTCTTGCAGCACATTCTTCTAAATTGTGAGTTTATAGGTCTGCTTTCCAGACACAAAATGGCTCCCTGCTGTAAGGCTATTAAAATGGTAATTGCCTTACTCTGCTTTTCTTACCCACGCAGTACTAACCATTCATTCAACTTAAAGGAGTAGCTACATAGAATCTGCTAAATGTAGAGGGTCCTCCTATCCCCCAAAAGTGAATGATGCATTATAACAGTACTTAAAGCGATGTTTATTGGTAAGTTGCATTGGGATTTTAAAAAATTATTTTATCCTGTTCTGTTTTATTTTAATTTTTGCACTAGCAAAAAAGGTTTAGAATGAGAAAGGAATCAATGGGCGCAGAACTTCAGAAATTTTAGTTACTATAAAGGTTATAAAGTAAAGTATTTATTGAAAAAATGAACCTCATATTTGTTGAAGCCACTGTTTAAATCAGTAAATTATCTATTTCTAAAATAGTGGGGTACAATAAAAGTAAAGTTAGAATGCCAGGATTTAGCATGGATGGGCAGTGGGAATTAAAAATGCCATTTAAGCAGTCTCAGAGGATGGGGAATCTCAGGTAATGAAGCATTTCCATGTGCTTGAAAATGTCCTGATGGATGTGGTCAATGGCGATGAAAGTTTAGGATTTTCAGAGATGTCTTTATATGTCAGAGTTCAGTGCATCCCAAGTTAAACTCTTAACCTTTTCTCAGTTTTGCTTTTCCTCTAACATGCAGTGGATAACAATGACGCTTCCCTCGTTGTTGAAGCTAAAAATCTGTGCATTGTCTTTGTATTCTCACATGAAAATAAGATGGCCAGTCAGTTATCAATTATACCATTTTAGTAACTTTCTGATCCTTAACGAATCCATGCTTCTTTTTCCCTTTGAGCAATAATTTCTTTTGACTGGAGCAAAGCTTCTCTCTTACAAATCACTCATGCATGCTTGACTAACTTGTACTCATTCTTAAATCCTCAATGTAGACATCATTTTGTGCTAGGAAGTTTTGCATGACAGCCTACATCCAATATAGATCTCTCCCTGGGGCATCCCAGAATATATCAGTGAAGCATTTGTTATGGTCTTTTCTAATTGTGTGGCAGTATATTTATCTCTCCCCATAGTTTATAAGCACTATGAGGTCTGGTTCTCTGTTTTTAATTCTAACTATGCTTACAGTGAATGATACAATGATCACCAGGAGGTATTTGACAGGCTTTTGCAAAATGATGAATATATGAGTTACTGAAGGTTCCAATAATGGTAAAAAAGTAATAGTGTGAATATGAACATGTGTGGCAAAATAGAATTGAAGCTGAAACTCATCAGGACTGAGAAGGAGAATTTGTCTAATTTATAGGAGTTTGGTGGAATTTTAGGGTAGAGAAGTAGGTATGAGGTGAATCTAAAAACCCCAAAGCCCAAACCAACATCTTCAGTGAGCATGGTAAAAAAAACAGGAAATCAACAGATCACTCATGGGAAAAATTACAGTCAGATTTATTAGAGTTAAAGGAGGAAATAGTTTTATATAGTTATAAGTTGTTGTGGGGGATATTTACCACACTCTTAACCCCAAGACTGTTATTTACTGAAAAAAAAAAAAACCCAAAAAACCAAAAAACCAAAAACCAAACCTCTTTCTAGTTGTGGTGTGGCTCAGCCCTAGTTCATTTGTTTAATCCGAGATTAATAATCTGCTTATTGTAAACGGGATTACATAAAGTCAACCATAAGTTAAGAGATGGAGCAATCAACCAGTTGACAGGGAATAAACATAGGAAAAAACATAGAAAGTAAAACGCAGTCGGGAGATGGAGAGAAAGACACACAGGAAAGAGAAGGGAGGGGCTCTCAGTTTGAGGGGTTTTGGAGATAGTGTGGAGATGGAGGACTTCCTTTTGTAAAGTTGGTTGTGGAGGAAAGTCATCTGGTTACTTTGCCTCTTTGAGTTAGCAGGCTTTCACCCCTGCATCTGGCTCCTGAGTCTTCATTGGTAAAATTGAATGACTGAGATTTTGTTTAAAAACACAGTAAGTTTTACATAGGGAACTAAGATTGTTATAACATGTTGGTCACAATTACCATTTTGCCTAGCAGATGAGCCAAACCTTATGCTATAAACACATTATCATAAAGATCATCAATAAAGAATTTTGACTGACCATTGATACTAGGACTGTTTCTTAAGGGTCTTTGACACATTAATAGATTTACAAAAGCCTAGGGACATATGTGTTAGTTCTGAGCTATGTTCATTTTCACACCTTGTAGTTACCCATGACAGCTTTCCCCTTAAGTTATTAACACATTGTCCTTTTTCCAGTCTTGCATTGCTGTGACTCCTTTTCATTCTCTCATATGCCTTCAGTAGCCAACTCTCATCGTTGGCACTGGGCTCTTCTGAACCAATCTTATGGCAGAAATGTTTCATTTTGTCCATGAGCTTTTGAGATTGTCTTAAGCCCCCCCTCTAGCATTTATTTACTTTTACGACTACCAACTTTTAGGTTCGTGAAAAGATCCAGTGAATATTTTCCATTATTTCCTTAAAGTTTTTATGCTTAAATTCAGATTTAACCCCTTTTACCCAGGCTGCCAGTCTATGCCCTTTAACATAATCATGATGCCTACAAGGCCAAATGTCTACTTTCCAGAGAGAAAAACCTATATTTCTAATTTTATCTTTTGAAGTATCATTTGTTGTTGGGCTATTCTTTTTATTTTCATGCATACAACACAACTCAATCATTCATTGTGACTCCCAATGAATAACATAGTCCAAGGGATTTGCATTGTAACACATGGGGCTTTAAGTCAATCCAAGTGGAATCAATAACCAGCATTCCTATCAGATAGTGTTCTGCTAGAGATGATGCCTTCCTTTAGTCCATTCTGTCAGTTTTTATATTAACTGTTCAATATTTCTCTGCTGGGAGGTTCCTTTTCCTTTACCCTTTATCCCATGGGTAGAAGAAGATGCCCAGTGGAAAAAGCCCAAAGTGTTGATCTCTTTTCTTCTGTCATTCTCAGCTTCACCTCTATTTTTCTTCTAACTCACTTTTCCTGTTTTAACTACTTTTTGCGGGTTGGATTTTTAAAGTTCTTGCTGATGCATGGGAACTGAGGATGTCTCTCTTCAGAGACAGAGCCTCTCTCAGTGAGACATAGACTTCTTCAGAAAGACTAGACAGATGTGGAGCAGCACTTGGGTTCTAGATTCTCACCCCTCCCCCATGTGCTGCCACTCTAAGGTCTGAGCAGAGTCCATACTCTCATTGTCATCTGGCACTTCTCATTTGATTTGTTATTTTGAATCTAATCACATCTGAGGGAGATGCCCTTTCTTAGCACTCATGAAGCCACTATTGTTTTCTTATTTCTCCTTTCTTGTTTCTTGTTGTTTTTTAAAATCAGTTTGAGGCTTGCTTAGTGAACCATCATGAATAAAATGGCATCATTTAAATACGTGCTAAGTGGATACCATATAGCATTTGTAACGGATATTATTTAAATTAGTGTTATTCTATAGAACAGCAGACTCTCATCTAAGAAAGTGATCTTTTTTGACCTACAGAGCAGCTTCAGTGGGAAGCATGAGAGAAGAAAAGGAAAAGAAATTAACTCTAGTTTCTCCACATAACTGATAGGCAGTAGATGTCACAGGTAGAATACATTGACATCTGAGTAAAGTCTTCTCACACAATCAGAAGAGAGACAGTGGTAAAATAGATATTGCCTTGCAGCCTCTTTCTCCTATGTGCATTTCAGAAAGGCTCCAGTTGAAAAGACAATATAGAAATGATGGTTTTCTTTGTGCAGAAAGGTTTTTGTTTTTGTTTGTTTTTGGGTTTTTTTTTTTTTTTGGTTTGTTTTTTGTTTTTTGGGGTTTTTTTTTGGTACTAAGATACTACAATTCTGACTTTCCTGTTTGTCAAGGCACAGAATTACAAAGAATTCTAAAGCCACTTTCAGCCATCTTGCTCCCTTAGAAACCCTTCTACAATAAACAATGAACAGGAGCCCCAGGTTTCTGGACTGCTTTGTTGCTTCTTTGTGATTTGAAATACAGGAAATGTCAGAGGGCAACTTCTCTACCTCTAGATTAATTCCCATAGAGCATACAACAAGCCTGTGATTACCACATTCCAGAGTCAAGAAGTGTGCATCTGCTGGCCACTTACATTCTCTGTTTTCTTTCTCTGTGCTTTTTATAACCCGTCAGGTAGGTAAGGAAGTCACTTTTGACTATTTAACTAGTCAAGATATAATAAAAAGTATAGCAGTATATCTGGCCAGAGGCTACAAAACATATTAGAGATCAAACATCTTATGACAGCCAGCATGGCAACTTGATATCAGTCTGCCCTGCCTCTGTTCCTGGCTAGAAGTCTCATTATTCTGTTCAAAAAGAAGGAACTGCATTTAACAAATTCTAAGCATGTAGTTTGTCTTCAGCCACTGAGCTGATGCATTATCTAAGCTGTACACACAGAGTTCTGGCTTCATTGTGTTCTGCTAGAATCAAATTCCACGGCTTCATGGTCGATATTATGCAATGTTACTTTGCCAGTTTGTGCTCTGCCAATTTTTTTTTGGAGCAAGCTTAATTATGCAAATGCATCTGATAATAGATTATTCATTTTAGTCATGCACAACTATTTATTTTTTGTGCATGACCCTAGTGACTTCGACAAACTCGGTAGCAGTTAATTTCACATCCACCAAGGAGACATGGGAGAGGACACAATTCTAAAGCAGGCCAACTGCTCTGGGAGCATCAAGCTACTTCACAGGGAGTCACATTGAGGCAAGTCCAACTATTTCTAGGGAACATGCCAGCTGTCATTGCCTATAAGCTGTTTTCAGACTTAGAGGCCATTTCATGGGATGGAGGAATCATGGCATGGAGAGCAGATAGGAGAGACATTGCTAGATGTGGTGGTTTGGAGGTAGATAGAAAAGACACTTGCTTACTTATTTTCTCTGACTTCTAACCTGTAATAATTTTCTATTTGCACTACTTCTCCCTTGAGGGATAATAAAAAAGATGCCTGTAAGGAAAACTGTAGACAAGTGGAAAGAGATATTCTCACCTGTCTTATTCTTCTTTTGATATGCTTAATGAAAATGATGCTATCAAAGATATGGGAAGGTACCAGCCTCAGCATTTTCTACTTCAGCCACAACTACCACCAAGCCTACCTCTGCCAAGCTGTCCCCTACCCCCCCCCCACCACCACCACACACACACCCCTGACCCTGGCTAGAAACTGTCCCCAGCTCACAGCCCCTGACTCCATTCTCTGCTCTTTTCTGACTCACAGCAGAGCCTGGATGTCCAAGACTCAGAGAACCCCACACCCTGGCCTCATCGCAGGCCCAGGGACCCCTCAAACCAGCTCCAGCTTTCCCACATCTCAGGCTGTGCTTTCCCATCCATGGAGCAGTGTATTGGCTCCACTCTACAGCCCAGAACCCAGGAGTGGAGTGGGATAAGGACAGTCAAACTCTCTGCATTCCACCTCCCCAAGAGGCCATGTCCTGCAACAGGGCCAACCTGGGATGACACTAGATCTTACTCTGGACTAATACTGTTCTTACCAGATCACATGTTTCTTCTCACAAGTCTTTCCTGAGTACTTTCACCCAAATTTCACCTCTAGAATAATTATGTGTCTTCATTATGTCTTTTTATGTAATCAACATTTCTTACTATGTGACTTGTTTGACTTTGTGGGATTCTTTACTTAAAATCACAACACCCAATCTATGTAAGTGAAGATAGTGTCTATGCTTTACATTGATAGATAGTGTATACCTCACTCCATGCTTGAGAAATGGTAACCATAATATAACTACTTGCTGAATAAGTTAGTGAATGAGCAAGAACTTGTAGTGGGAAGTCAGGCTTCGCATTGGCTCTAAGTATCTCACTGAAAATAGAAAATAACTCATTTTATCACAGTAATATACATTTACTTCTAATTATAGAACACAACAGCATCTTTTCTAGTGTAGGCTGGTGTTAAACTGATTGGCAGATGATGTGAACAGAGAGCAATAGGGGCTGGAGTTATTGCTGAAGAACTTAGTCTTTCTTGTCTTGACCTACTCTGATTATCCACTCCTTTTTGTCACTGATGTGAACAGGGATTTTTGAGGTCAGTTTATCATTGTCACTCTCTCTGTTGCAGGATTTTCCCTGTTCAATTACATTAGGGCAGTGGGAGACCTATGATTGGACAGGAGAAGGGAGGCAGAGCTGGGAGTTGGGACAGAGAGAGATGTCTCAGGAGGAGAAGCCAACACGGAGGCAGATGGACAGGAAGAAGATCCTGATCTCAAGTGGTTTTAAACAGCCCCAAGTAGTTAAGATTTTCACAAGGTTAGAATAATTGGGATAAAGCTTTTTATCATTATCAATTGGCTCTAAAATTATTGTATAAACATCTTGTAAATTGTGATCTTATTATTATATAAATCTGATTGGATAATTAAGCTTTAAGAGTTATGTTTCTACTGGGGTAATTAGGTGTTGAGATGGCTGATTGTGGGGTGTGTAGGGTATTTCATGGAAGCGAGAGGAACTTGGGGGTCAGGGGGCTGTCCAAGATATGGACTGTCAGGAGTCCTGTGGACTCAAGGGGCCAGAGAGTTGGTGGCCTGAGAGACCGAGTGAGTGAGACCACCTGGCATAGGGGTTAGCCACAGCGAGTTGTTGTTGGTGGCAGGAGCATGGCCTGGCCCTGCTGAGAGTTGGCTGGTTCATTTTTAAATATTTCCCATAATACTCTCTGCCCCTGGGGGGTGGTCAGCAATATCAGTCTATGAGACAAAGAGAGGAGAAAGAATGGGGGAAGTTAGAAGCCCCATGAATACTTACAGAAATGACAATACCCAACAGTGTGACCAATTAGTTGCCAGGAGACAGATTAACTTTGCTTGGGGTGATTCAAGGCTTATATAGTTTTGGGGAAGGGGATCAGAAGATCCAAGAAGGGCAAAGCTCATTGGTTGAAGGTGTGACATACTGAGACGCCTCCTTAGCATGGGGAAGTACTCTAAGAATCTCAGGTGCTAGCTGAACTGGTTCTTATCAGGAGAAAGAAATTGAACCTGTATTCTAACTTAGGCTGTGCGACATTCTACAGGTAAGTTGTATGGGGGTTTTGAACTCTGCATAGAAGGTCAGAGAAAGGGAAACCCTGCCAGTGAAGAGAGCCCTCCATTTTGCATTGAGCCCTGAAGGCTATCAGGACAATGGTAGACTTCAACCTTAATTGGCAGGGCAACATATCAAAGCTGCTTCCTTAAAAAAAAATACTACTTTCGCATGAGGTTATTGAGTGAGGAATTTAGATTTTGGATCCCTTCACAGACATCTTGTCTACCTTCTAAGGAAGAATTGGATGGTGAAGCCAATCTGAGCTACTAGGAAGTCAGAGCTCCAGAGTCTCTGCTGCAGCTTGTTTTCCTTTCTTGGTGTTTCCTGGGATTCAGTTCAATTAAACTGATACTAGGGCACACGCGTGCGAGCACGCACGCGCACACACACACACACACACACACACACACACACACACACCCCTTTGCTTGTTATGGAATTAGATCTGGCAATGTTAGTAATTTAAGTATTTTGTTTGTTTGTTTGGGAGAATCACTAAATATAGGGGCATTTCCTCAGTTTTCCTGTTGGTATAGGTAGTCTGATTCCTAAAACGCAGTGTGTTAATAAGTATAATTTGTTACTGGGCCAACATTGCAAAACCTATTTTGCCTACATTTCTGATGTTAGTGATTAAGTACTAGAAGGTACAAAAATATTGCAGAACAGTATGGAAATTATGTTTAGCAAGAACCTTGATCCCAGCAAAAATTGTCCTATATTTTCTACCCTTTGGCTCTTACAATTATACCAACAGGAAGTGGACACAGCTTTGTTACACTAAGAAGAGTCTAAGTTTGCCTAAGGCACATTGGGAGAGGCCAACAGCATGCATCTGGTCTCACAGCAAAAGCATATTTTAGAATATCTTGTTCCTTTCAATTTGAGTATAAGTTTATCAAAACAATGGTCCCCAAAGAAATAGAACTTTCTCCAGAAATCTCATCCCAGCAGAGGGAAAAGGTGCCAGCCAGAGAGGAAACTTGTCTCCTTAGAAGAGATTTCACACAAATATAACAACGTCTTAGCCCACTTTACAAGACTGACCCAGACAATGATTGGCCAGTGGTAGGTACTGTTGTACCCTGACTGGGATAGTTTACATGTGCATATCCTTACAAATTTATTTACAATTCAATGCAGTTTTCTCCCCCTTTTACCCTCCCAATCCCTTTCCCCACATCCTTTCTTGACTTCCTTATCTACATTACCTTTCCTCTGTTTCTCTTCAGAAAATGGCAGACTACCCATGCATATCAAACAGCCATGGCATATAAAGTTTCAGTCATATAGTAGGACTTTCTTGGACCTGCTAGCAGTATAAACGCTAGACCCAGAGGCTACTAATAAAGTTTAAGGTTTAGGACTTTTGCTTTGTTTGGGCAGTCTCTGCTAGCTCATTTAACCTTTCACTGCTCCACTGTGGTCTGCATCTGTTTCCTCAGTGTCCACTATTGATTCTCTAGAATCTGTTTTCTTCTCCCTGTGTCATTCCTCTCTACCAAGAAGAACTGCCCTCACTTCCTGCCCAAGCTATTGGCCATCAGTTCTTTATTACAATAAATCAATAGTGAGACAACCTCTGGTACAATTCTAGATTGCCTTTAGGTGAACAAGGACAAATATTTACAAAATAGAAGACCTGGTGGTGGGCCATAGAAATGACAATACCAAAATTGTGTCAGTACTTAGTACTTTGATGCTATAATTAGAATTAATGATTGAAAATACAGAGACATACTTTTACACAGTGTGAAGAAAGATTACCCCAATACAGTGAGACTAGGCACCTCCTCTCCTATTAAGTCTATATGAGGCAACCCAGTAGGAGGAATGGGTCCCAAAGACATGCAACCAAGTTAAAAACAGCCCCTGCTCCCACTGTTATGACTCCTGTAATAAGACCATGGTACACAATTGTAACATATATGTGTAGAACCTAGGTCAGCCCTATGCAGGCTCTATTGTTGGTGGTTCAGATTCTGTGAGAATGTATGGGCTCAGGTATTTTGATTCTGTAACTTTTCTTGTGGTGTCCTTGATCCCTCTGTTACCTTCAATCCCTCCTCTTCCTCTTCTGCAGGATTGCCCAAGATCCACCTAATGTTTGGCTGTGAGTCTCTGCATCTGTTTCTATCAGTTTCTCGGTGAATCTCTGATGACAATTGGACTAGGCACAAATCAGAGTATCATTAGGAATCATTTCATTATTTTGTTTCTATTTTTATTTGGCTCTATCCGAGGTCTCTGGGCTATCCAGCCTTTGGCTCCTCCTGGCCTTCCAGGCAGTATCAGTGAGAAATCCCTCTCCATAGGTCTTAACCAGTCATTGGTTGGTGATTCCCACCATCCCTTCACCCAAGATCATTTTGTAGACAGGGCAAATTGTAGGTTGAAAGTTTTGTTGCTGGGTTGGTGTCCAAATCTCTCCATTGGCAGTCTTTCCTGGTTACATGAAATGGCCAGCCTAGGCTGCATATTTACCATTGCTAGTGTCTTATGTAGTATTGTCCTCTCTAGGTGTTTCCATTCCACTAGGTTTCTAGCCTGTCCCAGGGACACCTCCAATTCCATTTATCTCTCCCAGTACTCTCTTCCTCCATGTTCCACTAACCTGGTGATTCCTGTTCCCATCCCCACTCCCCCATGCATCCCCTCCCCTCATCCACCCACAATGTCTAGTCTATTTCTCCTCACACTGAGATTCAAGCATCCCCCCTGCCCTGCGAGCCCTCCTTGTTACTTAGCTTCTTTGGGTCTGTGTATTGTAGCAGGATGAATAATGGATAATACTCCATTGTGTAAATGTACCACATGAACTCTGAGTGGACTCTGGGGGAAGCAGGTAGAGTTGTGAGCCAGAATATGGAACTCAGAGTATGGGGTAGAGTTTGGGCCTGTTTCTTTGTTTAAATTTTAACCTTATTTCAGACTTAAGGGACTCACTGGATCTCCTTTATTTCTTTCTTTGTGACCACACTGAAGACATCTCCTTTATTCAGTTTTCCACTAAAAAGTTGGATCTATTAATTACCTTACTGAGGATGAGTGCCAGAACTTAGCTTGGGACACAGGCTACGACCCCTGTCCCCCAGTTTATTATCAGTGTGCATGCTCAGGTATCAAGAGTAAAGAAAATAGGTTTGTCCAATGGCTTCTTTATGAACCACAGAAGCACATTCTTGGCCTTCTGGTTCAGCAACATGTGAATATAATGAAAACCAGAGATAACTGGTTTTACTTGTGTTTTCTGTGCCTTCCAAATGGGATTTTTGGTACAGATATTATGTACTCTTCCATATTTTATATTGCTCATATAAGGACAATTAAACTTATGACTTGGCACGATACAATAAAACTTGGGATTAGATACAAAAATCATTTGGCTCAGCCAGTCTGTTAGGAAAGGAGTGTATGTGTTTCATCTTGTGTAAGGGTTCTGGCATTGATAAATACAGAGCTAGTGTCAGGACAGAGTCCTTTGAATCAGGTGGGAAGTCAAGGATGGAATATATTAGCCATCAGTTGTAGAGCTTACATATTCTCTTCTGTTGGTTACACGATGTTTCCTTCCACCCATTAACCACTCCCCACAGCCACCATGCTGGCTATGGAACGACTTGTGATAACTGAGATTGTTTTCTGGAAGTTTCTGGGAAAAAGACAGCAGGGAAGATTGGTGTAAGTCAGCCAAGACTCAAGGCAAGGGAAGATGGGAATTAAGCTTTTCTGGATCTAATTTGCCATCTAAATGGTCCTATCAACCTGGACTCTGTAATTCCTCATTCAATCCCAATGGCACCCCAATATTGTATCTATCTTTTTCAATTGACAAACTCACTGCTGTCTTTAGCTTGGATTTTTATTGTGTTCAACTAAGAGTTGTGAGTTTACCACTTCAGCAAGTCATGCAATGACCACATTTAGCCTATTTTGTTCCCTTACTGCCACTGGCCATATTGTAGATCACTATTTGATAGCATTTACTGTTCTCTGAAATTAACTTTATGTGTCTGACTTTATGTGTTTATTGTTTTGTTTTGTTCTGTTTTTTTTGTTTCTCTAATCCACCATTCTGCTCAAATAAAAACTTAAACATTTTGTGTTTGTATCACTAATTTTCCAAGCCCTGGAGGAGAAATCTGCATATAGCCGCTGTCTTTTAATAAATACCCACTTATGAATGCACCTCACTCACATGGGTATATGGTCTAAGGCATGCGCAAAATAAAGTATCCTTGTGAGGTGTGCTGAGGCTACGTATCAGTGATGATTCACAAGTAGTGTCCTTGCTTCACTAATGTCGCAACTTTCTTTTTTTCCTCTTTCAGTTTTATCTCCCAGTCCCATTTCTAGAATGAAATGTTGCTGGACCACTTATATTTACTAAGCTCATTGAATAAGCCCCTGTATTTTAGAACTGGGAGCCCTAAGTTGATAAAGAAAATCGGATTTACTTATGGTTTCACCATTCTAGGAGGAGAAAGGCTTCCAGTTTCTCTCCTTTTTAGGTATAACTTTACAAAAAAGATGAGGCAAAGGCTAAGAATGCACATGCTAGATTCAACTCTCAGAATCACATGGAATCATTTCCTGGATTTCAGAATATCTCTTCTCCTATTGGAGTGGTGACAGTTTCCCTCTCTTTATTTTTACACCTCAATCTTGAGAGACTTGAGTGATTTGCTAGACATGTATAAAAACCATTATAAGCAAAATATAATTAACATTTTAGAAACTATTCACCTAGTGCTGGTAACTATGTATATGATGTGTTTCTTGGGATGGCTCGGTGGCTAAGGAGCCTGGCCAGCAAGTGTGAAGACTGAAGTTTACATCATTAGGATTGAGGTAAGTGCCAGGAAGGAGTTCTAGACCACCTGGGAGTCTGGCCATTGAAGACAGAAGCAGGGGTTTCTCTACCAAAAGCTGGCTAGCAAGACTAGACATTGTAGGGAGTTTGATAAAGAGATCCTGCCTCAAATGAAATACTTCTTTCATGTGCATGTTGTCACACACAAGTACACATACTACACAACGCACACATGCAAACATGCATGCAAGCATGTATGTACACACATGGACACTAAACACAAAAAAGAAAAGGAAAAGAAAAAAATATAGCCTCTTGTTTCCACTACATTTTAGGGAGAGGGAACAAGTGACCAAGATTTTTTATTTGCTTACAGCCAGAGTCTTGCTAGCTCAAACTGTCAATTCTCCTGCTTAGCCTTTCAAGTACTAGGATTACAGGAATGTGTCAGCAAGCACTCTAATAATGATTTTATTTGATTTTTGACAGTTTCCTTGGCTCTAAGAAAGTTTTTACAAAGACATGCCTCATTAGCCATCCTGTGGTTTGGTTTAATTTGTTTTATCCCTCATTGCCAGGGAGAACCCTGTTTCGATTCGCTAATGTGATCCCACATCAGGGAGGAAATGATAGATGACTAGCAATCAGTTCCAATAAAACCCCACTTTCTACCAGGTCTAAGTAGGAGTAGACTTTAGGAACAGGCTCTAGAGGCTGGTGAGATGGTTCAGCAGTTAAGAGAACTTACTGCTCTTCTAGAAGATACCATTCAGTTCCCAGCATCCATGTCAAGGGGGTCACATGATTGCCTCTAATTTGCTGGGATCTGATGCCATCTTCTCTATCCCATTGGTACCTAAAATCATGTGCACACACCTACTCCCAAACACACATATGTGTGTTTAATATTTTATTAGGCACATATGCCTAATTAAAAAAATTAAAATTAAACCTTGGAAAAAAATAGCAGACTCTGGGCAAGCTTAGCCTAAATCTGATTCTGTCTGTTTTCTGAGTAATATCCTAGCATATCCAGAATTACTTATTTGATGGTCAGGTTATCTGCAGAATAACAACTGACAACACTTACAAAGATTTATAAGTGAAAGACAAAACACAGCCAATAACTGCATATATTTTTACACTAGTTTGATCAACGTTACTTGCTACAGTCATTTAATGTGGACTTGTTTATTATTGTTTGGTGATGGATCAAGACTGTGTTGACAATGACTTAGAAGAGTCATGGTCAGAATTCTGCAAAAAAAAAAGTTTGGCAGTTGACAATAGTCCAAGTTCACTCAACTGAACAGAGCATAACAATTATAATTGATAACATCATGTCAGGTTGATTGAGATATACTAGTGTTTTCTCACAAATGCATTTAAATTTTGGGCTCAATTTTTAAAAATGACAAAATTTGTCAATAATTGATTATATTTATACATGAATATTCACTTAATTTTGTCTTTTCAGTACAAATGAAGAGTTCTCTAAATAAATATAGACTGCACATGCTTACATGTACCCTTGTGACCAATATCCATATTTTCAATTATTAGGAGGTACTATTTGGATGCACAGTGTTTGGGCACTTCTTTGAACAGTCATGGTACAATTAAGAACATATAAACCTTGAAAGTTATACAAACCTGGAGGACACTGTCTTGGTCAAGTGTTGTTATAAGCCCTACATTTTAGAAGACTTACCTACTTAGGGAACAAAAATATATTTAATATATGAAGAAGCTTGCAAGAATCAGTACTGCAGATACATAAATGTGTCTCTCTCTCTCTCTCTCTCACACACACACACACACACACACACACACACACACACACAAACACACACACACATACACACACACTATCTACTTTTGATGTGAAATTATAATCTTGTATTTGTTAAGGTAACAAGCCAACAATGTTGCCACACAAAAAATTTTGAACTGTTATAATTAGATGAGGCAGTACTGGTGACCACAATTAGACTTGGTGTACAAATGTATCTTGTATATTCAATAACAAGCTGTTTGCTTGGTTAAAACAAATGTGTGAAGATCAAGTTTTAAGTAGCTGGACTGCTCACATGACAGGTTTTTTTATTTGAATAATAATGACTAAAGATAACAAAGATAAATAAGATAATAAGATAAAACATTTTCTATTTGTGTACTGAAAATCTAGTTATATTGGATGAAAGGTAAGCGCTTTGATCACCTGATGAGTATTGAATTAACATACTCTAACTCTATATGCATTTGCACAATATTTAGATAAGATTCCAACATACAGCTTGACACAATTCTAATCATAGATACCTAGAGCATTTGTCTTAGTTAGTGTTTCTATTGCTGTGAAGAGACACCACCACCAAGGCAACTCCTAGGGAAAGGCTTGAAGAAGCTGAGGAGGAGAGTGACCTCACTGGAAGTCCAGCAGTTTCAATTAACCTGGATGGACTCTGAGATCTCTCAAACACGGAGCCACCAACCAGGCATCATACACTCTCTAGTCCAAGGCCCCTGACACATATACAGCAGAGGACTGCCTGGCCTGGTCTCAGTGAGAGAAGATGCACCTAACCCTGGAGAGATGAGGCCTGGTGGGGCCTCAAGTCTTTCATGCTCTTTCATTCTTTCAACCTCTCCTATGTTCCTCCTCAACTCCCTTTTAAATTTATGGCCTCTTAATCTCGTGTGTGTGTGTGTGTGTGTGTGTGTGTGTGTGTGTGTGTGTGTAAATTCAACCTACTAAGTCTATTTAGGGTTGCACATATACATGGAGGGGGTATGGAGATGAAAGATGGGGAGGTAGAAGCATCCTCTTGGAGACAGGAGGAAGGAGGAATGGGATGAGGCACTGTGGCAGGGGTTGGAGGGGGATAATGACTGGAGTGTAAAAAAAATAAAAGTAATAAAAAGTAAACATATAAGAGGACAACATTTATTTAGAGCTGGCTTACAGGTTCAGAGGTTCAGTCCATTATCATCAAGGCAGGAAGCATGGCAGCATCCAGGCAGGCATGGCACTGGAGGAGCTGAGAGTTCTATATCTTGTTCCAAAGGCAAAAAGGAGAAGACTGTCTCCCATGTGGCTAGGAGGAGGGTCTAAAAGCCCACCCCCACTATGACACATTTCCTCCATCAAGGCCACACATCCTAATAGTGCCACTCAGTGGGCCAAGCATATTCAAATTACCACAGTATTAAATGGCTATAAGTATTCTAAAATAATAATAGTTTATAGGATGGTTGTTAGAGGATTTAGCATAAGGAATTACATAAATGTAACTTGACTTTGACACTACTTGGTTTTCTTTCTTATTTAATTAAAATATAATTTCATTACTTTCCTCATGTTCTTTCATTCTTTCAACCTCTCCTATGTTCCTCCTCAACTCTCTTTTAAATTTATGGCCTCTTAATCGCTTGTGTGTGTTTATGTGTTTGTGTGTGTGTGTGTGTGTGTGTGTATAAATGCAACCTACTAAGTCTATTTAGGGTTGCACATATACATGTCTGCACACACACACACACACACACACACATATATATATATATATATATATATATATATATATATATATATATATATATATATATATATACATTACATATACATCACATGCATATGCATATGCATACATATACTTATACAGGCTGACCACTTAGGGTTAGGTAGCTATTTAAGGGCCTGCTATCAGGAGAAGACAAATTCTCCCTCTCTTGGCAGTCTTATTTGCCATGTGCCCATTCATGTTAACATGTCAGTTGGTGTCCTTGTTCAGGTTTCAGTCATATTGTTGTGATTTCAGGGGTGTAGCTTCCCTAAGACTAGTTTTTTGAAATAGCCCAGAGTTTAACAAAATCAGCAGAAATATAAGAAATTACCTTAATAAAACATAAAATCTTGTTCTATAAGGCAATTTATTTTTCAAATATTACTTAGAACAGTATTTTAAGGAAGCTTTTTGCTTCTAGTTCTATATGAGGACATTAAAATTTGACCTTAGGGAATAATTTAGATAAATTCATATTTTCAAGTATCTTTTATAATATTTTAAATACTTACCACCTAGTGATTTGCATATAATGCAGGAGTGATAGCCTATTTAACAAAGCTATAAAATGCCCATTAAAAGATTCAAATCTAAACAAAAATTTTAATGAGCTCTGGTTCTGTTAAAAGCTTGATAAAAATAATAGGAAACATGAAACTTTAGCTATTTTAAAACTAGTATTTTATAAATTTTACTAAAAGTAGTTCAGTATTCTATTAAAATATAATTGCTTTGGATATAAAATACCTTATAAATAATATTTGCTTATGATTGATCTAATATCATAGAGATCTTTTTTTACTATATTCACTTTTATAAGAACCATGTAAATTTATATCTAGATTCCAGACCAATTATGCATGACACATACAGATATTGTATATCTTTGAGAAAAGCTACACCAAAAAAGCCTCAGCCACATGTGAACTGAATAAGGACAACACCCATGGACATGCTAGACAGATGAGGAAGGGCCCACAAGGCCCCAGCCCTACAGAGAATCATAGGTATCTGAGGAAAGCTGAGAGCAGCAGAGGCGACCCTCACCAGGGAATACTGGCGCTAAGTGTTCAATCCTGAAAACATACGTGAAAGTAATATTCTATATGGACCACACAGGCTATATGTAAGTGTGTGTGTGTGTGTGTGTGTGTGTGTGTGTGTGTGTGGGTGTGTGTGTGGGCATGTATAACAACTAGTGAGAAAAGAGGCCATGAATTTGTAAGAGAGTGGGGAGGTGTATGTGGAAAGGTTTGAAGAGAGGACAGGGTTAAGAGAAATGTTTTAGTTATATTATTATAATCTCAAAAATAAAAAATAAAAAAATAAAATAATTTCTATGAGGATAAAAATGGACAGAAATTATAATGACATTTTTAATCTTATATCTGTTAGAAATTTATTTATATAGCATTCTTTACATTACACATAAAATAACAAATATTTTCTAGGACAGACATTCCCTCTCCTCTTCTCCTCTGAGTGGGTACCCCACCTCGGTATCCACCAACTCCATCACTTCAAGTCTGTGAGAGGCTGGGCACTTCCTCTCCCATTGAAGCCAGACAAAGCAGTGCAGCTAGACGTACATATCTCAGGTACAGGCACCAGCTTTTGGGATAGGCCTGTTCCAGTTGTCCTGGACCCACATGAAAGCCAAGCTGCACATCTGCTACATATGTGCGGGGAGGCTTAGGTTGAGCCTGTGTATGTTCTATGGTTGGTGGTTCATACTCAGAGCTTCAGGGTTTCAGGTTAGTTGATTCTGTTGGTCTTCCTGTGGAGTTCCTATCCTCTTCCAGGTTCACAATTCTTCCTCCTGTTCTCCCACAAGAGTCCCCAAACTGCATCCATTGTTTGGCTGTAAGTTTCTTCATCTGTCTGAATCTACTGCTGGGTAAAAAAGAAAGTTTTGCCCTCTCAAAAGAAAGTTTGCCCCTGCCTGCAAACATAACATGGGATGGGTCTCAAGTTGGGTCAGTTATTGGTTAGTCATTCCCTCAGTCTCTGCTCTCTCCCCTGTGCCTGCATTTCTTGTAGACAGGATAAATTTGGGGTTGGAAGTTTTGTGGGTGGGTTGGTGTCTCTATCTCTCCACTGGCATTCCTGTCTGACTACTGGAGGTGGCCTCTTCAGGTTCCATATCCCCAGTGTCTCAGTTAAGGTCACTCCATTGATTCTTGGGTCTCTCCCTTATCCCAGTTCTCTGTCTCAGGAGTGACGACTAGATAGCTATGAAAATGAATGAAAATCTACAACTGACAGAAGAGAGGAGGTAGGAGCGTCTCCAGGCTGAGACATTAATAAACATCTTACTCTCAACTGTCGAGAATATCAGTCAGGTTTGGGTTCTTAGCATTGTGTTCTGATACAGTCCTTGTAGCTTTTGCATGTTTTTAAGATTTATAAAAATCTATTAATTTGTCTTATGTGTATCTGGCCTATATGTATACCTGCATGTCTGGTGCTGTGGAGGCCAGAGAGAGACATTGGTTCACTTGGAACTGTAGTTACAGATGGTGGTGAGTCACCATGTGAGTCTTGGGAACTGAACCAGAGTCACTGCAAGACCAGTAGGTGCTTTTAACTACCTATATCTTTCCAGTGTCTTTTATGTATTTTTTACAAAAGAAAATGATATTGTACTTTTATTTATTTATTTATTTGTGTGTGTGTACTCCTGTGAAGGTCAGAGGTTAACTTGTGAGAATCTTTTTTTCTATTTCTACTGGATCCCAGGAATTGAACCCAGGCTGACAATTTCTCCCTAGACTTGTTAGTATTAGTCACTTCAGCCGTTACTCACAAAACATTGTGAAACCTGTCCCAGATCCTAGCTGCTACTCCTCATAGTGTGTAGAATTGCCCATAAATCTAGTTCAGACATAGAAATTTACCATACAAATCTTGAACAAACACACAACCATCATTTTATATGTATCTGAGCCTTAATACGAATTTTGTATTTATTAGTTGCATCCTTGAAAAAACATATCAATAATCTTCTAAAATTATTTTAAGGTGAGTCATTTAGAGGTATTTTGACTGGCATGAAGCATTCATATGCTCTCTGATTTTTTATTAAGCTTAGCTATTAAAAAATAATAACTTTTCTTCCTAGAATCTGTTTTGGAAGAAATCTTTACTGACATCTATGTAAATATAGAACTTTATAACTCAACAGAATTTTTATGTTATGGCTCAGTGAATTATGTTTTAAAAAAACTAAATTTGCTTTTAGTAAAGCAGTATAGATGCTTATCACTCTTGTAAAATACAGCATATTCAAATCATTTTCATGTTTTATGGAATACTTTTCACAGAGCCAATATACTATTGTAATAGTCCTTAAGAAGTTAATAGCACTTCAGCTACAGAGGCTGCATAGATTCATCAACTCTCTGAATAAAGAGTTATATCTAAATTATATTTTCAATAAACTAAGATGATGTCTTAATTTTAAACTTATAATTAATGTTTTTGTCTGCTGTACAAACACACAGCAAGGTTTTTGTTTTGTTTTAACCTTTTGTTTCTAGAGTTAATATTTAGAAGCATTGGATCCTAAGCATTTTATAAGGTAGGCCTAACTGAGATTAAGATATTGAGAAGACAGCTTGTTAAGGGGTAGAAAAAAGATACAGGTGATACATAGCAATCTTGTAAATTAATACAAAAGCAAACTATGTTATAAATTAGGCCTGGCAAGAATAATAAGTAATAGGATTTGCAACAACATATTAACAAATAAAAATGACCACAAGTACATTAGCCAGTAATTTTTTGGACTTCTAGAACAAATTGAGTTTTAGGCTAGGGTTTGTCTTGGTGGCTAACATAAGAGCTAGTAGTTAGGGATGTATTTTAGGTTAGGAATATGTGATGATTAATGAGGATTTTTTTTTTCTCATTGGACACTGGCTGAGTGTCCTCTCATATGTCTCAGAAAGTCTCAGAAGTACAGGGCAGTAAAAGATGTGGGTGACAAAACTCTTATGCAAGCCACTGGAATTCTTCAGCTCAGGATGGGGTGAACCATGATGCATTTCCTTGTTAAACTGTACCTATTGTAAGACTAGACAACCTCGACTCCCCTGTAAAAAGCCTGGTCATGTAGTTACTCAGAGTGTGTCACAAGGAACATTTGTCTATTATTATTATTTTTGAGTCCATGGGAACATTACTGGAATATGTCTTTAATGACATTACTGCTTCTGGTATACCTCTCTTCAAGCCAATTATCTCAGAGACTAATACAACAAAAGACAGATAAAACAGTTGTATTAATTCTGTGTGCTCTTAGATCACAAAAGGTTGAACCAACAGAGATTCTTCTCAAGGGTGCCCAGTATAGTATAGACTTGCAATGTTTTACATCTGCACAAAACACAACAGAGATCTCACAAGAAATTTACTGAGATTGTAAGCATGCAGTGTTCTAAGATTCTTGTTTTTTATTCCATAACAGAGACAGCGTCCGAGTGGCTATCTGAGCCTCAGAGGGGAGAAATGATTTACTCCCAAATGTAGTTGTTTCACGAACGGTACTCAGCTGAGAAAAGACAAATCCAAGTGGCTTTCAAGCTCCAAACATGGAGACAAACAGAAAATCCAAAGCATGCTAAGCAGTGTTCTACAGAAAACAAGCAGTGCTAACACTCCACAAAAACGTCGTCTGAACTTTCAGGTCATGCAATCAAACAACCATTCAGCCAGTGGCTCAGTGGAGCTTTTAAACTGACAGGCTGTTTAAATGAAGCCCCATCACAAATTGGTGCCAAGAGTACAAAACAAACCAAGGTTCAGAGTGTGGGTTTACCAGTAACTCTCTAAATCATAAAACTAAACACTAGCATGCTTTGCACAAAACGTACAAGACAGAGATCTAAAATCCCCTTTCCTTTACTAGTTCATCAATATATTTTTATAGACAGTCAATACCAAAGGACCAGGCAACCAGGAAAAACAGCCAGTGGCTCATAACTCCCCTCACTCCAACCACAGGAATCAGTGAGTCACAGGCTTCTCTTATGGTTGTCTTTGGTCCAGTTCCCAAGTGCTGACATTCATTACAGCTGCTCCAGAGTTACCTCTCTACTTGAACAGATGGAGACCAAAGTTGATGAAGAATATTGTATTGATTCTCAGTTTGGCCAGACTAGGGAGAATACAATGCTTAGTTTCCTCTCTACTTTCTCTGTAGTCGCTACAATTTTGTAGAAAACGTGAAGCAAAATCCAGGAAATACGCACGTGTTGATTTAATGCGTTAGCTAAGTGCTTTGCCTGCCTGGTGCCAAGTGCGTTGCCAGTACGCCGATTAAAGAGACAAGTAATGGTTAGAAGCAGAGAAAGGGTATTTCTTTAATGTGTCACATTAGAAATAAGAACAAATCAAAAAGTGCAATGGCTCCAATTCCATCTTTGGGATACTATAGGTTTAACAAAAAGGTGAGGCAGAAGCAAATTGCCTGCAAAATCAAGCTGTCCTGGTTTGGCTGATCATGATCTCATCTGGGTTCTGGAGGGTGGTCTGAAGAAGGCCTTCCTGAGACAGGCAAACATAGGTATAGCCAGGCAACCTGGGAAACCTCTCACTCGAGTGGACTAAGAGCCGTATTCTTCCCAGTGAGTCAACACTTAACCTCCACCCCTCCTGTGGGTAACTTGAGTCAGGCACATCCTGCTAGGAGCAGAAATGCTAGATAATATTGGTGTTAGGTACAGGAACAGTAATGGGCCTAACTGAATGAACGGTCATTCTCTGAATGACCCATCAAAGAAAAACCCTTATTTTCTATCTCATGAGTATGTATGATTGTGCATATATTTAAGCAAACAGAATATACACACAGATTATCTAAAGTTATATGGCTATCCTCCTGTCAGTCATGGCAACAATACATCTAATTCATTTCCGCAGGGATGGAGCCCCTCACTCTGTCTATTTTTCTAAATAAGAGTCTCTAAAAGGGACTTGGAGCTCTTGCACCGTCTCCCATTCAGTCCCTTCACTTGCTGTCTTGCTACTATGTTTTTCTCGTGTGAATCAAACATGTCCCTGAAAACTGCTAGTATTCCCTAGTTCAATTCTTTGATTAAGTCTCCAGGAACCCAGAGCCTTCACTAGTTGGGGAAACTATTGGAAACCTATTTGCAGTGCTTGTTTGAGAAGAATGATCTGTTCCCTAAAAAAATTATTCCTTCTGCTCCAGGGACATCTTCACCCTCATGGCTGACTGTTCTCATCTGAGATTTTCTTACCCTGAGAATGCTGCTGTTCTGGGAATCCACAGCAACTCAAGGGCAAAGGTTAAGGACCGTGACCTACTTACCTCTATATCTTTGGCCAAAGTAAGAAGCCGAATAAAAACGAAAGCAGAAATATCAGAGCTTTATCATACTTTTTAGTTACTTTGTGGGCCCAAGTGAGAAGTCAATTTTTTTTAAGCAAAAGTTGCTTGTACATGTGTGTTTTAAAACATTTGCTTATTGGGATAAGACACAAATCACAGAAAAGACTAGCTGTGGAGTATAGTCCTCACACTCAACAGAGACACATTTTATGAGATTTCCAAAAGCAAAGTATGTGGGGGGAAGTCAACTCTGTTATATATATATTTTAAATATCACCTTAGGAATTTTTTGGGGGTACTATCTATCAAATCCCAACCACGAAAGTCATTTTGGAACAATTTGCATTTTCCCTGTTTTGAGTAAAATCCAGTACATCATGCATCCAATGACATTTTAAGAGTTTCAAATGTGTAAATGGCTGTCATGACATCAATCATGTAAATGGAGGCCACTATCCTGAAAGATGGATGACTCAGAGTAAATAGCTAGAAGAGATTAAAACACGTTTTCCCTCTACTTGTACCCCTTACATAAATTGACTCAACCTCATCCAAACTCCAAATACTTAGCCAAACTATGAGGTTTCTCTTGTGTCTCTAACTGAAGAATGTTCTAAACTTGAGGAACAGCCAACCAAACCAAGAATGTCTGAGAGAGTATTCCTTATCTGGCCCTAATAACCCCAGGTAGGAGTTTTCGATTTGCATTGCCTCAGTTTGCACACTTGTGAAATGAGAGTTGTACTTCTCATATGCTTCATGCGTAGGTTCCAGCAGCTGAACTGGGTCATTGCACTCTATGCTGCTGGCAGTATGCATTATAAATATGTTCCTGATAATTGAAAGTGTTACTATAGCAAGCAGCACAGCAGAGAACTTGCAAGGCAGGGAGCAGGGCTGTTCATTCCTCAGCTCCTTTGTCCCTAAGGGAAGTAGTAGAAAGAAAGCAGACATGTGGATAGTGGATACTTTCATCTGAGCCAGGATGTCCTACACACCAGACAGAGCCACTGTGTTCTTCAGACTTATCAGAAACTACCTTCTGTCATATAAGAAAGTGATATGGGCAAGTAGGTCAGTTTCATTTCTCTATGCTTCTCTATTGCTGTTTCTTTCTTTTATATACATACATATATAATTATTATGTATTTTCCTCAATTACATTTCCAATGCTATCCCAAAAGTCCCCAACTTCCCTACCCACCCATTCCCATTTTTTTGCCCTGGCGTTCCCCTGTACTGGGGCATATAAAGTTTGCAAGTCCAATGGGCCTCTCTTTCCAGTGATGGCCATCTAGGCCGTCTTTTGATACATATGCAGCTAGGGTCAAGAGCTCCGGGGTACTGGTTAGTTCATAATGTTGCACCTACAGGGTTGCAGATCTCTTTAGCTCCTTGGATACTTTCTCTAGCTCCTCCACTGGGGGCCCTGTGATCCATCTAATAGCTGACTGTGAGCATCCACTTATGTGTTTGCTAGGCCCTGGCCTAGTCTCACAAGAGACAGCTATATCAGGGTCCTTGCAGCAAATGCTAGTGTATGCAATGGTGTCATCTTTTGGAGGCTAATTATGGGATGGATCCCTGGATATGGCAGTCTCTAGATGGTCCATCCTTTTATCTCAGCTTCAAACTTTGTCTCTGACCTGGAGGGCATCATCCTGAGTGAGGTAACACAATCACAAAAGAACTCAAATGATAGGTACTCACTGATAAGTGGATATTAGCCCAGAAACTTAATATAGCGAGATATAAGATACAATTTGCTAAACACATAAAACTGAAGAAGAACGAAGACCAAAGTGTGGACACTTTGCCCCTTCTTAGAATTGGAAACAATTTGTTGCTCTTTCTTAATCCCCACCCTGATGAAGTCAAAGAGGATGTGGCTGTTTCATCTGTGGCCAACAGTCTGAGGAAGGAAATGGGTCTCTAACAATCACACCAAAAGACTGAATGTTTTCAGCGAGCTTTCAATTCTGTCTATATACCAATAAGCAATATTTCCAGATATGACCACAAGCCCGATTGCTCAGACAAAAGTCACTTTTGGGAGCTTTTTATGAAAGTGATACACACCTTTTCCTGTATGTTTTTCTATGGTGGGTGGTAAGTTGAGGGACAGTGTAGAAAAAACCCCCATATTCCTACTCTTTCCAGTTCCTGGCTTTTCTATCAATAATGTTCAATTGCTTTAAAGATTGAAATGATTCCATTTGGCATACTGTGTCCTAAAACTCTTGTCATAGAAATGTACCCTCATTAAACCCACATAATTGTAGCCAGTTTGAAATTCAACCCGTTGGTTAAGAAATATGTTACAACCATGAATTCCATCACTGGCACCCTGAAACCATCATGTGAGAAGCATCACAAAATAATCTGTCAGGGACATGCCAGAGTTCCCAGGAGGTGCAGTTCTGGGAACTCAAGGGATGCATGAAATAAAAGGCCACAGAATCATGGTGTGAATGTGTATACATTTGTGAGCAGAGAGAGACTTGTGTGGGAGTGGTGGTTTCTAGCATTGAATTTAGAGGATGTGACAAATTCCACATAAGAACATTTACTGCTCCAGCCATTTAAAGTGTACACTTGAGTAGAATTCAGTACATTCATTCACAGAATTTTTAAAACTGTTATCACCTTCTGTTTCCAGAACTTTTTCATCATTCTGAGCGGAGAACCATTAACCATAGCAGCTTGTTTTCCCCTCTTTCCCTCAGTTCCTGGTACATTTTATTTTCAGCCTCCCAGAAGTTTCCTATTCTAGGAACCTCATAAGACTAGTATCACGCAGTGTTTGTCCTTTTGTGTCTGGCTTCTTGCACATAGCATGATGCTTCCAAGGAACATTCACAATGAAGGAGGTGTCAGCATGCTGTTCCTCGTTCTATGTCTGAATAATATCACATTGCATGTGTGAGCTGCACTTCATGCAGGCCTTCATTTGTTGATGGCCACTTCATTGTTCACTTTCCTTTTGGTTCTTGTGAACAGTGGTGGATGTGTAAGAAGAAAGCCTTGCTTTCCATTATGTTCGTCATATACTAGAAGTGGAGCTGCTGGTTCTTATTTAATTCTGTATTTAACTTTTTAGGGATCACAAAAAACTGTATTCCATAATGTCTATGCTATTTTGTACTTCTAAAGACACTGTATAAGATTTCCATTTTCCTTATATTTTCATTAATTCTCAATACTTTTGATTTTCTAAAATTAACCACCCTAGTTGCATCAAGCAATATCTTCTGGTGCTGTGGTTGTTTTAATAGAGGGAAGCAAGGCATGAGGAATAACACCTGTGATGGAAATGTTACTGTTGATTATAGTTGGGAAGCTGAAAATTCTGTATCATAGTTCCGATGCACTTTTAGGAGCAAGGTTTTTTTTGTTGTTTTTTTGTTTTTTTTACTATTATTACTTTCAGCTTGGCCTATTTTGTTTTGTTTGTTTACTTTTTTTTTTTTTTACCAACACGATAAAAATGTCCAAATTAAATAAAGGATCCAGGGAATATAGCCTGCAGTGCCTAGGTTATTTGGGACACATGGAGAATGGCTAACCATGTTCCTTGCGGGCTTATTCAACTTTAGAAAATACCATATGCTACACCTCTTCTTGGAGAGGGTAAATATTTCAGCTTCTGTTGGGAATATTGGCTGGTTCATTTCTTGAGCAGGTAGAAGTCTGGGTTTCATAATCTAGTATTTTAGATAAGGAGAATACAAGGGTGAGTTCTTGCTATTATTTAATGCAAATTTATGCATGAATCTATCCAAGATAATGGAAAACTACTTTTCATTATTTTACTGATCTTTCATTAGTTTTGGGTTTGTGTGCAAAAGGTCCCTTAAGTTATTTGAAATTACCTTATTTTCTCTTATGCCTTGCATTCAATTATCATGACTTTGTAGAATTCGAATCCTAATATCCCAAGATGCAGAGTGACTGGTGGCATCCTTCCTCAAAGAACCAAGCCTTTCCATTGAGATAAAGCCTGGCTGTGTCCTGATTCCCTTTCATTTTAATTAGTTTCTTATCATTTCATAACACATTGGGATGGGCCTTCCTTTATATAAAGTTGATATATTCTCAATCTAATGATGTAGGAGAGATCTTAGAAGACAATTTGACATGCCATCTAATTATTAAAGAGGGAAAGATTACAGATTTTAGTATTTTAGTACACCCCAACTGTGCTGGCTGGTCTTATGTCAACGACACACAAACTAGAGTTATCTGAAAAGGGGAAATCTTACTTTTGAAAATGCCTCCATAAGATCTGGCTGTAGGGCATTTTCTTTTTTCTTTTTTTCTTTTTTCTTTCTTTTTGTGTGTGTGTGTGTGTGTGTGTTCTGGATTTTAATTCTTTTTTTTCTTTCTTTCATTTTTTTTTTAGGTATTTATTTCATTTACATTTCCAATGCTCTCCCAAAAGTCCCCCACACATACCCCAACCCACTCCCCCACCCACCCACTCCCACTTCTTGGCCCTGGCGTTCCCCTGTACTGAGGCATATAAAGGTTGCACGACCAATGGGCCTCTCTTTCCACTGATGGCCAACTAGGCCATCTTCTCATACATATGCAGCTAGAGACACGAACTCCGGGGGGTACTAGTTAGTTCATATTGTTGTTCCACCTATAGAATTGCAGATCCCCCCCAGCCCCTTGGGTGCTTTCTCTAGCTCCTCCATTGGGGGCCCCGTGATCCATCCAATAGCTGACTGTGAGCATCCACTTCTGTGTTTGCTAGGCCCCAGCATAGTCTCACAAGAGACAGCTATATCTGGGTCCTTTCAGCAAAATCTTGCTAGTGTATGCAATGGTGTCAGTGTTTGGAGGCTGATTATGGGATGGATCCCTGGATATGGCAGTCTATAGATGGTCCATCCTTTCGTCTCAACTCCAAACTTTGTCTCTGTTACTCCTTCCATGGGTGTTTTGTTCCCAATTCTAAGAAGGGGCAAAGTGTCCACACTTTGGTCTTCGTTCTTCTTGAGTTTCATGTGTTTAGCAAATTGTATCTTATATCTTGGGTATTCTAAGTTTCTGTGCTAATATCCACTTATGAGTGAGTACATGTTGTGTGAGTTCTTTTGTGATTGGGTTACCTTACTCAGGATGATGCCCTCCAGGTCCATCCATTTGGCTAGGAATTTCATAAATTCATTCTTTTTAATAGCTGAGTGTAAATGTACCACATTTTCTGTATCCATTCCTCTGTTGAGGGGCATCTGGGTTCTTTCCAGCTTCTGGCTTTTATAAATAAGGCTGCTATGAACATGGTGGAGCATGTGTCCTTCTTACCAGTTGGAACATCTTCTGGATATATTCCCAGGAGAGGTATTGCAGGATCCTCTGGTAGTATTATGTCCAATTTTCTGAGGTACCACCAGACTGATTTCCAGAGTGGTTGTACAAGCCTGCAATCCCACCAACAATGGAGGAGTGTTCCTCTTTCTCCACATCCTTGCCAGCATCTGCTGTCACCTGAATTTTTGATCTTAGCCATTCTGACTGGTGTGAGATGGAATCTCAGGGTTGTTTTGATTTGCATTTCGTAGGGCATTTTCTTAACTAGTTATTGATGGGAGAGGACCCAGGTTACTGTGCGTGGTACGATTCCTAGGCTGGTGACCCTGGGTTCTTGAAGAAAGTAGGCTGAGCAAGCCATTTGAAGGAAACCAGTAAGCAGCACTCCTCCATGGTCTCTACATCAGCTCTTGCTTCCAGAATACTGCCTGTCCTGTTTGAGTTCCTGTCTGACCTACCTTTGGTAATGAACAGAGATATGGAAGTGTAAGCTGAATAAACCCTTTACTCCCCAGCTTGCTTTGCTTTTTGGTCATGGTGTTTTGCTGTAACAATAGAAACTCTGAGACACCAATGAAGTAACTTTGCAGAGTTCTACTTATTTTACATTAGCTTTATTTAATAATTTCATATAGCAAACCACCTCCTTCAGTAGTTTTTTACTTTTTTCTTTAATTTTTGATGAAAGGAACAAGAGGAAATAACATATCATGAAAATAAGGTTTTCCATGAATGACATTTTTAAAATGGTGGTGAGGGCATTTAGATTTAATTCGCTGTCAAATATTCTTGGTTAAGGCAATCGTGGCAATGGTCTTTGGCTCCTTCTGGAATACACTTTTTTTTTTTTTTTTTTTTTACTATATGGAAGGAAGGTAGGAGGAATTGCAGGTGTATTTTCATGTACTGCTTGAATCCCATTTTAGAACAGCAGTTAGAGATATATCCACATCAGGCACCTCAAATAACATAAGATGGCACCAACTGCTCTTCTAGACCACCTGTTGGTTATAACATATTCATATTTATGTAGCAAGAGGAGGGAGTCCCAGCCAGGAGGATAGTCATTCTTTAAGTCTGCTAGATACACAACTGTTTGCTCTTTCTTCCCCAAGAGATAACCAAGTAAGGATTTAAAATAAGAACTGAGTCAGAATGAAAGGTGGCTACCGTGGCTGCACACTGCCTTTGGATAACATGATTCATTTACATATTCACAAGGACATCGTTGCTCCATTTTCACCCATTGACAATAATTTTAAGTTTCTATTGTCAACTGTAAAATGAGAAAATAAAATTCCACTTATCATTTACGAAGCCTAAGCAGTGTATATTTTATAGCCACAACAGCTTTTACACATATTTAACATCGGTGACTGGGAAAATTGTTCTGTCATAAATTTATGGACACTGTTTCTGAAAGCCTTGCAGGAGCTCTGAGTTTCCTCTGGGATTTGTGTGCACAGGTTAGGAGTCAGGATCTAGTCCCAGTGTAAACACAAGATGAAAAAAAAAAGACTCATGAATGTTCTGAGGACCTTGCTTAATAGAAGCTGATGCTTGGCCCATATGAGACTGGTAGCTCCCTCATGAAGAGTTATTGATTAATGTCCTGACAGGTGGTTTGATTTTATCTTTGAGAAGCAGAATTATATGATAAACTAGAAATGACAGTGCCTGTTGGAAAACTTCGGGTGGGGTGGGGATGGGGGTGGCATAGATGCATCACAAATACTTTGCAGTATGTATTTTCTATCACCCTCTTGCCTGGCTCGATTTTATTTCCTTACGATTGAATTCTCCTGCTTCCTTCTAACATACCTGTATTGCACGTATCTTTGAAAGGTAACTCATACATTTTAATTTGTAATATAACTAGATATCAATAAAGAAAATTAAATGCCTAATGTCAACAAGTTAGCAGAGTGGCAGGTATCCATTTGAGAAACTCTTAAGTAAGATCTATGACCATTTAAATGTGGTATAGGATGTCTTTGCAAATCATATAAGCTTCTTTTTTATTTACAAAGTTGAAGAGCGTTATGATAGAGCTAGAAAAATCTCAGACATGGCAGGGGTTTCTAGGGTTGGGGTTTCTTTCAGCTCTGTGATTAACTATCCACAGTTTTCTGTCCAGACATTTGAACATTCATTCTCTTACTTTGATTATAAATGGTCGTATAGGGGAACGCCAGGGCCAAAAAGGGGGAGTGGGTGGGTAGGGGAATGGGGGTGGGTGGGTATGGGGGACTTTTGGTATAGCATTGGAAATGTAAATGAGCTAAATACCTAATAAAATGGAAAAAAATAAATAAAATAATAAAAAAATAAATGGTCATTCACTTCAGAAAAACAATGCGATGCTTCCTTACAAAGAGTCATTCCTCTTTGAGGAAGTAAGGGTGCGATGTTCTGTGTATAAGACAAGGGGTAAGCAGGGCTGTGGTGATGGACAACTTCTGATGCCCACTCACTGGACACATCCCAACCTTTTAAATGTCTGATGCTGCCTGAGTAGAGTGGTTCAGATTTGTTCAGAGGCTGCTACACACACACACACACACACACACACACACACACACACACACACACACACACACACAGAGAGAGAGAGAGAGAGAGAGAAAGACAGACAGAGAGACAGAGCAACTATTTTTGTTATTTGTACATGCATACCATAGGGAAACCTGCAGGAGTCAATTCTTTCCCTTGACCATGTGAGTCCCAGGGGTTTAGGTCATCAAGCTTGGCAGTGAGTGCCTTTACCAATTTAGATAGCTTATTGGTCCTCCTTTTCGTTTTAAAAAATCTTTTTAACCCCTGCTGCCAGTTCTCGCAGTTTTGGTGCTACTTGCCTCTTTCAGACAGGGTGAGTGTGCAGAATGAAATGACAGCCAAAGTTGTAAGCTGAAGGGCAGCGATGAGAAACTCTTTAAGAATTCAGTGACAGCCTCCAGCACCAGACACATCTGCAAGTGTCTGGGGAACAGCAGTAGCTATGAGAAGGCCTGGTGGGCAATCCCAGGGAAGGGTCTGCCCTTTCTAGGTTCTGATTTGAGCTGCTTGTGAATACAAGGAGCAAAATCCCAAACAGTGACAATTGGTAATAAATAGCTCCCTTTTCTCTACCTTCCATCTCTTCCATCCTAGACCAGTAGGCGCTCAGCCTACTTTCTGCTCCTTTGACAGCTTCCTCATTATATTCCACCCATCACTCAAGTGCAGTTAAAATGCTAGCTCCTCTTGGAAGCCCTCTGCTTTTCCACTGTAATCTTCCTCTGCTATATCCATGGTTTCTGTGGGCATCATTCGACAGGTTGCATTCTGAGGAGCTAGGTTTGATACACATCTGGTCTGATTACCCTGGAGGATCCTAAGTTCATTGAGAGAAGGAACACACTTGTTCCACTGCCCACTGCCTAATGTAGGTGTTTATGAAACTCAGGAAATGAGTGGGCTCACCTATAGTTCACTCTCCTGACGTTAAAACACAGGCTCAAGTGTGGTTACTGTATCTACTAGCTCTGAGTCTTGAGATGAATTACAGGGCCCTTTAAGCTATCCTGTTTTGTTATTAGTTAAGTTTGTTTTTCTTTTTGCCTTCCATTTTCTTAAGGTGGTTGAAGTTGGAAAGCAGCAATTGAAAGATAATTATGAATAGAGGGAGGTCCAAGGTAAATATTTGCTGTTTATAATGAAAGATTTATGAGAGAGAGAGAGAGAGAGAGAGAGAGAGAGAGAGAGAGAGAGAGAGAGAGAGAGAGCCACAATGTAAATGGAGAATATTTTTGTTGCACCTCCTACAGACTAGCCTCTGTTGTATAGAAAGGATTTGGAAATATCTATATGTGGATATGTAAGATCTATTTATTTGGAGACCCAGGTGTATACTTGAGACAGAAGATTATTCACACTGTGTCTTATTGGAAAGGGCCTTATTTACCTTAAGCTCAGGAAGAGCTGGATCCTATATTCTCCAGGCAGCAAAACTCATCTGTTAAATAACGTCAAGTACAGGTTGGTGACTGAGTTGTAGACTGCTACTACTCCTTATTTTAAAAATCCCTCACAATACATAAATAGTTCTTGATGTTCAGGTTGCTGATGTAAAAATGCAGTTTCTTTTTTTATTATTTTTATTTATTTATTTATTTTTTACTTCAAAGGGAATGGTTTCTTCTGGAGTCAAAGGTGAGTGACCATGGATCAGACACACAGAATTAACTCATCCCAAATACTATGTACTAACACAAGAGCAATTTTATAAGGTTTAAAAAATAGTAACAGGACAAAGTAACTAATCAGGGCGCTTTTCAAACACACTGTTGGGAACATTAAGTGAGGTGGGTGTCAGCACAGCAGGGGAATCAGTTACAGGCTTCGGCTATCACCTGGAGACATTCTTAGCCTTCAGACTGATGGCAGTTTGTGATCTAATTGTATATGTCAGGATTTACCTAATAGCCACAAGCATGGGTGATAGGTCAGATACAATGAATGGTTACTAGGGTTGATTATAGGTAGTCCTAAGTAATTTGACACAGATCCTGCAACATTTCCACTTCCCATAGTCATAAAAGTCCTGATCATTAGGCAATCCTCCTTGTAGAATCCTTAACAAAGCTGTAGCACCCTCCTGCCCCAATGCTCCAGTTCACAAAACAACCACATAGAATGAACTAATATATCAATGATGGAAGGTGAGATGGGATAGGGGGGTTGCAGAGGGAAAACTGGGAAGGAGGATAACATTTGAAATGTAGGTAAATAAAATAACCAAAAAAAAATGCATTGAGGAACCTGGGAAGGTGTTTTAGGAGGCAAAAATGCTTGCTGAGCAAGCATGATGACTGGAATTCAGGTCTCCGGTAGCAATGTAAGTTCTGGGTGGGCAGGATGGCCCTCCTGTAATCACAGAATGTGGGAAGTGGAGACAGGATCCCAGGAAAAGCTAGTTGGCTGTGTAAGCTGAGTCCTGAGGTTTTGGATTCAAGTGAGAGAGACCCTTCCTCTCCTTACAAAGTGGAGAATGATCAAGAAAGACACCTTACATCATTCTCTGGCCTCTGCATGTATGTACACACATATAGACACATATCCTCACACACATGTATTGTATAAACATACATAACCATGAGCATGGATATATATATATATATATATATATATATATATATATATATATATACACACACACATCTTTTAAAAGTTATTGATCACCCCAAGAATTTTTGAGTGAACCTTTCTTGATGTTGGTCACACCATAAATAAAGTCTAAAAAATGGTTATTAATCCAAACAAAATAATTAAAATCTGTAGTGTTGTGAGACCCCGACTTAGAGCATTTCTCCCTAGAAGGCAAAGCCCCTGGATGTTCCCCAAGCTTGTTTTCCCTGATCTCTAAAACAAAACAAAACAAAACAAAACAAAAACAAACAAACAAACAAACAAACAAACAAAAAACAGCCAGAAAGAAGCTCTTTGTTCTCTATAGCCAGCAAAAAGCCTTTTTGTTCCTGGGCCTTACAGCCAGAGATGCAGGAAGACCTACAAGGACATGGAGATAGACACCAGAGAGGAGGCTGCAGCTCACTCCCACCCCTCACCAGAAAGGAGCTGTAGCCAACTCTCCTCCCAACTCCTCCCAATTCCTCAGCTAGCTGTTAAAAGCCCCCTACTGTTACCACTCAGGGTCGAACTCCCCTGCCCTGTGAGGCAGAAGGGGTTCGTCCTCAGCTAGCTGATAATAAAACCTCTTGCAGTTTGCATCAGGTGTGGTTTTCTCTCAGTCGTTGGGGTGTTGGCCAGCTCATCCCGGGACTTGAGCGGAGGCCCAGCTTCGGGGGTCTTACAGTGTCAGAGTCTAGAATGATGGTACATGCCTTAATCTCAGCCCTTAATCTCAGCGCTCAGGAGGCAAGCAATCCCTATGAATCTGAGGCCACCCTCCTCTACCACCCTCCTCTACCTAGGCCTTCTAGGTTTCATAGTAAGACCCTGTCTCAAAACAAAATCAAAACAATAATACACACAAAATCCCTAAACAACAAAATTCCATAGTGTGGTGATAAAAGTGGCATCCTTTGATGGAAAAAAATGGTAGACATATTTAAAAACTAGAGGTAGCATTTCATGTTTCAAAATTGCTTTAATAAAAGACTACTAAATCCTTATATTAATTTTCATCCAAATGTTGTGATATGTTGTTTTGGTTGAGGTATAGAATGAAATCTACCTCTGTACAGTAAGATAATGAGAACATATAAGATCATAAATAAGTACATTTTCAGATACTTACAGACACTCTTTTTAAATGTGCTAATGTTCAATGAGTGGTTTCTTAAAGGTTACTGTGCTGGTTAGGTTTTTAATTTTCTTTGCTAGGACAGCGTCATTTTCTTATTAACAATTGATGCAGGGTTCCCAGACCTGTGTGGGTGGTGCCAACTGTGGGCAGGTGGTCTTGGGCTGAATAAGAAAATAAGCTGAGTAAGTCACAAGGAGCAACCCAGGAGACAGTGATCCTTCATGCTTTCTGCTCCAGTTGCTCCCTCCAAAATCCCTCCTTCAGCTTCTGTCTTGATTTCTCAGCTATGGATTGTGCTCTGGGAGTTGTACGAAGACCTTTTGCCTGTCAGGTTCATTTTGGCCTGTGTTTCATCACAGCAACAGAAAGTAACTATACTAGTTAGTACACTACATAATTTGAAATTACATCCTTATGTATTTTGTAGCTTATACGTTAATCATTTTGCTATCACTGTCACAAACACCTGAAATAAATCAACTTATAAAATGGAGGTTAATATTGTCTCATGGTTTCAGGACGTCATTTCTTGTCCTATGGCCTCTGAGTCTATGGCAATGCAATATAGCAGAGAAGGAAACTGCTGACTTCATGGTCAGGAAGCAAAGTGAGAGACACAAAGGACAGCTTATCCCAATATAATCTTTAAAGGCACACCTCCATGACTAACTTGTTATTAGGACCCACCTTGGAATGCTTCAATCCTCCCAACAGTACCACGAAGGCTTGGGACCAAACATTCAGCACATAGGTTTTGGTGACAGTCACTGATTTAGTTTATATATTCAAGTCTAGATTTTGAAGCTTCAAGTTTGATAATCTTGAAGATAATAGTTTAATGAATTATGCATTTCTACCAAATATTGATTGACACACTGACAGTGTAAAACTCCCAATCATTAAAAACAGTTTTCAAAAATCCTATTGCCTGTTTAAAAATATAAATTGTATCATTGGAAATAAATACTGTCAACTGTTTTTCTTGAAGTAACAGACTCATGTTATTTCCTGATAAAAGATCTGCTAAACCCTCATTCTCTATAATCATAATTTGTATATTGATCTTTCTGAATGGTAACCCATGAGAAGATTGGGTAGTTCAGCATGCAGCTTAAAGGAATAGCAGTAACTGCTTTTGGGGAGGCAAATATCTTATTTTTTGAACGTGGCAGAAATGCTCCCTGCACATACACATTACATTACCTGGAGTAGCAAAAAGACATGAACTCAGAGGGTGAGGCTAGTCTTTCTGCTCAACCATGGGCATTAATAAATTGACATTGATTTTTTTCTCTATTTTTCTCCCCATTTAGTTTGGTAAATGAAGAATGCAATGACAGTAATGTTACTTGGTGACAGCCATGCTTCCCTGAATATACCCCATCTTGTCTATAACTCCATTTGGTCCATTGCTTTAATGCCTGCTGAGGCCACAGCAGGGCTCAACCTGGTTTTTGCACACAACTATACTTACTGTCATTTAAAAAGTAGTGTGGCCTTGAATGCCTAAGATCCAAGGAGGGTCCTAAGTATTAGGCATGTAGCCTTTTCAGGTCAGCCCTTGGGTCAGACACAGTATGAAGATAGATGCATGAGTTAGAAAAAGAAGCAACAGAGCAAAATGTGGAACAATGTTTCATCTTAATATTACAGTTATCTAGTTTAAGGAGAATTTATCACACTATGGGTATATCTTGCTTTTTCTTAGTAAATAATACGTATAATATTCATTTTTGAATGGATTCTTTAAATCATAGGTTCCACAGTGAATGATAGGAAAAAAAGAGCCACATGTCAGAAGGACTGAACACATCTGATTCCAATTCAGGGCAGTGTTTCCAGTGTGATCAGGAGGGCTTAGGACTCAGAGCCAAAAATCCTGTTCTCTGGTTACTTCTATTGATTGTCAAAGAAAATCTTGGTTATATAAATATCTATTGCTGATGAGTTTCCTTTTTAATAGATGTAAGTCATCTTTTAAACTTGTGGACAAACAAATAAATTGTGAACAAATGAATAAAATTTAATACCATAGATGTCATCATGCCTTCTTCAGGGTACCTTGCTTCTAATTATCATGTGATTGTTTTATACTTCATTACTGACAGGGCAGATTTACCTTCTCCATCCTTCAGTTATTTCTTCTCATTTCTGTATTTACTGCTGTAGGTGCTCTCACACACACAGAGTGCCAGTGTCTTCAGGTTCTCCTCTATATCTGTCCAGTCATTTCTCCTTCTTCTACTTTCCTGCTTTAAGGTAAGACCAGCGGAATCTGCAAACATCAATTGGTTGGGTTTATATTTCCAAAGAAAATGGTTATCTAGAAGTTGGTTTTCATTTGGTGGGGATTAGGACTTCAGCGGATATTGGACTTTCTTATTTGTTTCTATAAATTTTTAACAGCCCCAGCTGGCATTAAATTCTGTGGAGAACCACAATATAATTCAACTAATCCTGTTTACCTCACATTGCTTTGCAGAGCTGAGACCAGCAATAAATCCTTTCAAGTATAAATCAGAAGAGACATTAGCAATTATTTGTAAAAAATATATATATATCTTATTACTTGATTTGGCTGCAATAAATTAGAACTGAAGTATTACATTTGAAATTTTTTGTTTCCTCCTTACAGTCCTCTGCTGATCTCCTCTCATTATTTCAATGTCTGGCTGCCTGTCTGTCTGTCTACCTGCCTGCATGTCTGCCTATTTGACCATCAATCCATGCATCTTCTTAAATCTGAGTGTCTGGCAACCATAGCATTTGAAATAAATTAACGCAGAGCACTGTGACAAATATTTTTGAAGGAACAAAGCAAAATTTGATTCTTGACTAGCAAAAACTTTTATTTTAGCAGAAAGGATAAGTCAAAATCATGTGTGTCAGGAAATTAAGGCTAGATATGATAGACTAAAGGTGGGGTTCACCAGCTTGGATTTTACACTTGCATATAATAGCTCTATTGTTACATATCCAATCAAGTACCATAGCCTCTCTTAATACTTGATTGATACCTTATCTGAAAAATAAATTAACTAATTGTAATTGTGATAATTAACTGTAGGATAAAATATCTAGTTAGTGATATATGTTATCTTATTTAAGAAGATAACTTATGGATGGTCATTTCTTCAGTCTCTGCCCCACCTGGGGATTCATTCCATATACAACCATCAAACCCAGACACTATTGTGGATACCAAAAAGAGATTCCTGACAGGAGCCTGATATAGCTGTCTCATGTGAGGCTCTGCCAGTGTGTGACAAATACAGAAGCGGATGCTCACAGCCATCCATTGGATGGAGCACGGGGTCCCCAATGAAGGAGCTAAAGAAAGTACCCAAGGAGCTGAAGGGATTGGCAGCTCCATAGGAGGAACAACAATATGAACTAACCAGTACCCCCAGAGTTCCCTGGGACTAAACCACCAACCAAAGAAAACACATGGTGGGACTCTTGGCTCTAGCTGCATATGTAGCAGAGGATGGCCTAGTTAGTCATCAATGGGAGGAGAGGTCCTTGGTCCTGTGAAGGTTCTATTCCCCAGTATATCGGAATGCCAGGGCCAGGAAGCAGGAGTGGATGGATTTGTGATCAGGGGGAGGGGGATGGGATAGGGGGTTTTCAGAGGGGAAACCAGGAAAGGGGATAACATTTGAAATGTAAATAAAGAAAGTATCTAATTTATAAAAAAATGATAACTTATGCTCAATGATAGGCAATGACAACATTAAACCTTAAGTCATTGTTAGATGGGATAAGACAAAAACCTATTGGGGTAAAAAGAAAACACCCATAATGTATTCGTGGATTGAAAAGTTATCTACAGAAGAAAGTCTGACCAGGTTCTGGGCCATAAGAAGCCCAAGTCTAAGTTGAGCTGATTGTTATTCATTGGTGTGCTTTTCTCCCCTGTTTAACTCCATTCTGGGTCATGTTATTACAGCTAGGATGAGCAAGTGTCTCATCGAAAGCAAAGTTGGATAGAACCTGTGTACTTTGGAGTGAGAGATTAGATCTTACCGTTTTGAAAGGACTACAAAACAGTAAAAGAGGCTGACAGAATCTTCACTTAATAAAAAACCCTCAATTCTTTAGCCATTTCTCTAAGGATAAACAGATTGCAAAGGCAGGCTTTAAAAAAAGTACTGATTTCTCCCCCTGACCTCTTTTCCTTATTCATATACTAAGAGGGACTTACCCTTAGTAATGTCTGTGGGATGAGATCTTTTGCAATGGTGTCTTCTGGAGATTTCACATGAGGGCTTTCTCAAGGATGGAGCAATTGTTCACTGGTTAACAGTGCTAGCTTCTCTTTCAGAAAAAGAACAGAGTTCAAAGAACCCAAATGAGTTCGTTCACAACCTCCTGTAACTCCAGGCCCAGAGTACTTGACATCCTCTTCTGGATCCGTTGGCCACCTAAACACGTGTGGACGTAAATACAGACACATGCACGTTAATAAAAATAAAACAAATCTTTTAAAAAATGGAGCTCTCTTTTACAATCTTTTATTTTTCTTGCAGAGAATTATAATTTGTTATAACTTTACCTTTAGAGGTAGAGTCCAGCAAAAGTCCAAGGGCAAACATGGTAACTGGTTTAAAAAACAAACAAACAGCAAATGGCACAGTGGCCATATTTTCTAGTTCAAAAATTGACCTTGTCTATGTCTGGAGAAATTAACAAATTAACTGACTTAAAAAAAAAAAAAAAGACCTTTTTACCATGCATGGCTACTAGCTAAAAGACACCAGAGTGTTCTTTTTTAGCTGGTGTTATATCTCATAAGATGAAAATACTCGATACAAAGCCTGGTGATACAAGTTCAGCCCCTGAATCCTTTATAGGGAGGAGAGAAACATCTACAATGCTGTCTTCTGACCTCCACGTGTGGTTCCTGGCATCGGAGCACCATACTCACACATGCCAAATGGATATTTTAAAACTTAAAAACCTTTCTTGAAGATTTTTTTTCCTCTGAAAATTTGTTTAGAATGTTAATGATGTAATGTGTGGGTGTAAATTGGGGATGGGAGGGTTTCAGAGAGGAAACTGGGAAGGATGGTAACATTTGAAATGTAAATAAAGAAAATTATTATTATTAGTAGTAATAATAATAATAATAATAAAAAGATCTATTTTTAGTTGAAGATTTTTTTCTATCAAGAACTTTTTATATGATTGTAACCTATCGTGACAATGTATTAGAATGTATTCTTGCACAGTAAGTCAAAATAAGCCATTTTCTTTCTTCATATGCTTTTGCCTTTTCTCACAGGAACAAAAGTAGTAAATAGTACTTAACCTTAGTAGCCACTAGGTTTTACCAGACAAAATCTAAAAACGTCCTCATATGGTGTCTGGAACCTATGATAAAGATGTCCTCTCTTAGTTGTAACTTGTCTATCTGATGTTTCCACCAATGTGTTACAAAATGCCTTCATTAGTGCCCCTTGTTTGTCCTGTGGCAATAAGACCTTGATGAAGCCATGCCCATATTGAAATAGTCTATTTGGGACAACCTGAATTTGATTTGTCTGGTATGATTATTCATAAATGGTTCACAAAAGATCTCTTAATCCATTCAAAATTAGATCTGAGCTTCGCATTGAATATTAAAAGCAGAATCATTAAGACCTCATTTTTGTCTACCTGGACTTAAATGGGAAAAGTGTTTTAGAGACAACCTAGAGCCCAGGTCCCCTTCCTCAGGAAAAGAACAACCCATCTGCCTCACAATTGAATATATTTATGTTTTGACCTATTTGTTTCATGGATTTATTTATATATTTTAAGATGGCAATAAATGATATGTTTGTGTGTGTATGTGTGTGTGTGTGTGTGTGTGTGTGTGTGTGTGTGTGTGTGTAGACTTTGTTTTTCTCCTGATTTGAGCAACATAAATAAATCCATTTTCTATATCAATTTTTGTTTTAATTATTTTTTTCAAATCAGGAAAACTAGGAGATACCTATAATGAACCCAAGTATTTATAATTAAGCCTCATTATCCTTCTTTATCTTGTCCTTCTTGATCCATTTTGATGAAGTGGATACTTTATAGCTCTTGATAATTTCTCTCAGAACATTATTCTTAATCATTATATCTCTAATGTTCTAATTTGTGTGCCCAGATTTCTAACTTTATCATCTACTAGTGCTAAACATGTGCCTATCAAGGCTATACCATGATACTAAATCATCATTGCCAGTTTGCCTACATCTTTAAAAGGTAGGAAACCTAGAATTAAGGTTACTATGGCCTAAAAGAAGATAATTTGTAGGATAACTAATCTAAAACAACTCATTTGTTTGTGAATTATATTCATACTTTTTTGTTTAGGCTTATTTTTCAGACTGTGGGTATAATTCATGCTAAATGAATAGATCAAGACCTTTGAATCAATAATTATTCATATTTTGCATTTAATGACCAATTCTTCCATTACCTTATTATTTTAATAGAAGAATACAAATGTTAGGAGGTCCCTCAAAATGATTGCCTCCAAAATTCCCAGTGTACTATGTATAAACTAGCCATGCTACTGAAAGATCCTGAGAGAGAGAGAGTGAAAAATTATTTAAGCCCCTAGACCTGTGTCCAAAATAGACCTCATTAATGGCAGGGAGTAGAACTTGCCCCATTGTTCCAGGACCCAGATGGTAGTGGTTTTGAAGGCATGAAGGGATCAGGCAGAGCAGCTGAGGCTCAGCACTGTGAGAGACCATGGAAGGCCATTGGTGAAGGTGCAGCCTCAGTTGCAATTGATGGCCCAGGACTGAAGGGGTCATGCAAAGGAGTTGAGGCTTGGCACCATGGCAGTTTGCATCAAGAGCGTGTCTCGTGAGTGATTTGGGGTGTTCAGAACGTGGGGGAGTTCTCACATTGTGGGTCTTTCATTACCTTTCTCAGGATGTCTGTGATTGGAGATTTGGGGTATAACTGTAGGTTCCTCATCACTAAAATTTTAATCTAAGAGATAACTTATGTGAGTGAGAAATAGAGAGAAGAGGTGGAGAGAGATTGATTTATTCAGTGTGGCCACATTTGAAATAGGAACAAATAAGGGGTCTAGTGAGCCTGCATTTGCTTTGGGGATACTGACAGGGACTTCAGTTTTAAAAATCAGGGCAAGCAGTAAGAGGAATGCTTAAACATGTAGTATTGGTAGAAAATATACTATCATTTATCTTTGTCTCAAGTTTTGATGATAAATAGTGGTTCAACATGTGCTGAATTGGTTCATAGGAGTTGATTCCTTCTGGCCCAGTATACACACTGCCTTTGTGGGTAACTGTCCTTTCTTGGGGATTTTGAGGGGAAGCAAATTGGCTCCAGAAAGTTTTATTTTCTCTAGAATCCAAGATGACTTAAAGTTAAGGACAAAGACTTATCTCTGTGTCTATGGTTTGGAGAACAAGTTCCATTAGACTGACTTCTTGAGTGATTAACATGCTGGCCCAGAGAAGCAAGCAACTGGCCCAAGTAAGGACACAGAGAGAAACAGAAGGAAGAAATGACAGGGTTTTATTCCTCCTTCTAGCCTTCTTGTGGGCCCAAGCCTGAAGCCACTGTTTTTTTTTTTTCTTTTCTTTTCCCAAGATTATTCCATTTTGGGGTCCTCCCATATCCCCATTTCTATATCCACACAAAGTTACAGTTTTCTTCCTCTATCATAACACACTATCTTTTCGATTGGTCACTGAATTATTAATAGTGTTTTTGTGGTATCTGTTTTCTCATATTGCAGTTGAGTTCTTTGACGACCAAAACTTTAACTTATTCATCTTTCCAAAGTCAATGTCAGACATAAAATTCCAGCCAATATATGAGATTCAAAGAATGAGTGAGACAGTAGCTGTAGGAATCTAGTTTTCTCCTTGAGAAAAGATTCTATAGGACAGAATAGTTTATTGTCAAGAATAACCATACATCTGAAATGATTGTGATAAAAAGTAAGAAATGAAAATGGTGATATACTTTAGTTCATTGAATATAAGGCTAGAAAGAAAGCAAGGATTTTCCTTCTGTAGAAGCCAGTTTGATAGTGTATAATTTAAACTTTTCTGACATTTTTATGCATATGCTACTATTGCTCAATCTCACCAGATAACTTTTTGTTTTTACTTCAGGTGCAGCTCATGTCTGCAAAGGGCTGATATTTTTTGAACAAAGAGTTATCTTGCATGAGGTCGAAATAACTGCTAGTGAGCAATCAGGAGTATGACTGCAGTATCATTTCCAACTGCAGTAAAACTGAACAAGCTTTTAATGCTCTAGATAAAATACTATGTGACTTTATTACCACATGACTAAAAAGAGAATTTTCCTGCAAACCCTTTCCCTATTTTATCCTTATTTAATAATTTCTTTTTATTTAATATTTTTATTAGATATTTTCTTTATTTACATTTCAAATGTTATCCCCTTTCCTAGTTTCCCCTCTGAAAATCCCTATCCCCTTCCCTCCTCCCACTGCTCCCCAACCCACCCACTCCCATTCCTGATCCTGGCATATACTGGGGCATAGAACCTTCACAGAACCTAGGGCCTCTCCTCCCATTGATGACTGACTAGGCCATTCTCTGCTACATATACAGCTAGAGCCACAAGTTCCACCATATGTTTTCTTTGATTGATGGTTTAGTTCCAAGGAGCTCTGCGGGTACTGGTTAGTTCATATTGATGTTCTTCCTATGGAAATGGGAACCCCTTCAGCTCCTTGGGTCCTTTCTCTAAGTCCTTCATTGGGGACCTTGTGCTCCGTCCAATGGATTATTGTGAGCATCCACTTTTGTATTTGCAAGGCACTGGCAGAGCCTCTCAGGAGACAGCTATATCAGGCTCCTGTCAGCAGGTTCTTGCTGGCATCTGCCATAGTGTCTGGGTTTGGTGGTTGTTTATGGGATGGATCCCCAGGTGGGGCAGTCTCTGGATGGTCATTCCTTCAGTCTCTGCTCTGACCTTGGGAACTTTGTTCCCCCTTCTAAGACCATAATCCTCATATCAAAGTTAGATAAAACATTTTTTTTTTAAAGAGCCCAAGAAAAGGCACAAGAGAGTCAGAGACCCACTTGTTTACACATCCAGGAGTCTCATAAAGTACATATGCATACCTCATAAAGATACAATACATATACAGAGAATTGGGAGCAGACCTGTGTAAGATCTATGATTGTTGATTTCCTCTCTGTGAGTTCTTATAAACTTTTCTCAGTCAATTTAGAGGGCCTTGTTCTCCTGAAGTTCTTCATCTATGCTATCTTCCTCATTCCTTCTGCCTCTTCTACAGGACACCCTGAGCTCTGAAGGGAGTGATTTCATAAATACAGAGGTGTATGTTCCAAGGTAACTCTCTGTGGGTCTCTGTGTTTGTTCCCATCTGCTACAGAAGACTCTCTGATGATGGCTGTAAGGCACTGATCTACGATTATAGCACAGTATCATTAGGAATATTTTTATTGTGTCTCATTTTTTTTTAGACAAGTAGTATATGGTTTTACCCAAGGCCTCTTGGCTATTTAATCTCTGGTTCTTGGACACCCAATCAGTCAGGTATGGGTACCATCTCGAAGTGGGTCTTAAGTCAAGTCAGACATCAGTTTGTTACTCCCACAAGTTTTGTGATACCATTGCCCTAGCATACTTTGCATGCAGGGCAGATTGTAGGTCAAGAAGTTCTGAGGTTGGGATAGTGTTTATGTTTCCCTTTTGGTAGCCTCAGAGTACCTTTTTATGTCATTGACACTATAATACAGGGGAGAAGAATCTAATAGGCACCAGCTTTATCTCTCCATGTTAATGAATTGTATGATGTCTTCTTCAATATGGCTTTGCTGTCAGTTTGTGGAGAACAACCTGTTATCTTGTCAACAGTAAGGGTTGTTGGGAATTTACATGGGATAGTTTTGGCCAACAACTCAATTGGATAAAACACAATTGGAAACTTCACTTGGTGGTGACAAGAGATGGCCAGTTGGGGTTGCATCTCCCTCATTATTTGGAGACTTCATTAGGATCTCCTTCGTATGTTATAAAAAGTGTCCCCTGTACTAGATTTCTATATTGTCCTTTAAACACGATTTAATTCTAGAGGTCTCTGCCTGCATACATTTATTCAATCTCATCTCCCTTTTCTATTTCCATTGGATCCACCAATTCTCATCCCTTCTACCACACCCCTGTTTCCAGTCCACTTTAAAAATTTATTTTATTCCCCCATACAGAGAGATTAATTTGCCATCCTGAGTCCTTTCTTCTATGCCTAAGCTCTCTGGATATATTGATTGTAGCTTGGTTATAATTTTAAAGGCAAATATCTAGATATAAGTGAATACATATCATATTTATCTTTTGGATTCTGGATTACCTCTCTTAGGCTGTTACTTTGTAGTTCCATCCATTTGCCTGACAATTTCATGTCATTTTTTAAACAGTTGAGTGGTACTTCACATTTCTTTTCCTTTTTTGATTTTGAAGATTACTGTACTACTACTACTACTACTACTACTACTACTACTACTACTACTACTACTACTACTATTTAATCATGTTTTACAGTCCAGTAGTTATTCCCCTTCCAGTCTGCCCTCCAACAGTTCCTCATCCTATTCCTCCTCCCCCATCTCCAAGAGGATGCCCCCTCCCAACCACACCAGGCTTCCCCATTCCCTGGGACCTCAAGTCTTTCAAGAGTTTGGAGTATCTTCTCTCACTGAGGTCATACAGGCAGTCCTTTGCTGCATATGTGTCAGGGGATCTATATCAGCTAGTGTGCACTGCTTGGTTGGTAGGTCAGTGTCTGAAAGATCTCGGAGTTCCAGGTAGGTTGAGACACCTTGTCTTCCTATGAGGTCACCCTCCTCCTCAACTTCTTCCAGCCTTTCCCTAATTCAACCACAGGGGTCCCCAGCTTCTGTTCATTGGTTGGGTGTAAGTATCTGCATCTGACTCCTTCAGCTACTTGTTGGGCCTCTCAGAGGACAGCCATGCTAGGCTCCTGTCTGCAAACACACCATAGCATCAGTAATAGTGTCAGGCCTTGGAGTTTCCCCTTGAGCTGGATCCCAATTAGGGCCAGTCACTGGACCTCCTGTCCCTCAGTCTCTTCTCCGTTTTTGTCCCTGAAGTTCTTTTAGATAGGAACAATTCTGAGTCAAAGTTTTTGACTGTAGGATGGCAATCCAATCCCTCCACTTGATCCCTTGTCTTTCTACTGGAGGTAGACTCTACAAGTTCCTTCTCCCCACTGTTGGGCATTTCATCTAAGGTTCCTCCTTTGAATCCTTAGATTCTCTCACCTCCCAGGTCTCTGGTACATTCTAGATGGTCCACCCACATCCTACTTCCTGAGATTGATCGTTTCCATTCATTCTGTTGGCCCTCAGGGCTTTACTCCTGTCACCCCAAAACCTGTTCATGTTCTCCTTTTCTCCTCTATGTCTCCTCTCCCACCCAGATCCCTGCCTCCCTCTGTCACCTGTGATTGCTTTCTTCTTCCTCCCAAGTGGGATTGAGCCATCCTCACTTGGGCCCTTTTTTAACTTTCTTGAGTTCTGTGGATTGTATCCTAGGTAGTCTGTACATTTTTAGCTGATGTCCACTTATTAGTCAGTATATACCATGCATATCCTTTTGGGTCTGATTTCCCTCACTCAAAGGCATGTGCTTCACTATGTTCATAGCAGCCTTATTTGTGATAGCCGAAAGTTGGAAACAACCCAGATGTCCCACAATGGAAGAATGGATACAGAACATGTGGTTTATTTATACAATGGAATACTATTCGGCTATTAAAAATGTATGTCATGGGGCTGGCGAGATGGCTCAGTGGTTAAGAGCGCTGACTGCTCTTCTGAAGGTCCCGAGTTTAAATCCCAGCAACCACATGGTGGCTCACAACCATCCGTAATGAAATCTGATGCCCTCTTCTGGAGTATCTGAGGATAGCTACAGTGTACTTACATATAATAAATAAATCTTAAAAAAAATGTACGTCATGAATTTTGTAACAAATGGATGGAACTAGAAAACAATTTTATTTTTTAAGTTTATTTTTTACTACTATGAGTGTATGACATGTGTATAATTTTTTAAATTAATTATTTTCTTATGCAATATATCCCAGCTGCAGCTTCCTTCATCACCTTCTCCCAGTTCCCTCCCACCACCTCCCTTCTCCCTCATATCTACTTCCCTTCAGAAAAGAGCAAGCCTCCCAGTGATATCAATGGAACTCATCATAACAAGATTCAGTGAGACTAGGCATATACTCTCATATCAAGGCTGCATAAGGCAACCAAGTAGGAGGGAAAAAGTTCTACGAGCAGGCAAGTGAGTCAGAGATACAGCCATTCCCATGGTTACGAGTCCTACAAAAACCCAGTTAAAGGACTACAGCATGTATGCAGAGGCCTGACACAGACCCATGCAGGTGCCATGGATGCCATGGATGCTGCTTCAGTCTCTGTGAGCTCTGCTTAGCTGATTCTGTAAGCTGTGCTCTCCTGGTGTCCTTGGCTCCTTTGGCTTTTAAGATCCTTCCTTCCCCTCTTCTACAGAGTTCCCTGAGCTCCACCTAATGTTTGGCTGTGGGTATCTCTCTGTTCTGCTCCCATCAGTTGCTGGGTAGTGCCTCGCTAATGATCATTGCTCTAGGCACCAATACCATGAGAATAGCAGAATATCATTAGGAATAATTATATTGGATTTTTTGTTGTTCTTGTTTTGTGTAACTAGGGGCTTTTCTGTACAGCCTCTTTGTTTCCAGAATAACAACTCTGATACTTAATTATTTATGAATAAATGTCTAGGCCATAAGCTTTGACTCATTCTCCTACTATCTTGTAACTTATGTAACCCATTTAGTCTGTCTGTGTCTGCCACATGACTATTTACCTCTCTTCAGTTTCATGTGTCCATCTCCTCTGAGCTCAGAGTGAAATCTCCCCATTCTTTACTGTTTCCTAGGATCTTATCCTGCCCAATGTCCCACCTTGTATTTCTTCCCTCAGCTAATAGGCCATCAGCTTTTTATTGACAGGTGAGGATTCCACACAGTACATAAGAGATTATCTATCTCTATCTCTATCTCTATCTCTATCTCTATCTCTATCTCTATCTCTATCTCTATCTCTATCTCTATCTCTATCTCTATCTCTCTCTCTCTCTCTCTCTATCTCTCTCTCTCTCTCTCATCTCTCTCTCTCTCTCTCTCTCTCTCTCTCTCTCTCTCTCTCTCTCTCTCTCTCTATCTCTATCTCTATCTTATCTCTATCTTGTCAGTCATGTTTAGTTCTACTCTAGGTTTCAAAGACATCCAGGTTCTGGATCATGGTCATCTAGGCAGTGTTAGGTATGGTTTGCACTCTCTCATGGTGTAGGCTTCTGGTTACATCTGTCAGGTTGATCACTGCAACAAGCTCTGAGCTACCACTGTCCCAGAGTGTGTTGCAGACAGGGCAGTTTGTGGTTCATAGATTATTGTGGCTAGGTTAGTGTAGTGGCAGTCTCACCACTGGGAGCCTTGCCTGATTACAGGAGATGGCTGCTGGTTCAGCTCCATAGCCTCCATTACTAGGAATCCTCTCTATGGTCAACCTCCTAAGTTCTAAGAAGTTTCCACTGTACTAGATTTAATTATTACCCCTTAAATGCTCATCTATTTCAGTCATTTCTCCCTATACTCTCTCCTTCCGTCCCTCTCTTTCTGGCTGAATCCTTCCTGGTTCTATCCCTACCTCCTCCACCAAACTTACACTCCTAAAATTTATTCTATTTTCCCCTCCCACAGAAATCCATATGTTCCACCCCATGCCCCCAGACCTCTCCTCTTTGGCTAGCTTTTCTGAATCTGTGGATTTTAGTGTGTTTCTTTTCCTTATCTACTTTTTTTCCTTATCTACTTTTTAATTGAGAGACATTTATGTTATTTTGTTTCTGTCTACTATAAAGCTGCTATGTACATAGTTTCCCAATTTTCTAAAAAACAACGATGTTTTTTCTTCCCATGGTAAATGTGCAAGTTTACACTTCCCTAAGCAATGGAGTTGCTCCTTGCCAGCATGAGCTGTTACTTGTGTTGTTGATCTTAGCCATTCTGACAGATGTAAGATGGAATTTCAGAGTAGTATTGACATGCATTTCCCTTATAGCTAAGGATATTGACCATTTCTGTAAGTGCTTCTCAGCCATTTCAGAGTCCCCTATTGAGAATTTGTTTAGGTCTATACCCCATTGCTTAATTGGATTGTTTGGTTTGTTGATATCTAGTCTCTTGAGTTCTGCATATATTTTGTATATTAGCTCTTTATTGGAGATGGAGTACAATGGTTGTATATTAAGGAGTAAAAGCATTTGCATACCACATTCTCAAGCAAAAGTCCAAGGACAATCTTCAGAAGCCGCTTGTTTCCCACTGTGGATCTGAGGATAGAACTCAGGTGGTCAGCTTGTTTATCAAATGCTTTTACCATCTTCTTTTTTTTTTTTTACCATCTTCTTGACTTAACTATATTCTTCCTAATATCTGAATAATCATTGCTTGTGTATGAATACCTCATTTTCTCTATCCATTCATAGACTGATGGGCATCTAGATTGAGTGTGTGACTTGGCTATATTTGAACAATGCTTTGATAAACATGGGTGTATATATGCTGACTCTGGTGCCTATCAGTAAACAAACCAAGTGTGGTACCACTGAATAACACTGTAGTCCTGCTTTTATCTTTTTGAACAACCAGCATGCTCCTTTTCATAGTGGCTTTGCTTATTCACATTGCTACCAACATTGTATAATCCAGTCTCCAACCTTGATAACATCTGCTTTTTATACTTTCCTGATGATAGAAATTCTGTCTTGAGTGAGTTGGAATCTCAATATAGTTTTGATTTACATTTTCCTTCTGACTAAAGATGCTGGACATTTTTTATACAATAATTCATCTTTCATATCATCTTGGAAACATCTGCTCCACTCTTCTGCACACTTCGTGGCTACATTACTCTTTTCTTTTCAGTAGTAACTGTTTGGAGCTGGTTCTATAGTCTGGACTCTGTCAAAGGATTAGCTGGCAGTGATTTCCTCTGATGCTGCAGCCGTCTTCTCACTGTGTTGAGTGTGTCCTTCAGTATGCAGAAGATTTAGTTTCATGTGACCCTTTTTGTCATTTCTCTGTATTGTTTCCTGAATGAACAGAGCTCTATTCAGGAAACTCCTGCCTTTGCTTATGCCTTGACGTGTTTCCTTTCAGTAGCTTCAAAGTTTCATGTGTCATAATAAGGTCTTTGATAGATTTTTAAAATTGATTCCTAGATGTGTTAATAGATAGGGGTCTAGTTTCTTTCTCTTACATATGTCTATTCAAGTTTCATAGTATCACTTGTAAAAGGTCTATATTTTCTCTAAAATGTGGCACTTTTTCTGGGAGTCAGATGGCACAAACATGTCAATGGTTTTCTGAATATTCCATTCTGTTTTTGTTTGTTTGTTTGTTTTTCGAGACAGAGTTTCTCTGTGTAGCCCTGGCTGTCCAGGAACTCACTCTGTAGACCAGGCTGGCCAGGAAGTCAGAAATCTGCCTACCTCTGCTGCCTGAATGCTGGGATTAAAGGCATGCACTACCACTGCCTGCCATTCAGTTTTACTGGTGTGTTTATACCAATGTCACTTCTGCTTCTATTACTACGAAATTGTAATAAAATATTTTGAAGTCATGTATTATCATACCCCCAACACTGGTATTCAATTTTACTTCCAAGTACACTTTAATTTATGGCTTTTTAATTTATTCACATAAATAAATTCATTCATAATTTTAAGGAAATTACATAAATGTGTAAATTACATCTGAAAATATAGCCATTTTCACATTATTGATTTGCTTATTCATGTATATGGGAAGCCCTCACATAATTCAGTGTCTGTCTTCTTCAATTTCTTTTGTTGGTGTATCATAATTTTTATTATAGAGGGGTTCTTAATTTTTTGAATAAGTTATTCTGATGTGCTTTTTGAAGACATCGTGAAAGAGAATTTTTATTTCTTTCCCAGCAAGTTTATGATTAACGCATGAAAAACCTAGTAGTGTGTTCATGCTAAATTACCATCCTGTTGCTCTGATGAATTTCTCAGTCAGATTAAAAACTTCTCTGGATTATTTAACATTTTTAAAGTACAGAATTATATAATCTGCTAATTGGTATAATTTTATATTTTCCTTTCTTGCTTATATTTTTCTATGGCTAAGATTTCAAGTACTATATTGAATAAGAGGGGTAAGCATTTTAAAGAAAATATTTTCAGGATCTTCCAGTTTCATTGTAATAATGGATATGAGCATGTTATGTAAATTTTATTATGCTGTCATCTTTTATTTCTGGTTTATATATTGGTTACAGTGGCATATTGAAGTTAGCCATATTTATTGTGTTTAGGTCTGCTTCTTTAATACCTATTTGAATTTATTTTATGACATCACATTCTTTGACTATATATACTTATACATTTATATATATATTATAAATTCTGTATTATGTATAATTTATAATGGTCATATGTTCCCATGAATAGGACCTATCCTTAAGAGTGACTTGTTTCCCTAGTGAGACTCCCTTGAATAAAACTGATTTTTTTTATCTTCAAGTAGTTATCTGTTGGAATAGTTTCTCAGTTAGAAATGGGTTTGCCCCTTTCTCCTTTCAACTCTAGGACCCTGTCTGGGGCAGATTCATCTAGATCATGTGCCTGCTGCCATGATCTATATGTGTTCATACGTATATTGGTTCTGTTGAGTTTAGAATGTCTTAATTACTCAGTGTACTCTGTCCCCTCTGGCTCTTACACTCCTTTGTCTCCTCTTTCACAGAGTACCCTGACCCCTAACAGGAGGGATTTGATGGAGACTGCCCTTTTAGAGTTGAATATCCCAAGCTCTTTCACTCTCATCATAATGTCTGGCTGTGGGTCTCTGTATTTGTTCTCATCTTCTACAGGAAGAAGCTTCTGTAATGATGACCGAGCAAGGCACTGATCTGTGACTATAGGAGAATATTATTAGGAGTTATTTCATTGCTCTGATTTTTTAACAGAATAGTAATATTGGTTTTTCCCTAGGTCTGTTGCCTTTCTAGTATACTTGGCAACCCAAGAAGTGATGAATATGGGTCTCATATCATAGAGTATGCTTTAATTCAAATTAGATATTGGCCTGGTTATTCCCACAAACTTTGTGTCACCATTGAGCCAGCCTATCTTGCAGGCAGGTTACTGTTGTAGAGTAAAGGGTTTGTAACTGGGTTGGTTTTTACCCCTTTTGGTATCATGCAGAACACCTCCTAGGACCATGCATATTAGATCTATAGGATGAAGGATCTAAGTAAGCAGTTGGCTGACTTTTCTGTTTTCAATGAGTTATGCAGATGTTTTCAGGAAAAGGACTGTACCATCTTTTTTTAGGAGAGCCAACAATAGCCTTGGTGGATGCCCTTGGTTGCTTGGGGTTCCCATGGGGCTCTTTAGCTAACATCTTGATTAGATGAAACCTGTTCCCAATACTGGAAACATCACTTGGTGATGAGAGATGTCCAGATGGGTCTCTGTTTCATTATTTGCCTATTTGTTTGGATCAACTTCAAATATCTATATAATGTAGAAAGCCTCTACTTACTATGTTTGAATACAAGCCCTCAGCCCTCAAGTTGCTCTTAGTTTTAGTTGTCCCTCCCTGTATTCCCTCTCTCTCCAACCCTTTCCCTCCTCCTTCATTCTTGATATTACCATTCCAGTCACCAACTTGTCCATCTATAACTATTCTATTTTCCCTCCTAAGGAGATCCATCCCTCCTCCATGGTCCCTTACTTTTTATCTAATCTCTGTACTGATATGGTTTATAGCTTACTAATCAATGACTTAATAAATAACATGCTCATATATGAGGATACATAATATATTTGTCTTTCTAGGTCTGAATTACCTCACTTGGGATGATTTTCCTAGTCCCATCCATTTACCTGTAAATTTCATGATTTAGTATTTAAAGGCCAAGTAATATTCATTATGTAACACAGTGTAAACATACCACATTTTCATTATTCATTTATCCATTGACAGACATCTAGATTGTTTCCATTTCTGGCTATATGAATAGAGTAACAGTGGACATTGTTGAACAAATGTCTCTGTAATAGGATGAAAAGTCCTTTTGATTTATATGTAAGAGTGGAATAGCTGGATCTTGAGGTAGATTGACCTCAATCTTCCTGAGGAGACACCACACTGATTTCCTTAATGGCTTTAAAATTTGCACTTTTATCAACCGTAGATGAGAGTCCCCTCTTTTCACATCCTTGCCATGAGCTGTCACTTGTATTATTTATTGATCTTAGCTATTCTGACAGGTGTAAGATGGAACTGCAAAGGATTTTTATTACTTTGATGACTAAGAATGTGGAATAATTGTTTAAATGTTTCTGTCATTTGACTTCCCTCTCTTGAGAATTCTGTTTAGATCTCTTTTCCATTATTTAATTGATTTATTTGTTTTCTTGTCCATTTTTTGAAATTTTTTAAGTAGGTATTTTCTTCATTTACATTTCCAATGCTTATCCCAAAAGTCCCCCATGCCCTCCCCCTGACTCCCCTTCACACCCACTCCCACTTCTTGGCCCTGGCGTTCCCCTGTACTGAGGCAATATAAAGTTTGCAAGACCAATGGGCTTCTCTTTCCATGTATTTTGGATATTAGCCTTCTATTAGATAGGTAGTTTATAAAAACCTTTTCCATTTTGTACAAATGATGATGTTTTTAGTGCCTATATTAAAGTTGTTCTGCTCAGAAAATCCCTTGTTATGCTAATGAGTCCAAAACTGGTCCCCACTTTCTCTTCTATAAAATTCAGTGTATCTGAATAAAAATCAGTGTGTATTTCTAGCTTCTTTATAAAAAGTAAAAAAGAAAAGATAAGCTATTGTTAATTGTGTGAGTTTATTTCTGGGCATTCAGTTCTATTCCATTAGTCAAAATGTCCATTTTTATGTCAATACCACATGGTTTTTATTACTATAGCTCAGTAGTATAACTTGAGATCAGAAATGGTGAGACATCCCATAGTATTTTTATTGTTTAGGGTTGTTTTTGGTGTCCTGTTTTTTTTTTTTTTTTGTTTTGTTTTGTTTTGTTTTAATTTTTTCTTTTTTACTTTTTGTATTTTCATGTGAAATTGAGAATTGTCTTTTCAAGATTTCTTCATTGGCTATGGTATTTGGAAGAGCAGCTACTGCACCTCACCTGGGCAGCCGAGGGGTTGAGAGTAGGTGAGCAGACACCTCCCCTTGCTGGCTGCAGCACTTGGGAGAGTGGACCTATATCTTATCTGAGCAGCACAGTAGAGCTAGCCTTGTTGGGTGGGCATAGGCCAGTTGTCCCCAAGGTGTGAGCACTGGAGAGATGGCCCTACCCCTTGCATGGGCAGAGCCCTAGTAGGGTGGACACAGAAGAGCTGGCAGGGTGACCAAGTTAGCTACCACCCAGGCAGAGATACAGGGCTCCGAGTTGGCCAACCACAACATCTATGAATCTACCTCATTTATCAGAGAATGAAGTACACTGATAAGTGTGACAACAGTATATCCAAGAGGAGTCTCGGTGGTGGATCCAGTATTGATAGTGTAGCAGAATCCAGAGGACTCTAACCTCTGGATAATGCAATGAACTTTTGCAAGTAAAACTGTTTGTGTTATTAATTTTTATTTTTTTCTTTTCTTTTTTGTTAGATATTTCTTCATTTACAAATCCCCTATACACTCCCGTCTCCCCCTGCTTCCCAACTCACTGTGGGAAGGTTGCAAGGTGGAGGTCAGATGTGGAGGGACTGGGAGATGAGTGGAGTTGGTGTTCAAGATGTGAATTTTACAAAATATCAATAAGTTTTTCAGAAAATTCTGTGAATTTCTGTGTTAGAAATTCGATGAGGATTGCATTGAACCTCTAGATTGCTTTTGGTGGTATGTTCAATTTTACTATGTTAATCCTAAGTAGTCAAGTCAATGAGCATAGAGGAATTTTTCTATCTTCTTATACCTTCTTTAATTTATTTCCTTCAAAGACTTGAAGTTTTATCATATAGATCTTTCAATTACTTGGCTAGAGTTACCCTAAAATACTTTATATCATTTTACACGGTTGTGAAAGTATTGTTTTCCTCTTTTCTTTCTCAGTTTTTCATTTATATATAGAATGGTACTGATTTTTTGTGAGTTGATATACGTGAATAAAAAATTCCTGCTACTTTGATGAAAGTGTTTATCAGCTGTCAGACTTCCCTTATGGGAATGTTAGGATCACATATGTATACTATCTTATCATCTGTAAATGTACTTTGACTTCTTTCCAATTTGTTTTGCCTTGATCTCCTTCAGTTGCCTTATTGATTTAACTAAAACCTCAAGTGCTGTACTAAATTGATATGGAGAGGGTGGTTAATGTCTTGTTTCTGATTTTAAACAATTCCCTTGAGTTTTTTTCTATTTAAGTTGATATTGGCTATGGGCTTGCTGTATCCATAATCTCTCCAGGACTCTTATCATAAAGGGATGTTGGTTTTGTCAAAGGTCTTTTCTGCACCAAATGAGATGATCGTGTGGTTTTGATATTCCAGTTTATATAGTGGATTACATTTATGTATATATGCTTATAATGTCTATATCTTTGAAATGAATCCTATTTGTTCATGATGGCTGATTATTTTGATGTGTTTTTGGACTTGGTTTGCACTATCATTTGCATCTCTATTTGTAAAAAAAAAAAAAGCCTACAATCCTCTTTCTTTATTTGATCTTTATGAGGTTTAAGTATCAGAGTAACTTTGATATCACAAAAGATTTTGGGAACGTTCATCTTATTCTTATTTTGAGAGATAATTAGAAGAGTATTGAGGTTATTCTTATTTGAATATCTGGTAGAATGCTGAACTAAATCCATATGACGCTGGGCTTTTTTTTTTTTTTTTTTTTTTTTTGGTTGGTTGGTTGGGAGACTTTTTTTTTTTTGTATTTTTTTTTCCATTTTTTATTAGGGATTTAGCTCATTTACATTTCCAATGCTATACCAAAAGTCCCCCATATCCACCCACCCCCACTCCCCCGCCCACCCACTCCCCCTTTTTGGCCCTGGTGTTCCCCTGTACTGGGGCATATAAAGTTTGCAAGTCCAATAGGCCTCTCTTTCCAGTGATGGCCGACTAGGCCATCTTTTGATATATATGCAGCTAGAGTCAAGAGCTCCGGGGTACTGGTTAGTTCATAATGTTGTTCCGCCTATAGGGTTGCAGATCCCTTTAGCTCCTTGGCTACTTTCTCTAGCTCCTCCATTGGGAGCCCTATGATCCATCCATTAGCTGACTGTGAGCATCCACTTCTGTGTTTGCTAGGCCCCGGCATAGTCTCACAAGAGACAGCTACATCTGGGTCCTTTCAATAAAATCTTGCTAGTGTATGCAGTGGTGTCAGCGTTTGGATGCTGATTATGCGGTGGATCCCTGGATATGGCAGTCTCTACATGGTCCATCCTTTCATCTCAGCTCCAAACTTTGTCTCTGTAACTCCTTCCATGGGTGTTTTGTTGCCAAATCTAAGGAGGTGCATAGTGTCCACACTTCAGTCTTCACTCTTCATGAGTTTCATGTGTTTAGCAAATTATATCTTATATCTTGGGTATCCTAGGTTTGGGGCTAATATCCACTTATCAGTGAGTACATATTGTGTGAGTTTCTTTGTGAATGTGTTACCTCACTCAGGATGATGCCCTCCAGGTCCATCCATTTTGCTAGGAATTTCATAAATTCATTCTTTTTAATAGCTGAGTAGTACTCCATTGTGTAAATGTACCACATTTTCTGTATCCATTCCTCTGTTGAGGGGCATCTGGGTTCTTTCCAGCTTCTGGCTATTATAAATAAGGCTGCTATGAACATAGTGGAGCATGTGTCCTTCTTACCAGTTGGGGCATCTTCTGGATATATGCCCAGGAGAGGTATTGCGGGATCCTCCGGTAGTACTATGTCCAATTTTCTGAGGAACCGCCAGACTGATTTCCAGAGTGGTTGTACAAGCCTGCAATCCCACCAACAATGGAGGAGTGTTCCTCTTTCTCCACATCCACGCCAGCATCTGCTGTCACCTGAATTTTTGATCTTAGCCATTCTGACTGGTGTGAGGTGGAATCTCAGGGTTGTTTTGATTTGCATTTCCCTGATGATTAAGGATGTTGAACATTTTTTCAGGTGCTTCTCTGCCATTCCGTATTCCTCAGGTGAGAATTCTTTGTTCAGTTCTGAGCCCCATTTTTTAATGGGGTTATTTGATTTTCTGAAGTCCACCTTCTTGAGTTCTTTATATATGTTGGATATTAGTCCCCTATCTGATTTAGGATAGGTAAAGATCCTTTCCCAATCTGTTGGTGGTCTTTTTGTCTTATTGACGGTGTCTTTTGCCTTGCAGAAACTTTGGAGTTTCATTAGGTCCCATTTGTCAATTCTCGATCTTACAGCACAAGCCATTGCTGTTCTGTTCAGGAATTTTTCCCCTGTGCCCATATCTTCAAGGCTTTTCCCCACTTTCTCCTCTATAAGTTTCAGTGTCTCTGGTTTTATGTGAAGTTCCTTGATCCACTTAGATTTGACCTTAGTACAAGGAGATAAGTATGGATCGATTCGCATTCTTCTACACGATAACAACCAGTTGTGCCAGCACCAATTGTTGAAAATGCTCTCTTTCTTCCACTGGATGGTTTTAGATCCCTTGTCGAAGATCAAGTGACCATAGGTTTGTGGGTTCATTTCTGGGTCTTCAATTCTATTCCATTGGTCTACTTGTCTGTCTCTATACCAGTACCATGCAGTTTTTATCACAATTGCTCTGTAGTAAAGCTTTAGGTCAGGCATGGTGATTCCACCAGAGGTTCTTTTATCCTTGAGAAGAGTTTTTGCTATCCTAGGTTTTTTGTTATTCCGATGAATTTGCAAATTGCTCCTTCCAATTCGTTGAAGAATTGAGTTGGAATTTTGATGGGGATTGCATTGAATCTGTAGATTGCTTTTGGCAAGATAGCCATTTTTACAATGTTGATCCTGCCAATCCATGAGCATGGGAGATCTTTCCATCTTCTGAGATCTTCCTTAATTTCTTTCTTCAGAGATTTGAAGTTTTTATCATACAGATCTTTCACTTCCTTAGTTAGAGTCATGCCGAGATATTTTATATTATTTGTGACTATTGAGAAGGGTGTCGTTTCCCTAATTTCTTTCTCAGCCTGTTTATTCTTTGTATAGAGAAAGGCCATTGACTTGTTTGAGTTTATTTTATATCCAGCTACTTCACCGAAGCTGTTTATCAGGTTTAAAAGTTCTCTGGTAGAATTTTTAGGGTCACTTATATATACTATCATATCATCTGCAAAAAAGTGATATTTTGACTTCCTCTTTTCCAATTTGTATCCCCTTGATCTCGTTTTGTTGTCGAATTGCTCTGGCTAATACTTCAAGTACTATGTTGAAAAGGTAGGGAGAAATTGGGCAGCCTTGTCTAGTCCCTGATTTTAGTGGGATTGCTTCCAGCTTCTCTCCATTTACTTTGATGTTGGCTACCGGTTTGCTGTATATTGCTTTTATCATGTTTAGGTATGGGCCTTGAATTCCTGATCTTTCCAAAACTTTTATCATGAATGGGTGTTGGATCTTGTCAAATGCTTTTTCTGCATCTAACGAGATGATCATGTGGTTTTTGTCTTTGAGTTTGTTTATATAATGGATTACATTGATGGATTTTCGTATATTAAACCATCCCTGCATCCCTGGAATAAAACCTACTTGGTCAGGATGGATGATTGCTTTAATGTGTTCTTGGATTCGGTTAGCGAGAATTTTATTAAGGATTTTTGCATCGATATTCATAAGAGAGATTGGTCTGAAGTTCTCTATCTTTGTTGGGTCTTTCTGTGGTTTAGGTATCAGAGTAATAGTGGCTTCATAAAATGAGTTGGGTAGAGTACCTTCTACTTCTATTTTGTGAAATAGTTTGTGCAGAACTGGAATTAGATCTTCTTTGAAGGTCTGATAGAACTCTGCACTAAACCCATCTGGTCCTGGGCTTTTTTTGGTTGGGAGACTATTAATAACTGCTTCTATTTCTTTAGGTGATATGGGACTGTTTAGATGGTCAACTTGATCCTGATTCAACTTTGGTACCTGGTATCTGTCCAGAAATTTGTCCATTTCGTCCAGGTTTTCCAGTTTTGTTGAGTATAGCCTTTTGTAGAAGGATCTGATGGTGTTTTGGATTTCTTCAGGATCTGTTGTTATGTCTCCCTTTTCATTTCTGATTTTGTTAATTAGGATTTTGTCCCTGTGCCCTTTAGTGAGTCTAGCTAAGGGTTTATCTATCTTGTTGATTTTCTCAAAGAACCAACTCCTTGTTTGGTTAATTCTTTGAATAGTTCTTCTTGTTTCCACTTGGTTGATTTCACCCCTGAGTTTGATTATTTCCTGCCTTCTACTCCTCTTGGGTGAATTTGCTTCCTTTTTTTCTAGGGCTTTTAGATGTGTTGTCAAGCTGCTAGTATGTGCTGTCTCCCGTTTCTTCTTGGAGGCACTCAGAGCTATGAGTTTCCCTCTTAGAAATGCTTTCATTGTGTCCCATAGGTTTGGGTACGTTGTGGCTTCATTTTCATTAAACTCTAAAAAGTCTTTAATTTCTTTATTCCTTCCTTGACCAAGGTATCATTGAGAAGAGTGTTATTCAGTTTCCACGTGAATGTTGGCTTTCCATTATTTATGTTGTTATTGAAGATCAGTCTTAGGCCATGGTGGTCTGATAGGATACATGGGACAATTTCAATATTTTTGTATCTATTGAGGCCTGTTTTGTGACCAATTATATGGTCAATTTTGGAGAAGGTCCCGTGAGGTGCTGAGAAGAAGGTATATCCTTTTGTTTTAGGATAAAATGTTCTGTAGATATCTGTCAGGTCCATTTGTTTCATAACTTCTGTTAGTTTCACTGTGTCCCTGTTTAGTTTCTGTTTCCACGATCTGTCCATTGAAGAAAGTGGTGTGTTGAAGTCTCCCACTATTATTGTGTGAGGTGCAATGTATGCTTTGAGCTTTACTAAAGTGTCTCTAATGAATGTGGCTGCCCTTGCATTTGGTGCGTAGATATTCAGAATTGAGAGTTCCTCTTGGAGGATTTTACCTTTGATGAGTATGAAGTGTCCCTCCTTGTCTTTTTTGATAACTTTGGGTTGGAAGTCGATTTTATCCGATATTAAAATGGCTACTCCAGCTTGTTTCTTCAGTCCATTTGCTTGGAAAATTGTTTTCCAGCCTTTCACTCTGAGGTAGTGTCTGTCTTTTTCCCTGAGATGGGTTTTCTGTAAACAGCAGAATGTTGGGTCCTGTTTGTGTAGCCAGTCTGTTAGTCTATGTCTTTTTATTGGGGAATTTAGTCCATTGATATTAAGAGATATTAAGGAAAAGTAATTGTTGCTTTCTTTTATTTTTGTTGTTAGAGTTGGCATTCTGTTCTTGTGGCTGTCTTTTTGGTTTGTTGAATGATTACTTTCTTGGTTGTTCTAGGGCGTGATTTCCGTCCTTGTATTGCTTCTTTTCTGTTATTATCCTTTGAAGGGCTGGATTCGTGGAAAGATATTGTGTGAATTTTTTTTTGTCATGGAATACTTTGGTTTCTCCATCTATGGTAATTGAGAGTTTGGCTGGGTAAAGTAGCCTGGGCTGGCATTTGTGTTCTCTTAGTGTCTGTATAACATCTGTCCAGGCTCTTCTGGCTTTCATAGTCTCTGGTGAAAAGTCTGGTGTAATTCTGATAGGCCTTCCTTTATATGTTACTTGACCTTTCTCCCTTACTGCTTTTAATATTCTATCTTTATTTAGTGCATTTGTTGTTCTGATTATTATGTGTCGGGAGGAATTTCTTTTCTGGTCCAGTCTATTTGGAGTTCTGTAGGCTTCTTGTATGATCATGGGCATCTCTTTTTTTATGTTTGGGAAGTTTTCTTCTATTATTTTGTTGAAGATATTAGCTGGCCCTTTAAGTTGAAAATCTTCATTCTCATCAATTCCTATTATCCGTAGGTTTGGTCTTCTCATTGTGTCCTGGATTACCTGGATGTTTTGAGTTAGGATCCTTTTGCATTTTGTATTTTCTTTGACTGTTGTGTCGATGTTCTCTATGGAATCTTCTGCACCTGAGATTCTCTCTTCCATTTCTTGTATTCTGTTGCTGATGCTCGCATCTATGGTTCCAGATCTCATTCCTAGGGTTTCTATCTCCAGCGTTGCCTCGCTTTGGGTTTTCTTTATTGTGTCTACTTCCCCTTTTAGTTCTAGTATGGTTTTGTTCATTTCCATCACCTGTTTGGATGTGTTTTCCTGTTTTTCTTTAATGATTTCTACCTGTTTGGCGGTGTTTTCCTGCTTTTCTTTAAGGACTTGTAACTCTTTAGCAGTGCTCTCCTGTAATTCTTTAAGTGACTTATGAAAGTCCTTCTTGATGTCCTCTATCATCATCATGAGAAATGTTTTTAAATCTGTGTCTAGATTTTCGGTTGTGTTGGGGTGCCCAGAACTAGGTGGGGTGGGAGTGCTGCGTTCTGATGATGGTGAGTGGTCTTGATTTCTGTTAGTAGGATTCTTACGTTTGCCTTTCGCCATCTGGTAATCTCTGAAGCTAGCTGTTTTAGTTGTCACTGTTAAGAGCTTGTTCTTCAGGTGACTCTGTTAGCCTCTATAAGCAGACCTGGAGGGTAGCACTCTCCTTAGTTTCAGTGGGCAGAGTATTCTCTGCAGGCAAGATCTCTTCTTGCAGGGCAGGTACCCAGATATCTGGTGTTTGAACCAGACTCCTGGCAGAAGTTGTGTTCCACTCACTAGAGGTCTTAGGATCTCGTGTGGAATCCTGTGTGGGCCCTTGCGGGTGTCAGGCGACTCCGCTGGCAAGGTAGCCCGGGGCTCGAGTGGAGCGGAAGGGGTTTGTGCCCCAGATCAAGCCCGGGTAGCCTGCTTCCCTATGTACCTCATTCTCAGGTTCTGCGCGATTGGATTGGGGCAGGCGCTGTGTTCCACTCACCAGAGGTCTTAGGATCCCGTGGGGAGTCCTGTGTGGGCCCTTGCGGATGTTGGGCAAGACTCTGCTGGCAAGGTAGCCCGGGGCTCGAGTCGAGCGGAAGGGAATTGTGCCCCAGATCAGGCCCGGGTAGTCTGCTTCCCCATGTACCTCAGTCTCAGGTTCCGCGCGATTGGATTGGGGCAGGCGCTGTGTTCCACTCACCAGAGGTCTTAGGATCCCGTGGGGAGTCCCGTGTGGGCCCTTGCGGATGTTGGGCAAGACTCTGCTGGCAAGGTAGCCCGGGGCTCGAGTTGAGCGGAAGGGACTTGTGCCCCAGATCAGGCCCGGGTAGTCTGCTTCCCCATGTACCTCAGTCTCAGGTTCCGCGCGATTGGATTGGGGCAGGCGCTGTGTTCCACTCACCAGAGGTCTTAGGATCCCGTGGGGAGTCCCGTGTGGGCCCTTGCGGGTGTTGGGCAAGACTCTGCTGGCAAGGTAGCCCGGGGCTCGACTGGGAGACTTTTAATTACTGCTTTTTGTATCTATGTGTTATAGATAAGTTTAAATTCCTTATCTGATCTTGATTTAACTTTGGCAGGTACTATACATCAAGAAAATTATCCGTTTTGTGAGACTTTTCACTTTTATACAGTATCACATTTAAAACATGTCCTTATGACTCTCTGAATACTGTCAATGTCAATTGTTGTATTCCCCTTTTCATCTCAAATGTTATTAATTAAAATATTCTTCCCCCCTCACTTGTTAGTTAATTTGGTTAGGAACTTGTCAATCTTACTGACTCCTCAAGGAACTATTTTTTCAATGGTTCTTTATATTGTCAGTTTTATCTATCTATCTATCTATCTATCTATCTATCTATCTATCTATCTATCTATCTATCTATCTACTTATTTATTTATCCATTAGGGTGTGATTTCTTTTTTTGTTCTAGAGCTTTTCTTCTTTTTGTTCTAGAGCTTTCAGGTGTGATATTAAATTACTCATTGATACCTCTTTTTCTTCCTCTTCCTCCCCATTGCTCCTCTTCTTCCCCCTCCCATTCTCTCCTCCTCTTCCTCTTCTTGTTTTTCTTGTTCTTATTAATCTCCCTCTTCCTCCCCCTCCACATTCCTCCTCTTCCCCCTCCCCCACCTCCTCTTACTCCCCTGTTCTTGTTCTTGTTCTTGTTCTTGTTCTTGTTCTTGTTCTTGTTCTTGTTCTTGTTCTTGTTCTTGTTCTTGTTCTTCTTCTTCTTCTTCTTCTTCTTCTTCTTCTTCTTCTTCTTCTTCTTCTTCTTCTTCTTCTTCTTCTTCTTCTCCTCCTCCTCCTCTGCCTCCTCCTCCTCCTCCTCCTCTTCCTCCTCCTCCTCCACCATTGTGGCTTCTTAAGACCAAATTTACTGTGTCTCACAAATTTGTGTAAGCCATGTTCTTATTTTCTTTCAATTCTTGAAAGGTTTTCTGTCTTGATCCATTCTGCATTCAGTCATGAAGTTTTTTTAGTTCCCACAATATTATAAGTTTTCTCTTTTTCTCCCCTTTTTTCTTTTTTAAAATTTATTCTTTAATTAGGTATTTTCTTCATTTACATTTCAAATGCCAACCCAAAAGTCACCCAGACCCTCCCCACCCCACTTCCCTACCCATCCACTCCCACTTCTTGGCCCTAGTGTTCCCCTGTACTGAGGCATATAAAGTTTGTAAGACCAAGGGGCCTCTCTTTCCAATGATGGCCGACTAGGCCATCTTCTGATACATATGCAGCTAGAGACATAAGCTTCAGGGGTACTGGTTAGTTCATATTGTTGTTCCACCTATAGGGTTGCAGACCCCTTTAGCTCCTTGGGTACTTTCACTAGCTCCTCTATTGGGGGCCCTGTGATCCATCCAATAGCTGACTGTGAGCATCCACTTCTGTGTTTGCTAGGCCCTGGCATAGTCTCACAAAAGACAGCTACATCAGGGTCCTTTCAGCAAAACCTTGATGGTGTATGCAATGGTGTCAGCATTTGGTGGCTGAATATGGGATGGATCCCCGGATATGGCAGTCTCTAGATGGTCCATTCTTTCGTCTCAGCTCCAAAATTTGTCTATGTGAGTCCTTCTATGGGTGTTTTGTTCCCAATTCTAAGAAGGGGCAAAGTGTCCAAACTTTGGTCTTCATTCTTCTTGAGTTTCATGTGTTTTGCAAATTGTATCTTGTATCTTGGGTATTCTAAGTTTCTGGGCTAATATCCACTTATCAGTGAGCACATATTGTGTGAGTTCATTTGTGATTGGGTTACCTCACTCAGGATGATGCCCTCCAGGTCCATCCATTTGCCTAGGAATTTCATAAATTCATTCTTTTTAATAGCTGAGTAGTACTCCATTGTGTAAATGTACCACATTTTCTGTATCCATTCCTCTGTTGAGGGGCATCTGGGTTTTTTCCAGCTCCTGGCTATTATAAATAAGGCTTCTATGAACATAGTGGAGCATGTGTCCTTCTTACCGGTTGGGACATTTTCTGGATATATGCCCAGGAGAGGTATAGCGGGATCCTCTGGTATTACTATGTCCAATTTTCTGAGGAACCGCCAGACTGATTTCCAGAGTGGTTGTACAAGCTTGCAATCCCACCAACAATGGAGGAGTGTTCCTCTTTCTCCATATCCTTGCCAGCATCTGCTGTCACCTGAATTTTTGATGTTAGCCATTCTGACTGGTGTGAGGTGGAATCTCAGGGTTGTTTTGATTTGCATTTCCCTGATGATTAAGGATGTTGAACATTTTTTCAGGTGCTTCTCTGCCATTCGGTATTCCTCAGGTGAGAATTCTTTGTTTAGCTCTGAGCCCCATTTTTTAATGGGGTTATTTGATTTTCTGCAGCCTACCTTCTTGAGTTCTTTATATATATTGGATATTAGTCCCCTATCTGATTTAGGATAGGTAAAACTCCTTTCCCAATCTCTTGGTGGTCTTTTTGTCTTGTTGACGGTGTCTTTTGCCTTGCAGAATCTTTGCAACTTTATGAGGTCCCATTTATTGATTCTCAATCTTACTGCACAAGCCATTGCTGTTCTATTCAGGAACTTTTCCCCTGTACCCATATCTTCGAGGCTTTTCCCTACTTTCTCCTCTATAAGTTTCAGTGTCTCTGGTTTTATGTGGAGTTCCTTAATCCACTTAGATTTGAACTTAGTACAAGGAGATAAGTATGGATCAATTCACATTCTTCTACACGATAACCACCAGTTTTGCCAGCACCATTTGTTGAAAATGCTGTCTTTTTTCCACTGGATGGTTTTAGCTCCCTTGTCAAAGATCAAATGACCATAGGTGTGTGGGTTCATCTCTGCGTCTTCAATTCTGTTCCAATGGTCTACTTTTCTGTTTCTATACCGGTACCATGCAGTTTTTTATCACAATTGCTCTGTAGTACAGCTTTAGGTCAGGCATGGTGATTCCACCAGAGGTTCTTTTATCCTTGAGAAGACTTTTTGGTATCCTAGGTTTTTTGTTATTCCAGATGAATTTGCAGATTGCTCTTTTTAATTCGTTGAATAATTGAGTTGGAATTTTGATGGGGATTGCATTGAATCTGTAGATTGCTTTTGGCAAGATAGCCATTTTTACAATGTTGATCCTGCCAATCCATGAGCATGGGAGATCTTTCCATCTTCTGAGATCTTCTTTATTTTCTTTCTTCAGAGACTTGAAATTCTTATCATACAGATCTTTCAATTCCTTAGAGTCATGCCAAGATATTTTATATTATTTGTGACTATTGAGAAGGGTGTTATTTCCCTAATTTCTTTCTCAGCCTGTTTTTCCTTTGTGTAGAGAAAGGGCATTGGCTTGTTTGAGTTAATTTTATATACAGCTACTTCATTGAAGCTGTTTATCAGGCTTAGGTGTTCTCTGGTGGAATTTTTAGGGTCACTTATATATACTATCATATCATCTGCAAAAAGTGATATTTTGACTTCCTCTTTTCCAATTTGTATCCCTTTGATCTCCTTTTGTTGTCTAATTGCTCTGGCTAGGACTTCAAGTACAATGTTGAATAGGTATGGAGAGAGTGGACAGTCTTGTCTAGTCCCTGATTTTAGTGGGATTGCTTCCGGCTTCTCATCATTTACTTTCATGTTGGCTACTGGTTTGCTATAGATTGCTTTTTTCATGGTTAGGTATGGGCCTTGAATTCCTGTTCTTTCCAAGACTTTTACCATGAATGGGTGTTGGATCTTGTTGAATGCTTTTTCTGCATCTAACGTGATGATCCTGTGGTTTTTGTCTTGCTAACCGAATCCAAGAACATATCGAAACAATCATCCATCCTGACCAAGTAGGTTTCATCCCAGGGATGCAGGGATGGTTCAATATATGGAAATCCATCAATGTAATCTAGTATATAAACAATCTCCTATATTTCTTTAAGCGAGTTATTAATGCCCTTCTTAAAACCCTCTACCAGCTTCATGAGATATGATTTTAAATCCGACCCTTGCTTTTTGGTTGTGTTGGGGTATCCAGGACTCGCTGTGTTGGACATACTGGTTTCTGATGCTGCTGAATGGTCTTGGTTTCTGTTAGTAATATTCTTACATTTGCCTTTTGCCATCTGGTAATGTCTGGTGTTAGATGTTCTAGCTGTTTCTGGCTAGAGCTTGTTCCTCCTGTGATTCTGTTAGCCTCTGTCAACACTCCTTGGATTCCAACTCTCTCCTGAGTCCCAGGAGTCAGAGCACTCTCTGCAGGCAAGCTCTCCTCTTGCAGGGAAGGTGTCCAGAGTTCTGGGTCTCAGCTCCACCTCCTGGCTGAGGATGAAAGGGCGAAGTGACCCTTTCCAAAAAGCTCTGTTTCTTCTGTGGCTCTTCTGCTCTCCTGTGCAGACTGGTCTCCGAGAGACCTGGGATACAAGATGGTGCTCTCACCTGAGACGCAGAGTCTGAACCCTCTCTGCAAGTTTACTCTCCTCAGTGATCCTAAGATCCTGGGTGTGCTTAGGTGCCTGCGGAGTGGAGAGTCTTCTGGGGACTGTGGGACTGTCTGCTGAGTTCACACCCAAGGTGGTGCAAGGGTGAAAAATCTCCTATATTTATTGAATTTCTCAGCTATGTGCTTTGTTGTCTTCCTTAGCATATGTAGTTGTTTTCTGGTATTCTCGCAGATTTTAGAAATCTTGACAAATGAGATTCTTCCGGGATAGGTTTCAAGAAATTGAAAAGCTTATGTGTAATAGAAGAAACAAATATCCTTGAGAAAAAAAATGTGAAGACACCCTTACTAAATATGCATTTGATGGGCAAAATATAGAAAATCTATTAGAACACTAAAATAAATAACCCAAAACCTCAACCATTTAATTATCAAGTAGAGAAATAAACTGAACATAGTTCTCAAAAGAAGAAACATATATGTTCACTGGACTTGAAAAAAAATGTTCAACATTCTTAGCAAAGAAATGCAAGCTGAAACGTCATTTCAATATTTAGAGTTCACCTCACCACAGGCAGAATGGCTACCCTTAAGGAAATGAATAGCAACAACAAAAAGTGTTGATTAGGATGTGGGTGAAGAATATTTAAGAACTGCTTGTAGGAATTTAAAACTGCTTTACTCACTATGGAAATCAGTATGGAGAAGCTAAAAAAAAAATTTGATGCAACTATATCACTCCAGAGTATGCAAAGGAGAGGATATATAGCACATCATGTATTAGCTGCTCATTCATGTTTCGTACAAATGTATTCATACTAACGTACTATGAAACTGCCCGTAGTCCCATCAACAGGCAAATAAAGAAAATTTGCCCCCCCATATATGTGCGTAAAGATCTAGATAAAACTTACATGAAATAAATTAGATCTAGAAAAATAAATATCACATCTTCTCTCATACATGGAATCTAGAAATGTTTATATATTGTGATATATATGTGATGGCATGAAAGTCAGAGAACTATGTAAGTGGGTAAAGGTAAAGGGAATTGATAGAAGGTACAAAAGTGTAATTGAAGTAAGAAAGACAAATATACATACATACATAATACATACATACATACATATTATACATACACACACATATATATACACACACACACATGAATATATATGTATGTATATATATACATATATACATATATATATATATATATATATATATATACCTATATAGATATATACTAACTGTATACTATGTACACACACACATATATATACATACTGTATATATGTACTAGATATTTATAGCTGGATATATAAGATATATAACACACATATATACATATATGTATATAGAGACAGTATATGTATGCATATATACATATATACACACATATAAACTTTTTTGGGTACCCTTTTTTACCTTTAACCCACTTTTTTGCTTTTTTAAAATTTTCTTCACTGTTTCTCTGTTATCAAACAGTAGTTTTATAAAATTGCCTCCCTTCTTAGACCTTTTCTCATATTTTATTACATTCATGGTACATTAACTTTGGTTGAATTTCTAAAAAATATTAGATCATGCAACTAAAAGATATGTGAACCTCTCTCTAAGTTAAGAAGAGAGAATTCTCAGTTTTGATTCTTCACAGAATTCTTTGTCATCTTTCCCGTGAACAAATCTTTTTTACAGCAGTGGAGTATAAATAAACAGGCTCGTGACAAGAATTCAGAACAACCAGTTTTGTTGGTTATTTATGTGTATGTTAACATATTGAGTGCCATAAGTGGAAATGACAATTGGAAATCTTCCAATTAATGGTTATTAAGCCCTCTATGGTGATGGACTGAACCTACATATGCTGAATGAATTGGGTAGTATCATACACTAGCTAAAATTATCATTTTTGACTTAGAGCATTCTAGGTGGAGTGAAGGCTCTGAGCAACAGTCACTTTTAAAATTTTTAGAAAATTACTTAATCTCCCTGAGGCAAAATTGTTTAATATCAAAAAACTATTAGTAACTTGTAGGCCTTCTGAGAATAAGGGATGCATGCAAAGAAATCATAGTGCCTTTAAAAGACACTCTGACATGGCATGTATCAAAACAAGCACATGCATATCTCTTCATTCTGTATTTACGCAGCACTTCGTGACTGCCTTGATAAACAGAACACAGCACAGAGATACTACATAGACTTTTGTGCCATCTTCTGCTTGTCTTTCTTAGGAAAACCACTCTGGGAGTATTTGGCTCCTAAGAACTCTGATCCAAACTAATAATTTGGCCATGTCTTGTAGAGAGGAGGGAGAAGAAACAAAGAGCATCTGTGCTGCAGTTGATTTCCTCCAAATTTTTAATTTTCTACCCCATGTATAATAGGAGTACAAAAGTGTTAGCTATGATCCTAGACCTGTCAATTGTCAGTCAAACGTTGTGAATAAAATTTCAAGAATAGACCCAATTGAACCAAACAATACTAAGAATATTGAGTCACAGTGACAATGACAATGATCATGATGGTGATGACAATAAATTATTTTTCCACAGGCCACCATTTTTGCATATATAGTAACCCATAAATAGAACAGTGGTTTCCTAATTTGCTTATTGCTGGCATCAACATCATGACCAAAAGTAACTTGGGGAGAAAACTTTATTTCATTTTAAATTTTATTTATTACATCATGAAAGGAAGTAAGGACAGGAACTCAAGGAAAGAACCTGGAGGCAGAAACTGAAGCAGAGGCCAGGGAGGAGTGCTATTTATTGAATTATTCCTCATGGTTCACACATTTTCTTCTTTCTTCTCTTTTTATTTTGTTATTTGAACCAGAATGTTTTTAAAAATTAAAATATTACATCATTCTACCCTTCTGTCTCTTACTCTTGCCCCATGAGCTCCTCCTAAAATTCATAGACTCTTTTTCTTTAATTATTATTGCTAACTATTATTATATATGACTAAATAAGTATATAACTACAATTTGGTGAATTCATTTAGTATTGCTTGTGTGAATATGTTCTATCAGTTTACTTTTTTATATACCCAAGACAACTTTCCTAGGACTGGCACCACCCACAGTTGTTTGGATACTGCCACATTGGACTTTATTCAGACAAATCATCTACAGGCTTCTATATGGGCCAGCCTGAGGTAGGCACTTTTTTTCCAAAGTAACTGGCTGCTTCAGGTTACTGTTATCAAAGTCAAAAGCCATTCTTCCCTCCATGTCTTTCCAACCATGCAAGGATGTACCCTAAAACTGAGGCCAGCGTGAGGTAGGCATTTTTTTTCCAGTTAAAGTTCCATTTCCCCAGATGACTCTAGCTTATGTCAAGTTGACATAAAAACTAGCAAGCACATCTAGGTTAACATCTAAGGATAAATTTAAGTATTTCATCCATTAAACTCATTTAATCCAATAACACTATTATTACCATGTTTTATGTATTGAACAGTTAACTTACAGAGATGTTGAGTGTTCCAGCTGGCATTCTTTTTCTTTTGTATGTAAAAAATATTTCTCAGGCCTAGTAATAGAATATAATACTTCTGAGCCTGGTTTGGTTGATTCCTAGTTGGTTGCACTCATGTACATGCAATTAGCTGTTGGCTCACAAAAGGCCTGGAGTCCACAACCATCTCCCTTCCATTTCTGGCTGTTGCTTCCACCTCTGAGAATATTGAGATGGCTCTGTAATGTCTTCCTTGATTCTCTAGAAGGCTAATCTAGACTTCTTTCTGTGCTGTTGGCAGCATTCCAGAACAATGAATGAAGGATTAAAGGGCTCCACAGGCTACATCTTCAGACTGATATAATGTCATTTCTGTGTTATTTTCTTCACCAGAACAAGTTGCAAGGCTTCCCAGACTCTAGGGATCATTTTCAAGGGTGAGTAAATTGTTTCTGTATCTTAGGAAAAACTGTTGCAAAGAATCGGGGTACATTGTGTAACAGTTAATCTCCATTGTTTACTACATTTGGAGTCACCCGGGAGATATACGACTAGGGTTGTCTTCAAGAAATCTGGGGAAGGAATACATTCCATAGATGTGGCTTGAGCATCTCATGGAATGCAGTTCCAATTGAACAAAGGAGGATGCTTACATCATCCCTCTTTGACTCTTGACTGTGGACACAAAGTTACTGGCTGATTCAGGTTACTGTCATCAAAGTCAAAAGTTACTCTTCCCTCCATGTCTTTCCAACCATCCAAGGATGTACACTAAAACTGAGGCAAAACAAAGTCTTCTTTCTTTAAGCTTCATATGTCCAGGCATTTAGTCAGAGCAATGAGATAGCATACAAGAGGAGAGTTTCCTAGAGTCATTTTTTAGTAATAGTGTTATGGAATATAATGTGGTGAGGGGGTACCTGGTGGGTCCAAGGCAAGGTGTCCCCCTGAAAAATCACATCATGCAACATATCTGATATAAGGGTGTGTTTTGGGGGGAAGGGAGGGGAGTAAGGACCTGGAAAAGGGTAAAGGCAACCAAGTGGACATGTAGACAGGCAGACAGACGGGATCAGAGTCATGAGGGCAGAGAAGATGATAGGGCATAGAGAAAGACAGAAAAGAGGAGAGAGAGACTGTCCTGGAACATATGGAGAGAGAGAGAGAGACAAACAGAGACAGAGAGAGAGACAGAGAGAGAGAGAGAGAGACAGACAGACAGACAGACAGACAGAGACAGACAAAGAGAGAGACAGAGATATGGAAATCTAAGGTGGTGAGCAGTCCATGGTCCTAGGTTCCTGGGAGGATCCTAGTAAAATAGCCTATAAGCTAACAAATAAACTATCTTAGGTACTTGCCCATTTTTATACATATCAGTGACAAATCCAGAATATGAATTCTGGAAACAGGACTCCAGAAGGTATATTCTTTACTCCCCTCACTAGTGCATCTGAGTGTGTGATAGATATCATGAGCTATCAGTAAAAGAATACACTAGAAGATGGCTGACCTCTTTGACAACCCAGAACCTCAAACTGCCATAGTATAGCATGTAGATAACATGAATCTTTGATTTGCAATTTGTAGGTGTTTGTCCTTGGATAAATGTCTTGACTTCTTGACTTTCAAGTACCTCACATTGAATAATCTTTATAGTAATTGAGTAAAATACTGAAGCTACTGCCATCTTTGCTATGACACAGCATATTATGTAAAATAATACAATAAATTAAAAGATTTATGGGCACATTCTTAAAGAGGATATGGTCTTAATAAAAATGGCAGTACTGTTTTACATGTGTTAAGTGGTTAGGAAATGTATAACTATTAAAGCATGTATGACATACAGTCAGCTTGTAAATCTGAAAGTCAGAGGCTGAAGTGGTAGATTGAGAGATGGAGGGTTATCTGAAATCAGCTGAAATGTTCTAACACTGAATATCGTTGAATATGAATCAAAACATGATGAACTAAGAAAGATGGGAGGGGGAAATGCACATCTTATGTGTTCTGAGTGTTTCCAAATGGTTTGTTTCAGCTGAATATAGTTTTGTCTGTCTAATTTTTCTTACAGAAAAAAAATGGACATAAGAAAATTAAATGTTCAGCCTGTTAGAATTGTTTACTAATATACCCATCATTTTGTAACAACACTATCTTTTCAAACCATAAAATTGATTATTAGCATTCATCTAGTCCTTATTACCACTCAATAAATATCAACTCATTAATCTTTTTAAATGACATTTCATTTAATAAACAGACAGATGTGTTTAATTGGATGATATATGAGGAAAGAATGTGTGAGTATCCAGGGATCTAGGAAAAGTAAAGACAGTGAAAAAACTTGCCAGTGCAGTTCCAACAATAGCTAGCCAATCCATGTGTCTTACCTCCTTGGCAAGAAAAATCAACTGGGAAATGGATGGGTCAGGCCTCAAGGACACTGGTTATTGAGGTCTGCCAACTTACTCCTCTTGTTCTGTCTAATCCTGCTCATCTAGCAAACCTGCACTTGTGACTTACCTCATGCCATTAGGAGGCCTCATTCTCCTGCTGACATAAACAGTCGGAACTGCATGGCCATTACATTTCTTAGTGTAAATTGCAAAATTGGCACTCTTCTTTGTATATCAGACTCTTGTAAGTTTCCAAGATTTAATGAAATTCAAACATACTGACACATTCCATTTTGTGGATCTGCAAACAGAGGAACAGATGCTAGGATGTCATGACCTGCAGCTGCCACCCCAATAACCCAGATACCCATCCTCTAACTTGAAGTGCTGGAACGTAACTGAATTCTGGACGGACATTTGCATGGGGCCAGATTTAAGGCAGGATTTTCCTAAGGTTCATTTTCTTTAACCTTGGACCAATTTTTCCTTCTAACCCTGTTCTTAGTTTGAGGATTGAAATCTATGTAACAAATATCTTTCAAACCTTACCTTCAATCATAGCATCTACACTAATAACAAACTGGGTTTTGAATAGGTGATTTTGAATAACTTTGCACCCATGAAAACTGATTTTTCTCTTCCTTCAGGATATAAATTAGTTTAGAAAGAAAATGATTATGATACTCATATTTCTATCCTTTATTCACTGTGAACAAAGTCTAAGCTAACAAAAGCACATAGATTGGTGTCTTTAAAAAAGAACCTGGAGGTAAATTGACTTTCAACGGTAAGAGTTTGCTTCATTGTAATACTATCTGACATCTAAGCTGGTGAATGCATCTGAAGCAAACTTATGTTTGCAGGAGGATGGATTGTAAGCTTCACCAATGGCCAAGTACGAATACTAATACAACAAAACAGAGGTGTCTATATTTGTTGTAGTTGAAAAGCAAAAATAATTGTTCAGTAAGGTAAATTACCACCTGCATTATAGACTGAACTCTTGCAAAAATTGCAAAGCTCAATTCCAGCAACATCTGTGATTTCATAATGTTTAAACTCATTTAATCATAGTTTGCATCTTTCTAGGTCAGAACTCTAGTACTTTGTGATTGCATGCATATTTGTGGCTTTTAACTATTCTCTCAATAATTTTCTTAGGAGGTAATTATTTGTTGAACAAAGATTTACAAAATACATTATTTGAATATCAGATATTGTGTCACCTGTGACATATACAGAAATCACATGTTGTTTGGCTTCTTAGTGCTTGAGATATGACTGAGGAAAAATACAAATTATATGAATGTGAGTACATTTCATTCATTTTTCAGTCAATAAACTCATAAAGCTAAGTTGAACTTCCAGGATTCATCCTAGACATTGAGCATGCAACAATGAATTCAAGAGACAAAGTCCTTGCTGAGGAGAAGAGTACGTTATAATGCAGAAAACAGATAAAGAAATGAGAAAATTTCAGATGGCTATGAGGGCTAAGATGAATATAAAGCAGAGTGAATATATGTGGATGGGGTAGAGAGGGCAGTGTTCACGTGCTAGCATTATTACTGAGTGAATTGTTAAAGCTACTAGGGTTATTGGGGATGGCTTTTCTGAATGGTTACATCTGTGCTGTGATAAAAATATCAGGAAATAGCCAGCTGCGAGGATCAGAATGATTTTTTTTAAGTAGTGAACAACAGTTATAAAAGCTCTAGGAAACAAACTGTTTCCGCCTGCTACAGGCAGCAAGTCATGAAATACAGGATCAAAGATGTCTACAGGCAGATAACATAGGGTCAAACATGTGTGCAGACAGAGAACATGGGGTCAACAATGTTAAAGCAACCTCAATACCATTTAAAAAAAAAGCATTTCTCTTTCATCTTAAAAGTGCTCAGTGTTAGTAGTGAGGGTTAAACACCAAAGTATCCTGATTCATGTTTCCAATACATCACTCAGGGACAACATAGAAATAGCTTAACAAGAAACTTTTACTAGAATCCAGAGGGCAAGCTGTGGTGATGAGAAATATTTTATCCATAAAGAAAGTTGCAGTGCACTTGGTGTGCTTTTAAAACCAAGACATTGCAGATGTAAGTATTGGAAGGGGCGTTGGGCTAACACATGTGAGACCAGGGCATCAGAGGACAGAGCTCCCGCTTTGAAGGATAGATGGTATCTTTCTTAGCTGTGCAACTCTTTTGCTTAGCTCAAAGAATCATGCATCCTTAATGAAGTGAGTGTTATTTGAAGTGGAAACTTAAAAGTTCTTTCAAAAGTCAGTTGTGTTGGATGGTGCTTTACTCGGGCAAATGTGAAGGTATATTTCACTGAAGTAGATTCAGGTGAAAGGATATTTTGCTAAGGCAGACATGTGAAGGAATGTTTCACTGAAACAGACACGGGTGAAAGTTTGTATTGATAAAGCATGCATGTGAAAGGATGAGTGATGAAGGATTGTTTGCTAACAACATACATGTACTCGCTCACCTTACATTGCATGGTTGAACTCCATTCATCGGCATTCTATAGACAGAATTGCATCAAAAAATTTCTTGTGAGGTTCCTTCAGCTTCTTGCTACTTTCTTGGACTCAGGCAATTGGCAGAGTGCTGGCAGCTAATACAGACTCACATGGAATTTTGCTAAGACAGACTCACATGCTGAGGTAAGACACATGGTAAGGCAAGTCCCGTGGAGGACACTTGATTTTTAGAGGGAGTATAAATAGGACTCAATGGACAGTGATGGGGGTTTGGCTTGGCTTAGCTTCCTTACCCCATAGGCTTAAATTTTTCTCAACCCTACGTTTAATAATGGTTCTTAAATGCTTTAACCTCCCTTCTAGCCTATTCCCACTGGAGGTAGTGGAAAAGAAAGGTTATTAGGATATGGGGAAAATGGACTTGTTTAGAAAGTGTTCTTTGGAGCAAATCCCATCTATAGTGTCAGGAAATCAGCAGTTCAGTTTACAGGATTCAGCAGTGGCAGCTCGATCCATTTGCAAATTTTATAAATATACCAGCAGTCCAGTTTGGTAGAGTCAGGATAGTAAACACAAATCAGGAGCGGTGGCACAACCTAGGAGAGGCAGCCAGGCCTCCTCTGATTCTGCGTGAGTTAGCAGGAGGACCACTAGGAATGCCAAGAGAAGTTCTTGGCCTTGGATCTTTCAGTGAAGACTCAAGTTCAAGACGTGTTGCAAAGTTAGCTATGCACTTCAGTTACTTTTCCCAGTTAGACGTTATTAACAGAATCAGTACACTTGCTGACTAATCTGCTAGCCCTGGCTTGGAAAAGCCAATCCCGAGACTAATATTTTCAGCCCTGCCAAGTTTATTTTTATTGTCCTTTTCATCTTGTACCTCTTTTCTCCTTCCTCATCATTTTGATTTTGTTTGCTAATCTTGAATACTCAGACATCTACTACAATATTTAGCAATTTATAGTATTACCAAATACGTTCTATAAAATAACATGTTCAAACACCTATGATATGTATGGTCTGAAGCATGACTAAGAGTATATTACTATTTTCTTAGGGAAAATCTAATGCGGAATTTTCATTTCTTACTACAGTAATTTAAGAACAATCAGACACTTCAACATGGATACAAAAAATGTGGTACATTTACACAATGGAGTAGTACTCAGCTATTAAAAAGAATGAATTTATGAAATTCCTAGGCAAATGATTGGACCTGGAGGGCATCATCCTGAGTGAGGTAACACAATCACAAAAGTACTCAAATAATATGTACTCACTGATAAGTGGATATTAGCCCAGAAACTTAATATAGTGAGATATAAGGTACAATTTGCAAAACACATGAACTGAAGAAGAACGAAGACCAAAGTGTGGACACTTTGCCCCTTCTTAGAATTGGAAACAATCACCCATGGAAGGAGTTACAGAGACAAAGTTTGGAGCTGAGACAAAAGGATGGACCATCAAGAGACTGCCATATCCAGGGATCCATCCCATAATTAGCCTCCAAACAATGACACCATTGCATACACTAGCAAGAGTTTGGTGCAAGGACCGTGATATAGCCATCTCTTGTGAGACTAGGCCGGGGCCTAACAAACACAGAAGTGGATGCTCACAGTCAACTATTGGATGGATCACAGGGCCCCCAATGGAGGAGCTAGAGAAAGTATCCAAGGAGCTAAAGAGATCTGCAACCCTGTAGGTGCAACATTATGAACTAACCAGTACCCCGGAGTTCTTGACTCTAGCTGCATATGTATCAAAAGATGGCCTAGTCGGCCATCACTGGAAAGAGAGGCCCACTGGACAGGCAAACTTTATATGCCCCAGTACAGGGGAACGCCAGGGCCAAAAAATGGGAATGGGTGGGTAGGGGAGTTGGGGGGAGGGTGTGGGAGGCTTTTGGGATAGCATTGGAAATGTAATTGAGGAAAATACATAATAAAAAAATAAGAGAAGAAAAAAGAAAAGAATACTCAAAGTAAAAAAACAAAATAAAATAAATATGTTAAAAAAAAAAAGAAGAAGAAATGGTGGTTGCGTTTTCCTTGCTGGTCGAGTTGGATGCGACATTTGATCACTCCAAAATATCACAGTTAATTATTTTTAATAAAATAAACCCTTTGAAGAGTATTTGTAACAATCTGTTGATATGTATAACATAGTATTTATTCTCTCAACTAGATTACACATTTATTCACTTTACATCCCAATATCTGGTCCCCATCTCCTATCACCCCCCTCCTCCAACACTTCCTTTCCCCATTCCCCCTCCTCTTCTCCTTTATGAAGTGGAGGCTCCCCTGGGTATCATCCCACCCGGACACATCAATTCTCTAGAGGACTAGGCACACCCTCTCCCACAGAAGTCAGACAAAGCAGCCCAGTTAGGGGAATAGGATCCACAGACAGGAAACAGATTCAGTGACAGCCTCTGCTCCAGTTGTTGGTATTCCTGTACGAAGATCAAGCTGCTTTTCTGCTACATATGTGCAGAGGACCTGTGTTCAGTCTATGCTTGCACGTTGGTTGGGTGGTTCAGTCTCTCAGAGACTCCAAGGGTCCAGGTTAGTTGACTCTGTTGATCTTCCTATGAAGTCCCCATCTTCTTTGGGTCCATCAATCCTTTCCCCAACACTTCCACAAGAGTCCACAAGCTCCATCTAATGTTTGCTGTTGGTCTCTGCATTGGTTTCCATTGGCTGCTATGTGGAGCCTCTAGAAAGACACTTATTAGGGGCCCTGTGTTCCATCCAATAGATGACTGTGAGCATCCACTTCTGTATTTGCCAGGCACTGGCATAGCTTCACAAGAGATAGCTATATCAGGGTCCTGTCAGCAAAATCTTGTTGGCATATGCAATAGTGTCTGTGTTTGGTGGTTGTATATGGGATGGATCCCCGGGTAGGGCAGTCTCTGGAGGGTCCTTCCTTCCATCTCAGCTCCAAACTTTGGCTCTGTAACTCCCTCCATGGGTATTTTGTTTCTCATTCTAAGAAGGAACGAAGTATCTGCACTTTGGTCTTCCTTCTTCTTGAGAGAAAGTGCCCAAGGAGCTAAAGAGGTCTGCAACCCTATAGGAGGAACAACAATATGAACTAACCTGTAACCTCCAGAGCTGTGTCTAGTTGCATATGTAGCAGAGGATGGCCTAGTCAGCCATCAATGGGAGGAGAGGCCCTTGGTCTTGCTAAGATCATATGCCTCCAATTCAGGGGAATGCCAACGCCAGAAAGCAGGAGTGGGTGGATTGGGGAGCAGAGCGGGGGGAGGGTATAGGGGACTTTGAGGATAGCATTTGAAATGTAAATGAGGAAAATATCTAATTAAAAAAAAGGATGACACGCAAAAGTCTTTGTGGTGACTATGAAGTCAGTGTTTTGAATTTTTTATTCTGAGAAAAAATATTATATTAAAGCCTGCTTTTGTGTACTGAAAATACTCTCTTGAAAAGAAATAAAATAATAAATTTTCTAAAAAGAAAAAGAGACAGTTATGCTATGATCCTGACTGCATTACAAATTTTAAAAGCACAAAAACTATAGTTCTTTTTTATTGATTATGTCTATGAGACCTATAATACTTACAATATAAGTAGATTATGAATAAATGTGTTGACTAATTAGATGATTAAGAACATAGAAACAGTTCAAGAATGGCCGGTCTTGGTAAAAGTGTATTTGAGTGATTCATACCTGGAATTACTTAATAGAAAGGGCATATTTGAGATGAGTTGTGCTTTGTTCTCCATGTAGATCATATGAGTCTTGAAGTCCCTTATTGAAGGTAAGAAAATTTCTGTAGAATATTCTTACTGACAGCCTCCACAATATATCTGTGTTTTGCCTACTTAATCACACTGTTGTGTGCTGCATCTTTATCATTTCAGCCATATGTTCTTACTGTCTTAGTCACAAATCCAGGGGATAACAAGGACAAAGTGGCATCATGAGAACACAGCTGCAGCTTTGGAAACAAATCTTGTGTCGGCTTAGTGATCCATTGGGTTTCAGCTGCATAGTTGCTTTTGGATGGATGCCTAAAATCTATGCAGTAAGACATGAGGGATTTTCAATAGAGAGTAGTGCCCTCCAACCTTTTGAGCAGTGCTTATTAACCTACAGCATTGTACAATAGACAGACAAGATGCATTTAATGATTTTTTTCCAGCAGGACAAAACATCCATTGATCATTTGGAAGTCTATTGAGAAAAAATTATCAAATAGCCAATTGATGCTTAAGTATCAGCAAGCTAAGTCCATTATTAATCTAGTTTCACTCATTTGACAAAGAAAACTTCAAGTTCATGATCTTGTAGATCACCCCAGACAAGGAATAAACAAGGGAAGCTTGGAGCAATTAACTTTTATTGAGTCAGGAAAAGAAAGTCACACTTGAAGAGGTAAAAACTTCTACCTTCCCTAAATCAGCTAAGGTTTAACATGTAAGACAAAATAATTTTTTACCAGGAAAGCATCTACTGTTACATTTGAATCATAATAAAGTAGACTGCTAGAACAGGAAGATCAATGATAATCCAGTTAAGTAGAATTAATCCCTGTAAAATGAAGAACGAGTACAATTTCATGGAGAAGGTAACTCTGCCTTATACTGTCAGCATAGGCATTGTTTTGGTATTGGAATGGACAGCCTATTCAGTGCCTAGAGAAAATGACATTTAAAAAACAAACACAAAATCCAAACCAGCTAGTACCTTAAGGTTAATTGCCTAAGGATGCCTGACACTGATCGTCAGATCTCTCTCTTTCTGGAAGGTTGTCTGATCTCTCTGTCTCTCTCTGACTCTGTCTCCCTCTGTGTTTCGCTCTGTCCCTCTGTCTCTGTCTCTCTCTCTTTTTCTCTCTCTCTGGAAGGCAGCTGCTGGGGGGAAGCACTTGGTGATTGGCCTCATAATCATGGCAGACAGGGCCTGAAAAGTTAAGGGCGATGTATGGGATCAATACTACTGACAGAACAAAACTTAAATATCTGGGGCTGGTCAGAATGCCCAGCGAGAAACTCTGAACTCTTCTAACTCTTAAGTGTACTATGTATAAACAGAGAGAAAGATACACATTTGGAAATTAATTCCTGCTGACAACAGCAAGGAATTAAGGAAGGATTAATTGTTCCTTTCCCTCTTGCCTGGAAACACATCCTCTCACTAGCTAGGTGAAAGGGAAGCTTGGAGCAATTAACTTTTATTGAGTCAGGAAAAGAAAGTCACACTTGAAGAGGTAAAAACTTCTACATAAGTGAATATACATAGACAAAAATATTCACACACACATACATACACATATTCACATTTTTTGTTGGGCCCAACCATCTGTCTCATCAACTTACACACACACACACACACACACACACACACACACACACACACACACACACACACATCACACATCCCTATGCTTACAAATGCATATATATTTGGTGGATGGAGCAAGAGTTTCATGAGCAGGTTTCATTGTGTACATGTCAGTGCAGAAAAAACTCACTCATTCTGGATGAAAATTAAGCCCCAACCATTATTGCTTAGAAGAAGAAACACTTTTACCTTTTTATTGAGTATAAAACCAGGAAAGGGGATAACATTTGAAATGTAAATAAAGAAAATATCTAATAAAAAATTCTCTGTCCTTTTCAATAAGAAGAAACCTGCCATTAAGAAAAAACGTAGTTACATCCATTTGCCTGCAAAGTTTATGATGTCCTCACTTTTAATAGCTGAGTTAGGATTCCATTGTGTAAATGAACCCACATTTTCTGTATCCATTCTTGGATTGAGGAGCATTTGGGTTGTTTCGAGCTTCTGCCTATTAGAAATAAGGGTGCTTATGAACACAAGTGGAGGATGTGACCTTGTCTAGCCTCAGTAGGAAAGGATGTGATTAATCATGTAGAAACTTAATGTCCCAGTGAAGGGAGATGCAAGCAAAGTGAGAGAAGAGTGGCTGAGATGGGGAGCACCCTCTCAGAAGCAAAAAGGAGGGGTGGAATGAAGAAATCATGGAGGGGGGATCAGAAAGGGGAGCAACATTTAGAATGTAAATAAATAAAATAATTAATAGAAAATAAATAACAAATAAAAGGAAACCCCTGTCTCATGGTCAGAAGCCCTCCGTCTCTCTGCTTTAATCTGCTTCTGCTGTGATTCTTGACTGTGTTTGCTCTCTTTCTTATTGTCATGGTTCCTTGCTCTTGTACTGTTTCAGGATACATGTGATCACATGGTATTCTAAGCATCTTTTGTTTCTTCCAAATGTTCACAAGTTCAAATAAAAATTCAAATCATAGATTCAATATGGAGTTACAACAGAGATGTTTACATGTGTTTCCATTAAGACCAGCTATCTAACTAAACATTCATTATCTGTCACTAGCTCCACAGGTTCATTAAGAGTTCATAACCAGTTGGAACATCTTCTGGATATATGCCCAGGAGAGGTATTACTGGATCCTCCAGTAGTACTATGTCCAATGTTCTGAGGAACCACCAAACTGATTTCCAGAGTGGTTGTACAGCTTGCAATCTCTCCAACAATGGAGGAGCGTTCCTCTTTCTCCACATTCTCGCCAGCATCTGCTGTCACCTGAGTTTTTGATCTTAGCCATTCTGACTGGTGTGAGATGGAATCTCAGGGTTAATTGATTTGCATTTCTCTGATGATTAAGGATGCTAAACATTTTTTCAGGTGCTTCTCAGCCATTCCGTATTCCTCAGGTGAGAATTCTTTGTTTAGCTCTGAGCCCCATTTTTTAATGGGGTTATTTGATTTTCTGAAGTCCACCTTCTTGAGTTCTTTATATATGTTGGATATTAGTCCCCTATCTGATTTAGGATAGGTAAAGATCCTTTCCCAATCTGTTGGTGGTCTTTTTGTCTTATTGACGGTGTCTTTTGCCTTGCAGAAACTTTGGAGTTTCATTAGGTCCCATTTGTCAATTCTCGATCTTACAGCACAAGCCATTGCTGTTCTATTCATGAATTTTTCCCCTGTGCCCATATCTTCGAGGCTTTTCCCCACTTTCTCCTCTATAAGTTTCACTGTCTCTGGTTTTATGTGGAGTTCCTTGATCCACTTAGATTTGAGCTTAGTACAAGGAGATAGGAAAGGATCAATTCGAATTCTTCTACATGATAACCGCCAGTTGTGCCAGCACCATTTGTTGAAAATGCTGTCTTCCACTGGATGGTTTTAGCTCCCTTGTCAAAGATCAAGTGACCATAGGTGTGTAGGTTCATTTCTGGGTCTTCAATTCTATGCCATTGGTCTACTTGTCTGTTGCTATACCAGTACCATGCAGTTTTTATCACAATTGTTCTGTAGTACAGCTTTAGGTCAGGCATGGTGAGTTCCCCAGAGGTTCTTTTATCCTTGAGAAGAGTTTTTGCTATCCTAGGTTTTTTGTTATTCCAGATGAATCTGCCGATTGCCCTTTCTAATTCATTGAAGAATTGAGTTGGAATTTTGATGGGGATTGCATTGAATCTGTAGATTGCTTTTGGCAAGATAGCCATTTTTACTATATTGATCCTGCCAATCCATGAGCATGGAAGATCTTTCCATCTTCTGAGATCTTTTTTAATTTCTTTCTTCAGAGACTTGAAGTTCTTATCATATAGATCTTTCACTTCCTTAGAGTCATGCCAAGGTATTTTATTTTATTTGTGACTATTGAGAATGGTGTTTTTTCCCTAATTTCTTTCTCAGCCTGTTTATCCTTTGTGTACAGAAAGGCCATTGACTTGTTTGAGTTAATTTTATATCCAGATACTTCACTGAAGCTGTTTATCAGGTTTAGGAGTTCTCTGGTGGAATTTTTGGGGTCACTTATAAATTCTGTCATATCATCTGCAAATAGTGATATTTTGACTTCTTCTTTACCAATTTGTATCCTCTTGATCTCCTTTTGTTATCTAATTGCTCTGGCTAGTAATTCAAGAACTATATTGAATAGGTAGGGAGAAAGTGGGCAGCCTTTTCTAGTCCCTGATTTTAGAGGGATTGCTTCAAGTTTTTCTCCATTTAGTTTGATGTTGGCTACTGGTTTGCCGTATATTGCTTTTATTATGTTTAGGTATGGGCCTTGAATTCCTGATCTTTCCAAGACTTTAATCATGAATGGGTGTTGGATTTTGTCAAATGCTTTCTCAGCATCTAACTAAATGATCATGAGGATTTTGTCTTTGAGTTTGTTTATAGAGTGGATTACCTTGATAGATTTCCATATATTAAACCACTTCTGCATCACTGGGATGAAGCCTACTTGATCATGATGGATGATCGTTTTGATGTATTCTTGGATACATTTAGCAAGAATTTTATTGAGTATGTTTGCATCGATATTCATAAGGGAAATTGTTCTGAAGTTCTCTATCTTTATTGGGTCTTTCTGTGGTTTAGGTATCAGAGTAATTGTGGCTTCATAGAATGGATTGGGTAGAGTACCTTCTAAGGACACATGCTCCACTATGTTCATGGCAGCCTTATTTATAATAGCCAGAAGCTGGAAAGAACCCAGATGGTACTCAACAGAGGAATGGATACAGAAAATGTGGTTCATTTACATAATGGAGTACTACTCAGCTATTAAAAGCAATGAATTTATGAAATTCCTAGGCAAATGGATGGACCCGGAGGGTATCATCCTGAGTGAGGTAACCCAATCACAAAAGAACTCCCTGATATGTATGTAAGTGGATATTAGCCCAGAAATTTAGTATATGCAAGATATAAGATACAATCTGCAAAACACATGAAACTCAAGAAGAATGAAGGTCAAAATGTGGACAATTTTTCCATTCTTAGAATTGGGAACAAAACACCCATGGAAGGCTTTACAGAGACAAAGTTTGGATCTGAGACGAAAGGATGGACCATCTAGAGACTGCCATACCTGGGGATCCATCCCATAATCAGCCTCCAAATGCTGACACCATTGTGTACACTAGCAAGATTTTGCTGAAAGGACCCAGATATAGCTGTCTCTTGTGAGGCTATGCTGGGGCCTGGCAAACACAGAAGTGGATGCTCACAGTTAGATGGATCACAGGGCCCCAAATGGAGAAGCTAGAGAAAGTACCCAAGGAGCTAAAGGGGTCTGTAACCCTATAGGTGAAACAACAATATGAACTAACCAGTACACTTTCTCCCCAGAGCTTGTGTTTCTAGCTGTATATGTATCAGAAGATTGCCTAGTCAGCCATCATTGGAAAGAGAGGCCCATTGGTCTTGCAAACTATATATGCCTCAGTACAGGGGAACGCCAGGGCCAAGAAGTGGGAGTTGGGGATAGGGGGGTGGGGGGAAGGGTATGGGGGGACTTTTGGGATAGGATTGGAAATGTAAATGAAGAAAATACCTAATTTAAAAAAAAGTGTTCATAACCATAACTCTTAAGTCTTAAGTTAGGACAGGTTTGTCAAGAGGCAAATCATCTTTCTTGTGTGTCGTTAGTTTTGAGGATTTGTATATATAAACTAGACAATATTTTTTTTTGTTTTTGAACCTCCAATAAATTGTTCATTATCAGTTTATGACCTTAGTTATCAGACAACAGTTGTACAGCTATTCTAGTAAGAATGTGTTCCTTGAACATACACCTCTTTCATGCTTGCTTTCTATTTTAGTGCAATTAGCCCGTGATACATGAAGGTTAACAGAGCCCTAATTTTAGCTTTCATATTACTGAGGGCTCAAAATTACTTGTATAAATTTAGGAATTCTGTAGAATTATTATTAGTAATTAAGAAACCATAAATTTGTCTATATAGCATCACTACAAGACAGTACATCTTTGCTTATCTGCAGAAAATCTGCCCAGTAGGGTGGGCTAATGCCCATGGATCATTATATTAATTTAATAGTAACAGGAAGGACATATTAGCTGCAAAATGAGATTTCTGAAATTCTTGCAATTCTGAATTGTCCATTGCAGACCATGCAATACAATATGCCATCTCTGGTACGTCACTTGTATGCATTTAGATTTTTCTAGACAGCTATTGATAGTTAATGTTCCATTTTTGAATGTCATTTCATTTAACTTTGTCTTATAGATTCATGGGTAAAGATGAAAGTCTGTAGCTAAATCTATAATTCCCATTAATTCATTCAAATTGCTTTATTTGGGAAGAAACTTGAGTTACTAGTGTGTCTGTGTAATGTTTGTAATATTAACTTTTCTACAGTATAGTTTATGCTTCAGGTAACTTTTATTAGTTTTTATTTTGTCTTTGTGAAAATACTACTTATGCTTCTTGTTCAAGTCCTAACATCCTCCAGCTGTTACTGTATAGAATTCATTCACCCTTTACAACGAAATTACAGTAGCCAGTTGATTGAATTTGTGTGTTGAATATAAAAGTTCTTTTCTCTTTCATTTGCCTGACCTACTTGTGTTTCTCCATGTGTTGTAGCTACAGTGAAACACTCAAGAATACAATACTCTTTAGAACACAAGGTGTATTTAGGTAACAAGTTAGAAGGTTTAAGGGAAAATGCATTGACATCACCCAACTTTGCTGAGGGTGATTTTGGTTGTGTTACACATGAAGAGAATATCCATGTGAGGAATGAATTCTATAGACAAAAACAGGAGCACACTTGTATAAAAGGATTATAAGGATATCTTCTATAGGACCATTATTTTCATCCAAGGATAAAATTCATTATTGACCTAAAGAGCTCATGCTAGGTCCCACTTGCTAAGGACTGCATTATCCCATATATGATCACATTAGGGACCAATACATAAACATTTAGGGGCCAACAATATTCCAAAAGTAGCAATATTTTGTCACTTAGAGTTATGTAAAACTTTTAAACTTACTGTTTATAGTCAGTGTAGAACTTTTAGGGGCCAACCATATTCCAATATGCTATATCATTTTTGTAAACCTTTGTTTAACAAATATATTCTATGCATCATACATGTTTTGCTAGATGCAAGTTTTACAAATATGATACAGCCAAACTTTCGTGAATTTGCATAAAGTATACATAACTTAATCAGAAATGTTTCATTCCAGAGAGGCTGGAAATTATGACCTTGATCCTTCAGTATCTATATCTCTTCTAGAATTAAGTGTTTCATCTTTTTTCTGTCGATATTCTTAGTTGCTTATAGAGTGTTAGTTCAATGTTCATAGTAGGCTTGCTAACTCATTGTTCATCCTGAATACAAAAATAGTGGATTTTTGGAAGCTAGAGATAGCTACTGAGTGCATGTGTTCTACTTTTGTTGTAGTTTCTACTGATGTCTGGCTGAGATGTACTAACCTTCAGTGTGACTAGGTTGGTGATGGAAATGTATTCTGTTGTTTCATCACAGACTTTCTTCGTAGCAGACTCAGCCATCTTCTGCCTACAGGAGTCACCCTGGCCTGTGGGCATAACACCTTTATTCTGTACCATTCCAGTGACCCTTCTCTGTGTGCCATTGTTGCTCCAGGACCACCAGCTACTTGGCTATGTAGTCACAGAAGTTCCTGCTACTTTCTCTGCAATCCTTTTCCTGGCCAAATAACCATATCATTGTAATTCTGCTGTGCCAACTTCTATGGCATCTGAGTCCTCTCAGCAGGGGCTTTAATCCCTCTTTGGCCAGATTCTTTCTTTACATCCCACCAATCTGGGCTTGCTAGATGGTTTACTATAATTTTAGTGGAGCTAGAAGGGGGAGGGAGGACTGACTCACAAGTCAGCCAGTCTCTGGACAGTACATTTCAGATTTCACAGTCAGGTAGGACTTATCCCATACTGCATGGTTGCCCATTAATCCTGAATATTATAGCAAAGCCTTACTTTGCTGTGGTATGTAACAAGTCAGGGAATTTTTGAAGAATAGTTTTTTCTCCCTTTGGAGCAACCTTCTTGTGAAACAAAAACTCAACACTTACCTTTGAATCTGGAAGCTATAATTCCACTATAGTCTGCAGGTGGAGACACAAAGTCCTCACTTCCTACCTTCCCTTTGTGTGTTCTCCTCCACTGTGAACATTTCCCCCTCAGCCCTGCCTGTGTATAGACTCCTTATCCTGGTCAACATCCTTATCCTTCCATGTCTTTTGTACTGTAGTTATCTCATGATTAACTCTATAAGTCAGTTAGGACTACACATGATTTATATGTAAGACCTTGAAAATTTATATTTTCAGATTATTTCTTCTTTATAACATTTACATATTTTTACACTGGGGGAAGAGAACCACCTTCATTATCAAATGAATCTCTATGAGTAGCTGTGTTCCTGTGTCTTCTAGTAATGCACCAGATAGAAACTCGAACATTTCCACTTAGCATTAGGATAGCGATTTCTCTGTCTGTCTCTTTTTCTGGATGATGATGATGATGATGATTATGATGAGGAAATAGAACCATGCTATTTCATTGAAACTTACATTTTAAATTACAAGTGCACACAAATTTTGCATTATAGAGGCATTGCTTACTTTTCTGTTACTATGACAAAACATCATGAACAAAAGCAACTTACAGAAGAGTTTATTCTGCAACAGTTCCACAGGTCTAGAGTCTATCATCATAGAGAAGTCATGGCTTGGCAGTAGGAGCTGGAGGCTGGTTGGTCACATTTTTATTCACATACAGGAAGCAGAGAGGGGCATCAGGGAGTGAGACAAAACTACCAATCCTCAAAGTCCACCCCAATGATGTACTTCATCCAGTAAGACTCTATCTTTTAAGGATTCCATAACCTTCCCAAACAGTACCATCAACTTGGGAATAAGTGTTCAAATCTATGAGTCTATGAGCATGTCTTATTCAAATGACAACAATAATCTAGAGTGTATCTTCCTTTTAATAAAATATTTTTGCAAACATAATTAGTTTTAGTAGAATCTGAACTTGAGGATGAGAATTGGTTCTTTACTTCCTTTACTGAAGATAGAGTATGGGATAAATAGGTACCTGCCTTTCAGTGTGATATAGGTTCATGGATTGAACACTTAGTCCTAAGTTGGTGGTACAGATTGGGAAGGTTATGGAATCCTTAAAAGGTAGAGTCTTACTGGACAGAGTACATGACTGGGGTAGGCCTTGAGGGTTGACAGATTGGAATGATCTGATAACCATGTTTCACCAATAACCCCATACCCATCCATTCCATATACTTCTAGACATGGGCTTGTGGCATTTTGTCACTGATATATGATTATAAAGAAATCTTTGCTCCTGACACTTAGGGACAATATGACAAAGAGGTCAGCATGCATTCTCCTCAACTCCACTCTTTGTACACCCTGTTTGGAAACATTATGCTGAATTGTTCGTACATACGTGAGAGAAATCACCTGTCCTGGAACATTTTTTTTATGTTCCTGTTTCTTTCCTGGCTGTCATGAGGTTGGGAGCATCTCCTGCTACATAGTATTGCCTCCAAGATATCCTGTCTGACCTCAGGTTCATGCAATGACACTACTAACCTTAGACAGAACCTTTGATACCATAAGCCAAAATAAAAACTTTACTCATTTAAATTTTTTTGCAGGTTTTTGTTATAGGAATGAAAATCTGACCTAAACAATAGCAAATAGTAAATAATAATATAGAATCGGCTTTTTAATAGAGTTAAGAAGGAGCTATATATTTCAGTATAAAATGCCTGAGATGAGCAGTATTAAAAAAATATCAGTTTTTTAAATTTGAAGTTTTGTTTGCTAAAGATACAAAATAGAATCCACACATATTAAAAGAAAACTATCCTGACAGAGGATGTTCCTCTTTTATGTATTTGTCATATTATTCTCAATGAGACACCATAGTGGTACTTATCATACACATACCCTACATTTGTCTTGGCATTTTGAGTGGAAAATGTCTCACTGAATTTGACTTTAAACAAATGTCTATGATTCTAATTACATGTATATTTATTAATCAATCATTGATAGATACTGGACATATAATTGCTACCACTAGAAGATGCCATATGGTCATGAAGGCTTTAATGAATGGTTGAATGTCATGGGTGTAGAGAAATCATTATCCTATAACAAAGTCTGCATTCATTAAAAATTTTTGTTTTAAAAGACCACAACTGATAACTCATTTTCTAAATGTCAATTTACATAAATTATTCAAGTCATATGTCAAGAATATTATGCCTACATGTTAATTAAACATGTGTTTTTATGTTAAGGTAACCTAACATATTCATTTTTATGTTTTTAACGGGCTGAGGCAAATCTTAGAACCATATATTTTCTGTTTATGAGATGACCATATTAACCACAAATTCAGAGTGGCTGTACTTTACTAGACCTTCAAACACTGATCCTGTTAATAGGGTCATGGAGTGCAGGTGTCTACAGAGTTCAGAAGAGAGCATCAGATCTTCTTGAACATGTTAAAGCAATCTATAGATTCAATGCAATCCCTATCAAAATTCTAACTCACTTCTTCACATAGATAGAAAAATAAATTCTTGGATTCATCTGGAATAACAAAGAACTTAAGATAGCAAAAACTATTTTCAACAATAAAAGAACTTCTGGGTTATCACATTTCTGACCTCAAGCTGTACTACAAAGCAATAGTAATAAAAACCACGTGGTATTGGTACAGAGACAAACAGGTAGATCAATGGAATAGAGTTTAAGACCCAGAATTAAACCCACACACCTATTGTCATTTGTTCTTTAACAAAGAAGCCCAAACCATTCAGTTCAGAAAAGACAGCATTTTCAACAAATGGTGCTGGTTTAACTGGCAGTCTGCATGTAGAAGAATGCAAATCAATCTATTCTTATCTCCTTGTGCAAAGCTCAAATCCAAGTAGATCAAGGACCTCCAGATAAATCAGATACACTGAATCTAATGGAAGAGAAAGTGGGGAAAACCCTCAGACACATTGGCATAGAGGAAAATTTCCTGAAGGAAACACTAATGGCTCAGACTCTAAGATCAAAATTGATAAACTGTATAGAAAATGTATATTTACACAATGGAGTACTACTCAGCTATCAAAAACAATGACTTCATGAAATTTGCAGGCAAATGGATGGAACTAAATCTTTATATTTAAATATTTTGATGCAGGGTGGTGTGTGTGTTGGGTTATGTGTGTGAAGTGGGGATCAGAGGTGGTTGAGGGGTGGGGGAGCACCCTCTCAGAAGCAAAGGAGATGGGGAGGGGGGAAAATCTTGGAAGAGGGGAAGGTTTGAGTATGCCATTTATTCCAATGCATGTTTTAGGAAACTATAGTTATGTAGACTTAAAACTGGATTCTCTATTCATTTTATTGATCTGTATATTTTCTAACATTATCATGTTTTTAAGGTGATACCTCTCACAATACTTTTTTTTTAATTGGGTATTTATTTCATTTACATTTCCAATGTTATCCCAAAAGTCCCCCACACGCTCCCCCCACCCACTCCCACTTCTTGGCCCTGGTGTTCCCCTGTACTCAACAGAGGAATGGGTACAGAAAATGTGGTACATTTACACAATGGAATACTACTCAGCTATTAAAAAGAATGAATTTATGAAATTCCTAGGCAAATGGATGGACCTGGAGGGCATCATCTTGAGTGAGGTAACCCAATCACAAAGGAACTCACACAATATATACTCACTGATAAGTGGATATTAGCCCAGAAACTTAGAATACCCAAGATATAAGATACAATTTGCTAAACGCATGAAACTCAAGAAGAACAAAGACCAGTGTGGACACTTTGCCCCTTCTTAGAATTGGGAACAAAACACCCATGGAAGGAGTTACAGAGACAAAGTTTGGAGCTGAGATGAAAGGATGGACCATCTAGAGACTGCCACAATATTCTTTTTGTTCAATATTTCTTTGTCTAAACTTGAGTAATTGCTCAATTAGTGTTAGAAATTATAAATCCCTGTACCAAACAATGACTTTACATCTTCTTTTATCATCTTTTCAAACATTAAAAAAAAGTTTGTATATAACAGCATCTAGTATCATCAGGTCTCTTTAATTTTGTGTGTGTGTGTACAGTATTTAAGCCTTGATTTTACATAACATTTAAACTTACATAGTAGTAAACTTCTATAGCAAAGTCTACCCAAATGAAGCTGCTAAACAAAAAACTCAGCTCATTTTTTACATTTCTTGCACCCAAAAATGGTGAAATTTTCATTGCTAAAATTGCATATGTTTTCCACATTTAATCTTTTTAGAAATCGAGAATTCATGTAATATGCTCGTAGTCGTGGAGTTTGGATAGGTTAGGTGCCTTCTGAAATCATAACTATTTAAATTTGGGAGACCTGACTTTTCTACAGTAATGGCATTCTCACTCTATCCCATAAGGAATCAAAGGCAATCATGAGACGACATTCACCACTGACATTATGAATATCTCCATCCACATCTCATAAAAACCACAATAGAATTTGTTCTCCTAAGAGGCCACAGATTACTGGGTTCTCTGTCAAAATTCAGACTCATATTTATCTCCACATCAGGACTTTTTGTCTAGCATACACTATCAATCTGACTAGGTTACTCCATTTAATTGTTATGCCATCACTTTGCAAGGTTACATCTTTACAAGAATTAGGAAAGACTGAGAAAATAAAATCCAAGATTATGACATTGGAGTGGTTTGTGTCTTAACTCACAGGGGCTATGACAAGATTCAAGAAGTTTCTTTGTTAAGAAAAGTGTTCAAACCAAATTCATACTAACTATATGCTGTGTGTAAGATTAAGATACTCTAGAAGAAGGATGACCAACTGTTGAATGTGTGTGTGGTTTTTTTTTTTTTAATCATTTGTTTTGGGTCCCATCAATGAAAGTCAGGCTGTGTAGCCATTGTAATTTGGCCATGTGATGATTTTTAAAAATGAAATATTCTGATCTGTTCAAAGGGGAACATTACTTCTTACTGTTTGTATAACAATTTAAAAGCAATTTTATGCTCATAAAACATTGTTGTTATGTTCTTTGTCAACAGTTGAAGGTTAATGTAAATAACATCTGAATAATACATGATAATTCAGTTCAGAAAGGAAGGGTATTTATAAAAGGTTTGGAAAATCAATACCATCAAACTCTACATATTTCAGGAACCTATATTCATAGCACAACATTTCAAGTAGTGTGGCATTTGAAAGCTGCTAGGATCTTTTAAGTCCAACTAAGTTATATGACCTGAGACTATTAAATAATTAATTACTTTTATTTTTGTTCTTAGCTAGTCCAGAAATAATGGGGAAAACAATTATGTAAATGAGCTTTGGTGACCTGCTAAAGGATCACAAATCACTGAGTGCCATCCAGGTGCCCATGCTTTATGGCACATATATCTCCTGCACAGTGGAAAGTGGAGCTCCAATTTTCTCTAAAGAAAGTTCAGAGTATATTTTATCTCTGAAGGCTCTGAACCCAGAACATAGGTCAAACATAAAAAACCAATGGAGGACATTTCTGTCATTCTCTAGAACAATCAAGAGTGCCATTGTTGAGGTTTCAAGGATTGCTTTACACAGATACATAAATATATACATACACATATGTAAATTATTTCATATGGGACTAACTTATATACAGTGTGTGTATTAACTTATGTACAGTGTGTGTGTGTGTGTGTGTGTGTGTGTGTGTATGTGTGTGTGTGTGTGTGTGTGTGTGTGTAAGTTAGAGGAAGTCCTTGTGGAGACAGTTATTTTCCCAGTTGCCTAAATTCCAAGGATCAAACTCAGGTCTTCTGGCTTGCATAGCAAGTACCTTTACCCACTGAGTCATCTCTTTCACTCTTCTGTAGATTTGTTTTTAAATGCATATATCAAACGAGTAAGGAACTATGGAATCTCCCAAATGACTGTACAACTTTTCTTTATACTTTGCATAAAGAGACAAAGTATTTTATTTTATGAATACCACCATTTTATTGACACCAAAACATCTTTGGTACCTTTAACATTTTTTAGTTTTTTTTTTTTGCTATTTCTACATGAATTGACTTTTGTGGGTCATTCATATAATCCAGCTCCACACAGAGTGGTCTAAGACAGAATATTGTTGCCTATTCAAGTGTGATAAACACAACAGGCAAGCAAAGGAAGATGATCTGATTAATTTAAAAAGCAGAATTCAAATTCTAAATAAAGAAAGTAATTTTGTGGACTTTAAATACTAGAAATCAAGACATATCAGTAAGTATTCACACTCAACTGAATAGCTTGAGTGCTTGCTTACAGGGGGTTTGCACTAAACACTTTAAATACATGGGGTCATTTTATCCAGTGGTTCTATAATTCAAGTAGAAACACACATTCTTTATTTTATTATTACTTATTCTACATACAATGCCACCTATGTGCCTTGAAATAATATGATAGGTTTCTGTATTATATCTAATAAGAATAGCCAGGTTTGAAATCAACATTTTCAAACCCTACTCTAGTAGCTGTGTAAAGTGTCTTGGCGAGACATGAACAAATGTCTTTTCACCCCAGATAAGGCAACAAGGACAGACCAATGAAATGATTCACTCAAATCCAGCCTGGTGGACTACTGAGGTTCTTCGGGTTCCTTGGGGGACATCAGATGACTCAAAGAGCTGCATCATTTAAAAATCCACTCAGAATGGGTCGTGGTTCACAAAGCATCACCAGGGATCCTGCAAACTTATAGGCAGCTCCGTGGGAGAGAGTCTCCTCTCCCAAGTGCCTTCGCTGTTAAAGTTTAGAGAGGGACCTTGTAAGTCTTGTCTGAGCTCTTTGGATCTATAAGTTTCCTTGCAAATGAAAGTGTTTCAATTGAGAGGAAATATCTACTTAATAGCAGTTTCCTCACAAGCCAGTAGAACTAGCAATTTGAACAGGGAAGCTCCTATGAGGGTATGGACTATTGTGAAGGATGTCTTTTCCCTAATTTTCCTCAGCCCATTTATACTTTGTGTAGATGGAGGTTACTAATTTGTTTGAGTTAATTTTATAGCTAGTCACTTGGCTGAAGTTGTTTATCAGCTGTAGGAGTTCTCTGGTAGAATTTTTTGGGTTCCTTATGTATACTAACATATCATCCACAAATAGTGATACATTGACTTCTTCCTTTCCAATTTGTATCCCTTAGACCTACTTTTGGTGTCTAATTGCTCTAGCTAGAACTTTAAGTACTATATTGAATAAATAGGGAGAGAATGGGCAGTCTTGTCTTGTCCCTGATTTTAGTGGGATTGCTTTAAGTACCTCTCCATGTAATTTGATGTTGGCTATTGGTTTGCTGTCTATTGCTTTTATTATTTTCAGTTATATGCCTTGAATTCCTGATCCTTCCAAGACTTTTAACATAAAGCAGTGCTGTATTTTGTCAAAGGCTTTTTCAGCATCCATTGAGATGATCATATGATTTTTTTCCTTTGAATTTGCTTATATAGTGGACTATGTTGTTAGATTTCCATTTATTGACCCATCCCTGTATCCCTGGTATTAAGCCTAGTTGATCATGGTAAGTGATTGTTTTGATGTGTTCTCGGATTTGGTTTGTAAAATTTTATTGAATATTTTTGCATCGATATTCATAAGGGAAATTGGTCTGAAGTTCTCCTTCTTTGTTGGGTCTTTTTGTGGTTTAAGTATCAGTGTAACTATGACTTCATAGAATAAATTAGGTAGTGTTTCTTCTGTTTCTACTTTGTAGAATGTTTTGAGAAGTATTGGTATTAGGTCTTCTTTGAAGGTCTGATAGAATTCTGTACAAAAAAAAAAAAAAAAGAATTTAGGGAAACAAGGCATGCATGAGCAGAGGACTAGGTAGGGTTGTCAGTTTAAGTAAAACTTGAGATTTAGATTTTGCTTTGGAAAAAAGAAGCTAAGGTTCTGAGCTTGCACTTCTAGTTATTCTGATCCTGGTGCTGGCACTTCTCTTGATTTGTGATGGATACTCTAGGTTGTCATTTTGGTAATATCTGGAATAAACTAGAAATCAGAAATTGAGGGCACAACTTGGAGGTACTTTCTGCTTGGTTTGAAGTGGGTGGATCCACTTCTAGTCCAGACTTTTGAGTCAAAAAAAAGCACATGTCTGTCTTTAATTTGGATCTTGAGAATGGAAGGCACAACTTTAGTTTGGGCTTTACCTTCTGCTGGAAGCCTGGATAGGACTTAGATACAGGAAGCTTTTGTTCTTTTCCTGCTTGCTAGTTTTACAAGTTCATTCCTTCCCTGGCATTAGAGCCTACTTCTTCAGGATTCCAGTGTTTACTGAAGGCCACATTAGACATCCAGCCTAATGGACTGAGAAATTCTGGATCCTTGAAGGTTCCATTCATCATCAGTCATTATTGGATTAGTTGGACCATAGCAAGTAAGTTATTCTAAGAAATCCTCTTAATATATATGTATTTGTATACACATTTGTTTGATATATATTCCATGTATTTATCAAATAAATGCATACACACGCACACACACACAAATGAATATATATATTCATTCTATAAGACGTGTTACTATAGAGAACTCTGACTACCATAACAGTCCTCTTAAACATGATCACTTATACTTAGAAGCAAGCAGACAACCATGCCAAAGACAAATTGCAAGCAATCATGAGAGTCCATTACAAATTACAATATTGTATTTCTTACATACTTTTTGTGGATTTTTAGTATATGCTTAAAGTAAATCGAATTTCCCCCCAAAATGCTGATGCAGATGTATAATACAAAACAGGAACTTGTGTGAAATAAACTTGATATTCAAGGCAGCACCTTTGAGAACTATATGGTTATGTAATTTCTTTAGTTTCAGGGGAAAATTATCTGCATAGAGCAAGTTTCTGTAGTATGCAGTTTTTCTCCCAGGATTTCTCAGTACATGAGAGGAAAGGAGGCTTGTTTTATTTCCTCTCTGACAACTTTACAGTTTTGTAAAAGTCCATGCTTTAATGTTTTTTCTCCACTTGCTCAACCTTTAGGTAAGATAAGAAGGTGATCATCTCTGGATGGTCATTCCTACAGTCTCTGCTCTGATCTTTGTCTCTGTAACTCCTTCCATGGTTATTTTGTTCCCCCTTCTAAGAAGGATTCTGAGCTTCTGGGCTAATAGCCACTCATCAGTGAGTGCATATCATGTGTGTTCATTGTGACTTGGTTACCTCACTCAAGATGACATCCTCCAGATCCATCCATTAGCATAAGAATTTCAGAATTGTTTTTAATAGCTAAGTAGTACTCCATTGTATAAATGTACTACCTTTTCTGTATCCATTCCTCTGTTGAGGGACATCAGGGTTCTTTCCAGCTTCTGGCTATTATAAATAAGGCTGCTATGAAATAGTGGAACATGTGTCGTTATTACATGTTGGAGCATTTTCTGGGTATATGCCCAGGAGTGGTATTGCTGGATCTTCCTGTAGAAATATGTCCAGTTTTCTGAGGAACTTCCAAACTGATTTCCAGAGTGGTTGTACCACTTTGCAGTCCCACCAGCAATGGGGGAGAATTCCTTTTTCTCCACATCCTCACCAGCATCTGCTATCATCTGAGTTTTTGATCTTAGCCATTCTGACTGGTATAAGGTGGAATCTCAGGGTTGTTTTGATTTGCATTTCTCTGATGACTAAGGATGTTGAACATTTCTTTAGGTGCTTCTCAGAATTCTATATTCCTTGGTTGAAAATTCTTTGTTTAGCTCTGTACCCCATTTTTAATAGGGTTACTTGGTTCTTTGGAGTCTAACTTCTTGAGTTATTTATATATATTGGATATTAGCCCTCTATTAGATGTAGGATTGGGAAAGATCTTTCCCCAATTTGTTGGTTGCCATTTTGTCCCATTGACAGTGTTCTTTACCTTGCAAAAGCTTTGCAACTTTATGAGGTCCTATTTGTCAGTTTTTTATCTTAGAGCCTAAGCTATTTGTGTTCTGTTTAGGATATTTTCCCCTGTGCCTATGTGCTCGAGGCTTTTCCTCACTTACTTTTCTATTAGTTTCAGTGTATCTGGTTTTATTTGGAGGTCTTTGATTCACCTGGACTTGAGCTTTGTACAAGGAGATAAGAATGGGTTGATTTGCATTCTTCTACACGCTGACCACCAGTTAAACTAGCACCATTTGTTGAAAATGCTGTCTTATTTCCCCTGGATGGTTTTAGCTCCTTTGTCAAAGATCAAGTGACCATAGGGGTGTGGGTTCATTTCCGGGTCCTCAATTCTATCCCATTCATCTACCTGTCTGTAACTGTACCAATACCATGCAGTTTTTATCATGATTGCTCTGTAGTACAGTTTGAAGCCAAAGATGATGATTCTTCCAGAAGTTCTTCAATTGTGTGTGGGGCAATGGGCCATGCACAGACAGCCTGGTCTCCAGTCAAGCTGAGTTCTTGAACCCTGGTAGGACCTGGTGGTGGTAATTTTCACCTACATGAGATGGAAGGTGTCCCCTCATGTCTCTTGGACCCCTGGCTCCTGTCAAAGTTACCGCCCCCACAGCCCCCACAGGAGAAGCGAGTGACTAGCAGTCACATACACAATGTTCCAAACTTCTGGCCTTCTGGATAGACTCCCCCTCAGTTACCTAGCAACAACAAGATAACACAGCCCACTATAAGAGGGGCTGCTTGGCCCTCCTAGTTCTCTTAAACTTTTACTTTCCTTACTCTCTCCTTTCTCTCTCTCTCTCTCTCTCTCTCTCTCTCTCTCTCTCTCTCTCTCTCTCTCTCAGCTTTTACCTCTCTCTTCTAAGATTCTTTCTTACTCTCTCTCTCTTTCTCTCTTTCCCTTTCCCCCTCTCTCATCTTGGCCATGGCAGGTCTCTCTCTCCTTTTATCTTCTCTCCCCATGACTTTCTACACCAAAACTCTAAAACCATAGACTTTCTCTGTTCATCAAGGCCTGGACTAAAGACACTAGCTTGTGTGGGAACACCCAGCACCCCTTCTCCCTCTGGCCTCTCTTCCTTTCCCCTACAGGGCTGAGTATCACCCCTATTCTGTTCTCAGCTCCTCTTCTGTATCCAGTGTGGAATTCTAAAGACTGAGAATTTGGTACCGGGGGCTGACCCTTGTTCACCACCTGCCATGTGGAGTCAGTGGCTTCACACAGCCAGATGCCCACCCAAGACCATGTGGAAAGCGTCTGGCAATCCTCCCACCTCCACCCACCCAGAGCACAGGAACTCTGGCTGGTCGCTGGCTCTCTCCCTCCCCCTTTTTTCCCAATATCCACAGCCCCACAATTGTTGAGAATTCACTATCCTGGATTTTTTTTGCTATTCCAGATGACTTTGGAAATTGCTCTTTCTAACTCTATGAAGAATTGATTTGGAATTTTGATGGGGATTGCATTGAGTCTGTAGATTGCTTTCTGCAAGACTGCCATTTTTACTATATTAATCTTACCAATCCAAGAGCATGGGAGATCTTTCCATCTTCTGAGATCTTTGACTTCTTTCTTCAGAAAGTTTAAGTTCTTGCCATATAGATCTTTCACTGGCTTAGAGTAACACCAAGATATTTTTTATTATTTGTGACTATTGTGAAAGGTGTTGTTTCCCTAATTTCTTTCTCAGACTGTTTATCCTTTGAGTAGAGGAAGGTGACTGATTTGTTTGAGTTAATTTTATATCTAGCCACATTGCTGAAGTTGTTTATCAGTTGTAAGAGTTATCTGGTGGAATCTTTTGGGTCACTTAAGTATACTATCATATCATCCGCAAATAGTGAAATTTTGACTTCTTCCTTTCCAATTTGTATTCTTTTGGCCTCCTTTGGTTGTCTAAATTGCTCTGGCTAGGAGTTCAAGTACTATATTTAACAGGCAGGGAAAGAGTGGACAACCTTGTCTAGTCCTGGATTTTAGTGGGATTGCTTCAAGTTTCTCTCCATTTAGTTTGATGTTGGCAATAAGTTTGCTGCATACTGCTTTTACTATGTTTACCTATGGGCCTTGAATTCCTGATCTTTTCATGACTTTAATCATGAAGGGGTGTTGGATTTTATCAAATGATTTCTCAACATGTCATGTCATTTCTAATGACATGATCATGTGGGTTTTTTCCTTTGAGTTTGTTTACATAGTGGATTATATTGATGTATTTCTAAATATTGAACCATCCTTGCATCCCCGGGATGAAGCTTACTTGATCATGATAGATGATCATTTTGATGTGTTCTTGAATTCGATTTGCAAGAATCTAATGAGTATTTCTGCATCAATATTCATAAGGGAAATTTGTCTGAAGTTCTCTTTCTTTGTTGGGTCTTTGTGTGGTTTAGGTATAATAGTAATTGTGGCTTCATAGAATGAATTGGGCAGTGTTCCTTCTGTTTCTATTTTGTGGAATAGTTTGAAGAATATTGGTATTAGGTCTTCTTTGAAGGTCTTATAGAATTCTGAACTAAACCCATCTGGTCCTGGATTTTTGTTGTTGTTGTTGAGATACTATTAATGACTCCTTCTGTTTCTTTAGGGGCTATGGGACTGTTTACACTATTTATCTAATCCTGATTTAACTTTGGTACCTGGTATCTGTCTAGAAAATTGTTCACTTCATTCAGATTTTCCAGTTTTGTTGAGTATAGAATTTTATAGTAGGATCTGATGATCTTTTGGATCTCCTCACTTTCTGTTGTTATGTCTCCCTTTTCATTTATGACTTTGTTGATACTGTCTCTATGCTCTCTAGTTAGTCTGGCTAAGGGTTTATCTTGTTAATTTTCTCAAAGAACCAGTTCCTGGTTTTGGTGATTCTTTGTATTGTTCTTTTGTTTCTACTTGGTTGATTTCAGCCCTGAGTTTGATTATTTCCTGCTGTCTACTCCTCTTGGGTGTATTTGCTTCTTTTTGTTCTAGAGCTTTCAGTTGTGCTGTCAAGCTGCTAGGGTATGCTCTCTCCAGTTTCTTTTTTGAGGCACTCAGAGCTAAGAGTAAAACTGCTTTCATCGTGTCCCATAACTTTGGGTATGCTGTGGCTTCATTTTCATTAAACTCTAAGAAGTCTGTAATTTCTTTCTTTATTTCGTCCTTGACCAAGTTAACATTGAGTACAGTGTTGTTCAGCTTCCACGTGCATGTGGTCTTTCTAGTGTTTATGTTGTAATTGAAGACCGGCCTTAGTCTGTGGTAATCCGATAGGATGCATGGGATTATTTCAATCTTCTTGTATCTGTTGAGGCCTGTTTTGTGACTAATTATAAGGTCAGTTTTGGAGAAGGTACCATGAGTGTTGAGAAGAAGGTATATTTTTTTGTTTTAAAATAAAATATTCTATAGATATCTATTAATCCATTTGATTCATAACTTCTGTTAGTTTCACCATGTCTCTGTTTAGTTTCTGTTTCCATGATATGTCCATTGATGAAACTTTGGTGTTGAAGTCTCCCCCTGTTTTTGTATGAAGTGCAATGTGTGCTTTGAGCTTTACCAAAGTTTCTTTTATGAATGTGTATGCCCTTGCATTTGGAGCATAGGTGCTCAGAATTGAGAGTTCATCCTGGTTGATTTTAACTTTGATGAGTATGAAGTGTCCCTCCTTATCTTTTTTGATAACTTTAGATTGAAAGTCAATTTTATTCTATATTTGAATTGGTACTACAGCTTGTTTCTTGGGACCGCTTGCTTGGAAAATTGTTTTCCTATCTTTCACTCTGAAGTAGTGTCTGTCTTTGTCACTGAGGTGAGTTTCTTGTATGCAGCAAAGTGTTGGGTTCTGTTTACATAAACAGTCCATTAGTCTGTATCTTTTTATTGGGGATTTGAGTCCATTGATATTAAGATATATTAAGGAAAAGTAATTGTTACTTCCTTTTAATTTTGTTGTTAGAGTTGGAATTCTCTTCATATGGCTACCTTCTTTTAGGTTTGTTGAAAGATTACTTTCTTGATTTTTCTAGGGTGTAGTTTCCCTCCTTGCATTGGAGTTTTCCCTTTATTATCCTTTGAAGGGCTGGATTTGTGGAAAGATATTATGTAATTTTGGTTTTGTCATGTGATATCTTGGTTTCTCCTTCTATGTTAACTGAGAGTTTTGCTGGGTATAGTAGCCTGGGCTGGCATTTGTGTTCTCTTAGGGTCTGTATGACATCTGCCCAGAATCTTCTAGCTTTCATAGTCTCTGGCAAGAATTCTGGTGTAATTCTGACAGGTCTACCTTTATATGTTACTTGATCTTTACTTACTACTTTTAATATTCTTTCTTTGTTTTGTGCATTTGGTGTTTTGATTCTTATGTTATAGTAGGAACTTTTTTTTCTGTTCCAAACTATTTGGAATTCTGTATGCTTCTTCTATGTCCATGGGCATCTATTTCTTTAGGTTGGTGAAGTTTTTCTTTTTTCATAATTTTGTTGAAGATATTTACTGTCCCTTTAAGTTGGAAACCTTCACTCTCTTCTATACCTATTATCCTTAGGTTTGGTCTTCTCATTGTGTTCTAGGTTTTCTTCAGAGTTGTCTCCCTTTGTGATCTCCTTTTTATTTCTACTTCCATTTTTAGGTCCTGGATTTTTTTTTTTTTTTGTTCAATTCCTTCACCTGTTTGGTTGTGTTTTCCTGTAATGTTTTAAGGGATTTTTGTGTTTTATCTTTAAGGGTTTCTACCTGTTTAGCAGTGTTCTCCTCTATTCCTTTAAGGGAGTTACTAATGTCCATCTTAAAATCCTCCACCAGTATCATGAGATATGTTTTTAAATCTAAATCTTGCTTTTCTGTTGTGTTGGGGAATCTTGGATTAGCTGTAGTGAGTGTAATGGACTTTGATGATGTCAAGTAGTCTTGGTTTGTATTGGTAAAATTCTTGGGTTTGCCTTTCACCATATGGTAATCCCTGGTGTTAGATGTTCTTGCTGTCTTGGGCTGGAGCTTGTTCATCCTGTGGGTCTGTAAGCCTGTGTCAGCACTCTTGGGAGACCAGCTCTCTCCTGGCAAGACCAGTGCACAGAGGACTGTAGAACAGCCTCACCTCCTTTGTGCAGATGGAGGCAGGAAGGACCCTGACCCAGCTGCTCTTCTTCTGTGGCCTGTGCTCCTGGCTGGTCCTGCCTTAGACAGTCATATGAGAGTAAATGGTGATCTCCCCTAAGTCCTGGAGTCGGAGCACTCCCTGGAGACAAGCTCTCCTCTGGTAGGAATGGTGTACAGTGGGCTGTGGAACAGCCCTACCTCCTGGGTGCAGATGGAGGCAGGAAGAACCCTGTCCCAGCTGCTCTGCCACTCCTGTGGCCTGTGCACTCCTGGCTGGTCCTGCCTTAGACCTTGATATTTCATTAAATAATCATTTATTCACATTCATAGAAGTGGGCAATCTTTACCAAAACACTATTCAACATGGGGGCCATTTGCATCTGGAATTCTTGAGTTATACATTACTACTTTTTTTCCTCATGTCATTAAATAAAGCTATTCATTTCCCTTTGCCAGATTAACTAGTTTTCTTTCTTTCCTGAAAATTAATTCTTTATGGGAATCAACTATGTAACAGCTTGTGTATTGGAGATAATACAGGTAAGTGCACAGCTGACAGCTTGCCCAGTTGAGCCCATTTGTTTTATGAGAACCATAATGAGCGCTAAAGAAAAACAACCATCAGAAATTAGCTCTTGATAGATGAGCTAATAAACTTAAGAAATAAAAGACAATTATTGTTCAGGATTCACTTCATTTTTACCTGTCAATTAATATGTTGAGGCTATGTTAAGATAACAACAACAACGACAACAAAAACAAAAACCTCATAATGTTTGAAAGAAATATTTGTTTTTCTCTAAAATCCACATTTATATTGTCAGCAATATAACAAACAATATTACTGTACTACCCAAAGAAGATTGGGAAAATAATCAAAACTGAAATTACTATTTTCATCAGATATCTTTGAGGATGTCAGTGAATTATGTTACTATAATATATGTAGAGTCAGCTCTATAATGATGGACAGCATAGTATATTTTTTGTATAATCCTTTGCTCATAGTATGCATTCCTCATGAAGCCTTTTCTTAATTACTTGGGCTATATTATTGTGACTATACTCTGTTTTTTGAACTGTGAACCTTTTGTTACCTCTTTTTTGTGCTTATGTAAAATTCTTTACTAAATTAGATAATGTTCTGGCATGAACAGCAGACTTTGTTCATGAGGATATAATAATCTTGACATAGACATATGCCTTAATAGGAAGACATGATAATCAGAAGATATTTACATGTTTATCTTGGTTGTTAACTGATTTTAAACAAAATGAAAATATTTGGGATTAGAATTGTAGAATACATGGACTCTGATATCTTTTCATGAAGAATAAACTAAATTTGCATAATGCTTGAATTTTTACCATAATTCCAAATTCCATAACTTATGGAAACTTATTTCCATAATGATCTGTAACCTATGTTGAGGCCGGCCAGCGGCTCACATGTCCAGGTTTGAGCCTGGAAGGCATCTTGGAATCTGGAAAAAAAAGAGGGAACTTAGGCGGCACGAGAAAGGATGGAGCTAAGACAAAATCCTGATCAAAGCTCAATTTTAATATTCAGAACACAGAGTTATAAAGAAGGGGGAGGGGCCCATTCCCGCAAAATCATCTTCGGAGTCCAGCTGCAGGTGACCACATGAATACTCTGGAGCATCTAGGAGGCAGATAGCAGCAGTGGGAGTGGTAGAAGGATAGGGTGGCACACTCCACCCCTGGTGATCTCCTAGTATAACAGTCAAGCCTGATCAGTCAGATTTCAGACTGAAGGGGGGAGGTTACAAACCTATTTATTTATTCTTCCACTTGCTTGAATCTAAAGGAACTGTGTGATGGAATCAAAATAGACTGGCATTTCCATTTACATGGGGATAATATTGATCATAGTCTTATATATTTGGTTATTGTCTTCCTTGTTTAGTTAAAAAGTAGGATAGAACACTTGCTTATTACATCACAAATACAACTAGATGATGATCAGATGCCAGTTCAAATTAACAAGATGAGAGGCCCAAATTTTCCCAGAATTATTTGTTTTTTGGCCGTTGTCCTCATGAATCTGTGAAGGATGCTTTTTAATTGCTTGTCATTTTCTGAAATATCTTTGCTTTAAGGTTTGAGTGTAAAAACACTCTACAACAGACACAAAGTAAATCTAATTTAAGATTTACAGAGAACAATAAGATCACTTATTGCTAGAGACAGTTGATAAGCATTGTCTCAGAAAACTTAACTTTTTGTAATGGGCAAACCTGTCATATTCTAGGCTATTTAAGTGCCAAGTAACATGTAGCCACAGATCCAGCACTAGTCAGACTTTGGGTATGTGGAATTCCAGTTTTAGCTGAGGCGTCGAAACAATGGCAGCATTGGAATGTTTCCTTATAGTGTCTTGAGTAGGAAATTTAGGTTCAAGAACACCTCTCACTCAGTCTTTATAGAGGTCAAAATGAGAGCTGGATAAGAAGAGCTATCCAAATTTATGATATATGACTCAAAGGTGAACAGTGTCCTATATAAGGAACTTTATGCTAATGACTTTAAAGCATTTGGATCTCATAAAAACAATAAGTTATACAGCCAGTATTGCTGTTTAGAGTTTTAGTCTCCTCTAAAAGTGCTTGAAAGGTCAGTTCTATGCATGGATAACACATCAAGAACAAAAAGTTTCTGTCCTTGAATGTACTTATAAATCTTTAGTATACATTTAGCTTCCTAAACACCAAAGTGTCCTGCATATGATTCAGGCTAGTGGCACTCTTTCTTTTTTAAATGTATTTTGTACTTATTCTTTGAAAACTTCAAACAAGGAGACAATGTATTTTAATCATATCCATCCCTGGCTTCCCTCCAACTCCTCCTAGAGTCCTCTCATGTTCCCTTCCCAACTCTGTGTCCTCTTTTGTTGTTGTTGTTGTTGTTGTTTGTTGTTACTGCATTTAATCCCATTGGACCCCAGTTAGTACCACCTGCATGCTCTTTAATTGTCAAAAGCCATCTAGGAAAAGCAAAAGCAGGCAAGTGAATTTTCTGCGTGAGCAAGCTAGCTCACAAGAAGGAATGCAATACAGATGTTACCTCACATTAACTTGTTCTCTTCACTTTTGCTAGTTGTGAGTCTTTTTATTAACTTCCTTCTGTTGCAGCAGGTTTCACCTTGTGGTCACGGCTCCTTTGAGAGGGAGTGCCAAGTAACCCTTTCACAGGGGACAGCTGAGATATCAGAAAATACAGATATTTAAATTATGATTCATACCAGTAGCAAAATTACTCTTATGAAACAGCAAAAAATAATTTTATGGTTGGGGGGTACTACAACATGAGGAACTATGGTTAAAAGGTTGCAGCACCAGGAAGGTAGAGAAAATGCTGCTTTATTGCAAAAATACACTTCTCTGACAAGGCTGAGAGATGTTCTCATCTAGGGATATGAAGGTAAATATTTAAAAGACAATTTAATAGCATGTCAGTTTAGCAAAAAAAAAAAAGTAGTAGATTCTCCCCATGACTTATAAACCCCCAAGCCAAGGGTTTCTGGCCACATTTACAAGTTCTGCCCTTTGAAGTGACTTTGACTCTAGTTTTCAAAAGTGGGTGGTTACTCTCATAACGTTTATGTCACTATTGTCCCAATGATCATGTCTTGATGGTTTGGTCATTGTTACATGAAGGGTTCACAGCTGGGTGGGACTGTGGATGATTTTGCTTCCCCAGCATCCTGTATAGCATCTTACAGCACCATGGAAGATTGCCAATGTGAAAGAAACTTTCCTGTCAGTACTGCCTTGATATTTATGAAGATATTGATGCAGAAGCATTATTTCTTTTATAAATATCATTTTACTTTTCAGGCTGAAAAGAAATCAGCAACTCAAATATGAAAATTGCTTATTCTGAAAGAGCTAGCAAATTGCAAGCCCACAAATCCAGCTATCTTTTTTAGCCTTTCTTTGATTGGTGAATTGTGCAGAAATGATCAAGTTCAATTCAATGAGGCATGCATTTCATCTTCTCCAGTTTCTGAATGTTGTATGGGGAGTATAATTCTGCCTATAAGATGGTGCAGTTAGGGAGTGCATAAAGAAAGTAATTGATATTTTATTCTCATCCTTGCAATGAATTTTGCTTGTTATCTCTTCCTAGTACAATCTAGCAAAGAGTGGTTACTCCTACATAGGTATAAGTGCATAACATATGGCGAAAGCTAAAAATGAATAGCAGGAAAGTAGGTGAAGCATCATTTTCCCAACCTGTTAAGAGAATCCTGACTTGTGAAGCAGATATCAAATGTGAAAAAGAATAGGCTTTTTAAGTCATCCTGCAAATGTGGAATCTAGTAAGGTAAAGTTAGCAGGAAAAACTGATAGCACAGACTTTTCTATGTATGATCATAACTAAGAGATTCCTAGCAACACATTTTATTTCACTTTTTATTTTATTTTTTTTTTTTTTGGTGATAGCATTTTAAAGTGTACTCCAGAAATCTTGAAAAGTACAGGTTGCAGATGGTGTTTTTGATAAGATTCAGTAGAAGATGGGTATATAAAAACATTAATTGGGTTTATGCTAACTTAATGTAATATATATTGTTCACATCACAGCAAGTTTGCATATTGTCTTAGAAAAGTATTTGTGGAGACAACCTGCCACCTTCCGGGTCAGAGCACAGGTGTCCACCCAGCCCGAGAGACTTCTGCCTCATGCTCCTCGGGAGCCACCTTGGTTCTGGGACTCCGCTCAAAGTAGTCTACACAGGTGATAGTGTGGACTACTGAAACAACGGCTTCTGTGACAGGCCAAAGCAACACAGCTTCTGGGAAAGATCCTGTTTTGGGCCTTCATCTTCGGCCAGGAGGAGGTCCAAACACCAGATAACTGTGCACCTCCCTGAAAGAGGAGACCTTGCCTGCAGAGACTGCTCTGACCACTGAAACTCAGAGGAGAGAGCTAGTCTCCCACGTCTGCTGCTAGAGGGTAACAAAATCACCAGAGGGACAATCTCTAAACAAAGACAACTATAACAACTAACTCCAGAGATTGCCAGATGGCAAAAGGTAAACGTAAGAATCCTACTAACAGAAACCAGGACCACTCACCATCATCAGAACCCAGCACTCCCACTTCGCCCAGTCCAGGGCACCCCAACACACCTGAAAAGCTAGACCTGGATTTAAAAGCATATCTCATGATGATGGTAGAGGACATCAAAACGGACTTAAATAACTCACTTAAAGAAAGACAGGAGAACACTGCTAAACAAGTAGAAGACATTAAAGAGGAAACAAAAATCCCTTAAAGAATTGCAGGAAAACATAACCAAACAGGTAGAAGACATTAAAGAGGAAACTCAAAAATCCCTTAAAGAATTGCAAGAAAACACAACCAAACAGGTGATGGAATTGAATAAAACCATCCAAGACCTAAAAAGGGAAATAGACACAATAAAGAAAACCCAAAGCGAGGCAACACTGGAGATAGAAACCCTAGGAAAGAAATCTGGAACCATAGATGCGAGCATCAGCAACAGAATACAAGAGATGGAAGAGAGAATCTCAGGTGCAGAAGATTCCATAGAGAACATCGGCACAACAATCAAAGATAATACAAAACACAAAAAGATCCTAACTCAAAACATCCAGGAAATTCAGGACACAATGAGAAGACCAAACCTACGGATAATAGGAGTGGATGAGAATGAAGATTTTCAACTCAAAGGACCAGCAAACACCTTCAACAAAATTATTCAAGAAAACTTCCCAAATCTAAAGAAAGAGATGCCCATGAACATACAAGAAGCCTACAGAACTCTAAATAGACTGGACCAGAAAAGAAATTCCTCCCGACACATAATAATCAGAACAACAAATGCACTAAATAAAGATAGAATACTAAAAGCAGTAAGGGGAAAAAGGTCAAGTAACATATAAAGGCAGGCCTATCAGAATTACACCAGATTTTTCACCAGAGATTATGAAAGCCAGAAGAGCCTGGACAGATGTTATACAGACACTAAGAGAACACAAATTCCAGCCCAGGCTACTATACCCAGCCAAACTCTCAATTACCATAAATGGAGAAACCAAAGTATTCCACGACAAAACCAAATTCACCCATTATCTCTCCATGAATCCAGCCCTTCAAAGGATAATAACAAAAAAACCAATACAAGGATGGGAACCATGCCCTAGAAAAAATAAGAATGTAATCCCTCAACAAACCTAAAAGAAGACAGCCACAAGAACAGAATGCCAACTTTAACAACAAAAATAATAGGAAGCAACAATTACTTTTCCTTAATATCTCTTAATATCAATGGACTCAACTCCCCAATAAAAAGACATAGACTAACAAACTGGCTACACAAACAAGACCCAAAATTTTGCTGCTTACAGGAAACTCATCTCAGAGAAAAAGATAGACACTATCTCAGAATAAAAGGCTGGAAAACAATTTTCCAAGCAAATGGTATGAAGAAACAAGCTGGAGTAGCCATTCTAATATCTAACAAAATCAACTTCCAACCCAAAATAATCAAAAAACACAAGGAGGGGCACTTCATACTCATCAGAGGTAAAATCCTCCAAGAGGAACTCTCAATTCTGAATATCTATGCTCCAAATACAAGGGCAGCCACATTCATTAAAGAAACTTTAGTAAAGCTCAAAGCACACATTGCACCTCACACAATAATAGTGGGAGACTTCAACACACCACTTTCATCAATGGACAGATCATGGAAACAGAAACTAAACAGGGACACAGTGAAACTAACAGAAGTGATGAAACAAATGGACTTAACAGATATCTACAGAACATTTTATCCTAAAACAAAAAGATATACCTTCTTCTCAGCATCCCATGGTACTTTCTCCAAAATTGAACACATAATTGGTCACAAAACAAGCCTCAACATATCCAAAAATATTGAAATTGTCCCATGCATCCTATCAGATCACCATGGACTAAGGCTGATCTTTAATAACAAAATAAATAATAGAAAGCCAACATTCACGTGGAAACTGAACAACACTCTTCTCAATGATAACTTGGTCAAGGAAGGAATAAAGAAAGAAATGAAGGACTTTTTGGAGTTTAATGAAAACGACGCCACAACATACCCAAACTTATGGGACACAATGAAAGCATTCCTAAGAGGAAAACTCATAGCTCTGAGTGCCTCCAAAAACAAACTAGAGAGAGCACACATTAGCAGCTTGACAACACACCTAAAATCTCTAGAACAAAAGGAAGCAAATTCACCCAAGAGGAGTAGAAGGCAGGAAATAATCAAACTCAGGGGTTAAATCAACCAAGTGGAAACAAGAACTATTCAAAGGATCAAGCAATCAAGGAGCTGGTTCTTTGAGAAAATCAACAAGATAGATAAACCCTTAGCTAGACTCACTAGAGGGCACAGGGACAACATCCTAATTAACAAAATCAGAAATGAAAAGTGAAACATAACAAAAGATCCTGAAGAAATCCAAAACACCATCAGATTCTTCTACAAAAGGCTGTACTCAACAAAACTGGAAAACCTGGATGAAATGGACAAGTTTCTAGACAGATACCAGGTACCAAAGCTAAATCAAGATCAGGTTAATGATCTAAACAGTCCTATATCCCCTAAAGAAAAGGAAGCAGTCATTAATAGTCTCCTGACCAAAAAAAGCCCAGGACCAGATGGGTTTAGTGCAGAATTCTATCAGACCTTCAAAGAAGACCTAATTCCAGTTCTTCACAAAGTATTCCACAAAATAGAAACAGAAGGTACTCTACCCAACTCATTCTATGAAGTCACAATTACTCTGATACCTAAACCAAAAAAAGACCCAACAAAGATAGAGAACTTCAGACCAATTTCCCTTATGAATATCGATGCAAAAATCCTCAATAAAGTTCTTGCTAACAGAATCCAAGAACACATCAAAGCAATCATCCATCCTAACCAAGTAGGTTTCATCCCAGGGATGCAGGGATGGTTCAATATACGAAAATCCATCAACGTAATCCAGTATATAAACAAACTCAAAGACAAAAACCACATGATCATCTAGTTAGATGCTGAGAAAGCATTTGACAAAATCCAACACCCATTCATGATAAAAGTCTTTGAAAGATCAGGAATTCAAGGCCCATACCTAAACATGATAAAAGCAATCTACAGCAAACCAGTAGCCAACATCAAAGTAAATGGTGAGAAGCTGGAAGCAATCCCACTATAATCAGGAACTAGACAAGGCTGTCCACTCTCGCCCTACCTATTCAACATTGTACTTGAAGTCCTAGCCAGAGCAATTAGACAACAAAAGGAGATCAAGGGGATACAAATTGGAAAGGAAGAAGTCAAAATATCACTTTTTGCAGATGATATGATAGTATATATAAGTGACCCTAAAAATTCCACCAGAGAACTCCTAAGCCTGATAAACAGCTTCAATGAAGTAGCTGGATATAAAATTAACTCACACAAGTCAATGGCCTTTCTGTACACAAAGGATAAACAGGCTGAGAAAGAAATTAGGGAAACAACACCCTTCTCAATAGTCACAAATAATATAAAATACCTTAGCGTGACTCTAACTAAGGAAGTGAAAGATCTTTATGATAAAAACTTCAAGTCTCTGAAGAAAGAAATTAAAGAAGATCTCAGAAGATGGAAAGATCTCCCATGCTCATGGATTGGCAGGATCAACATTGTAAAAATTGCTATCTTGCCAAAAGCAATCTACAGATTCAATGCAATCCCCATCAAAATTCCAACTCAATTCTTCAACGAATTAGAAAGGGCAATCGGCAGATTCATCTGGAATAACATAAAAACCTAGGATAGCAAAAAGTCTTCTCAAGGATAAAAGAACCTCTGGTGGAATCACCATTCCAAACCTGAAGCTGTACTACAGAGCAATTGTGATAAAAATTGCATGGTATTGGTATAGTGACAGACAAGTAGACCAATGGAATATAATTGAAGACCCAGAAATGAACCCACACACCTATGGTCACTTGATCTTTGACAAGGGAGCTAAAACCATCCAGTGAAAAAAAGACAGCATTTTCAACAAATGGTGCTGGCACAACTGGCGGTTATCATGTAGAAAAATGCGAATTGATCCATTCCTATCTCCTTGTACTAAGGTCAAATCTAAGTGGAGTAAGGAACTCCACATAAAACCAGAGACACTGAAACTTATAGAGGAGAAATTAGGGAAAATCCTCGAAGATATGGGTACAGGGGAAAAATTCCTGAATAGAGCAGCAATGGCTTGTACTGTAAGATCGAGAATCGATAAATGGGACCTCATAAAATTGCAAAGATTCTGCAAGGCAAAAGACACCGTCAATAAGACAAAAAGGCCACCAACAGATTGGGAAAGGATCTTTACCTATCCCAAATCGGATAGGGGACTAATATCCAATATATATAAAGAACTCAAGAAGGTGGACTCCAGAAAATCAAACAATCCCATTAAAAAATGGCGCTCAGAGCTGAACAAAGAATTCTCACCTGAGGAATACCGAATGGCTGAGAAGCACCTGAAAAAATGTTCAACATCCTTAATCATCAGGGAAATGCAAATCAAAACAACCCTGAGATTCCACTTTACTTCAGTCAGAATGGCTAAGATCAAAAATTCAGGTGACAGCAGATGCTGGCGAGGAGGTGGAGAAAGAGGAACACTCCTCCATTGCTGGTGGGATTGCAAGCTTGTACAACCACTCTGGAAATCAGTCTGGCGGTTCCTCAGAAAGTTGGACATAGTACTACTGGAGGATCCTGCAATACCTCTCCTGGGCATATATCCAGAAGATGTCCCAACCGGTAAGAAGGACACATGCTCCACTATGTTCATAGCAGCCTTATTTATAATAGCCAGAAGCTGGAAAGAACCCAGATGCCCCTCAACAGAGGAATGGATACAGAAAATGTGGTACATTTACACAATGGAATACTACTCAGCTATTTAAAAAAATGAATTTATGAAATTCCTAGGCAAATGGATGGACCTGGAGGGCATCATCCTGAGTGAGGTAACCCAATCACAAAGGAACTCGCACAATATGTACTCACTGATAAGTGGATATTAGCCCAGAAACTTAGGATACCCAAGATATAAGATACAATTTGCTAAACGCATGAAATTCAAGAAGAAAGAAGACCAAAGTGTGAACACTTTGCCCCTTCTTAGAATTGGGAACAAAACACCCATTGAAGGAGTTACAGAGACAAAATTTGGAGCTGTGATGAATGGATGGACCATCTAGTGATTGCCATATGCAGGGTTCCATCCCATAATCAGCTCCCAAACGCTGACACCATTGCTTACACTAGCAAGATTTTGCTGAAAGGACCCAGATATAGCTGTCTCTTGTGAGACTATGCCGGGGCCTAGCAAACACAGATGTGGATGATCACAGTCAGCTATTGGATGGGTCACATGGCCCCCCAATGGAGGAGCTAGAAAAACTACCCAAGGAGTTAAAGGGAACTGCAACCCTATAGGTGGAACAACAATATGAACTAACCAGTACCCCGGAGCTCTTGACTCTAGCTGCATATGTATCAAAAGATGGCCTAGTTGGCCATCACTGCAAAGAGAGGCCCATTGTACTTGCAAACTTTATATGCCCCAGTACAGGGGAACCCCAGGGCCAAAAGGGGGAGCGGGTGGGTAGGAGATTTGGGAGGTGGGTATGGCAGACTTTTGGGATAGCATTGAACATGAAAACAAGGAAAATACCTAATTAAAAAATAAAATAAAAATTTAAAAAAGGGAAAAAAAAAGAAAATATTTGTGAAATTTGTCTATAGATTTTATTTCATTAAATGGAAATAAATAAGATGTTCTAATTATTTTTTAAAATGTACCCTTTTCTTGTGATAGTCATTTCCCATTAATCAAATAATGTTAATAGAATATATATTGTTCTATTTTAGCTAATTCATTGGCAAGCATTTACCTATAATGATGTCAACATTTGTATTGTAAATGTATCACTACTTAACACACACATAAGATATACTCTCTCAGCCACAATAGTTAATGAATAGATACTACAGGTTAATTGACCATTATAGGTTAATAAAAATTATGTTATATTTGGAAATTATTGAAAATGACAACTACTAGATAAAACACACTTCTACTTTCCGTTGACACCAAAGGGGATTTCAGTCTTTAATGTAGCACAGAATTCTATCTACTAATATACTGATTCTCTGACCATAAAAGTCTGCCAAAAATTTAGTTTGGGGGATGAGGCACAATCAGTTTATGATTCTCATTGCAATTGCCATTACCCGAATTCTAGTCACAGTTACTGCTTTACAAGATTAGCATAGAATTATACCACCTTGTCAAGGTAATGCTCTTGGTTAACTCTCTCTGTCTCTTTCTGTCTCTCTGCCTCTGCCTTTGTCTGTCTCTCTGCCTCTGTCTCTGTCTCTCTTTCTGTGTGTCTGTGTGTCTGTGTGTGTGTGTGTGCGCGCACACACACACACACACCCGCATGTACGTGGAGTTAGCTATGGGTGCAAGCCCATAGCCTTGCACATGCCAAAAATATCACTTTACCATTGAGGCAAATCCTCAGTTCTAGTAATCTGAATTATTGTTGAAAAGAAAATATTCTGCATTTTCTCCTCTGCTTAAAACATACTAATGGATTTCCACTTACCAAAAGATGGATTTATAATTTTTCAGTGTACCGTATACATATACCACTAGTTCTCTCATCAATCCAAGTCCCTATCTAGATACATTTCTCTTATTTAGCCTAAATTCCAGCAAGGATAATGACCTCCATGCCCCAGAAGCCTCCTCATGCTCCCTTGCCTTGAGATTCTGCACCTGTTACCTCTTTTCCTGAACTGCTGTATACATTCTATTCAACAGAGGACAAATTTAGTCATTCATCAGGTTATAGCATCATCATGGTTTAAAGCAATAACCCTACCTTCACTTCTTGTAAATCCTTGAGAAGCAATCAGGTTGAACCTTCTCACATACTCCTTACTCTTCTTCAAATCATGGCCTTTTTAATTTTTTACTAATTGTTATTTTTGCACATATTTTATATATACAATCTGCTTAGTCCATATAATGTTACTTTCTATGTAGATTTTAAAATCTGCCTATCACTGGACAACCAACGGGTGTGCTCTTCTCTGGGGTAAATCACCTCTGTCACTCTCAGCTTTCCTCAGTTGCCTTTAGTTCTTTGTGCAGGGTTGAGGGCTCATGGGCTCTCCCCTGTCCACTTTGACATGCTCATTGGTGTCATCCTTGTTGAGTTCACATTAGCACATTTATGTTGTTAAAATTTTATGTATGTAGCTTCTAATACTACTGGGAGACATCAAAATCTTTGATCCTTTGGCTCTCAGCAGTTAACTTTTAGAAGCTGAAACACAGTATTCCAGGCCTTGCTGGTATTTAAAGTTCCTGCTGAGAAATCTTCAATTATTTTGATGAGCCTGCCTTTGTATGTGAATTGGTGTTTTTCTCTTTCAGATTTCAACGTACTGTCTTTGTCTTGGATTTTAGTGCTTTTAATTGTAATATGAATTTTACTTTCATTTACTATGTTGGCCTTTTATTTCATTAAGATGCTTCTATTATATTAGAATTAATTGGGTGTTTAGTCTGTGTTACACTCTTTGGTTTTGTTGTTGTTGTTGTGTTTTGTTTTGTTTGTTTTTGGAAGCCATTGCTGTGAGATTAATATTTTTGAAAAGTTTTGCTTTGATTTTTCTATTCTTCTTATGACTTACACATTGTGTCATAGATTGTTGAATAGCTCTTTCTTTTTCTCTCTTCTTCCTTCCTTCCTTCCTTCCTTCCTTCCTTCCTTCCTTCCTTCCTTCCTCTCTCTCTTTCTCTCTCTCTCTCTTTCTTTCTTTTTTTCTTTCTTTTTTTCTTTCTTTCTTTCTTTCTTTCTTTCTTTCTTTCTTTCTTTCTTTCTTTCTTTCTTTGTTTTTCCTCTTAGAAATTACTCATTCTTTTAGTGTAGATGGTCACAAGTTTTAAAAGAGACTAAACTGTAGCATACGTGTCAATTTTTTTCTAGTAGCATGACATTCAGTACACAGTGTACAACTAAAAGTAGAATACTGTATGCAAAACATTCACTATAAAGGGCTTCCCCATTATGAATATAGTAAATAAAGGATGAATAAATGTGAAGGAAAGAAGACTGGATAGGTTATTGACATCTCAGAAAATGAGTTCTTGGCACTTGCTCTGGGTTTCCAGTGAGTGTAGTTCACAGAGGATCTGAGGTGGTGAAGCGACCCAGCAAGGGTCTTTCAAATGACATCTCAGCTTTGCTCCAATCAAATGCTTATGAGGGGAAGTTCTGTAGTTTCTCTGCTCCTGCTGCTGCTGAGGTTGACTTCTGTCTCGCTTCCTCTCTTCTTTTTCTCCTTAAGGTGCCTATCACTCAGAGTCCAGTGTCAATCTTTCAAGGTTCTCCTCTTGAATGTGTTGCAGTCACTCCCCCACATGTCAAGGGAATCTTCTACAGACTGCACCCATTCCTGCAAAGCTGACTGGACTTCTGCTTTGTGAAGTTCTCTGCTTCACTCTGCTGTTAAACTAGAGATGTCTAGCAATCAGGCATCTCTTCTGGTTATTGATATCCAACTTTCTACGGCCTCTTCCTGGAAATTCTAGCAGACCACGCCTGCATGTTCTCCCATCATCTGGATTCAGGCTACATTTTTTTAAATGACATTTTTCTTATGCAGTAGGAAAAGATTGCAGAAAGTGGTTTTTAATGGGCTTTTCTCATGACTCTAGTTTTTTACTCATAAAATGCTTTCTAAAATTAATACCTAGTGCTAGTACGTCTTCTGGTCTCTTATCTCCCAATAATTAATTAAAGTCTATATCAGGCATATGCAGAATTAGCCAGACCAAAATTAGCTAGTTATATTTCAAAATTTGAATATAGATTGTTTATTTTCATAATTTGATAATTATAAGAGGGTATTGATTGTGGATCACATAATCAGTACAAAATTTTCTAATGAATGTGGCATGAAATATTCAGATGGGGCAGGGGAAACATCAGTAGATTCTCAATTGCTTAGAAATTACAAACTCAATATAATAACTCATGAGGAAGCTCTGATAATTTAATCAAACAAATACATACAAGAAAGGTATTTAATCAAGAAGCTATCAACAGGATTTCAGGTTTGATAAAGAATAATCAAACTCAGATGATATCATTGTCTCAGAGATTATCTTTATAAAAAGTTGGCAAATAAAATCTTCACTTCACATCTTTAAAAATACATCTTAAGGCTCAAATATTAGCTGAAATGTCCAAGAAAAAACTGTGAGAAAATGAGAAGTAATTTTCTGTGGTGATAAATGAGCCCTGCAACGCCATGATTTTCACAAAAAAGCTTCTTTCTTATCTGCTTCATGCTAGTTGTGAGCTAACCATGGCTTTGCTTTCATGTTTTTATTTCAAGTCGAGTGGGAGGAAGAAGTGCCTACTTGGGACAATGCATTCTTCTAGGAAATGATACTCAAGAGGATGTGTTTAAACATATATCACTTTTAAAGATCCTCTTTAGATGTGGCATGTGTCACAACTGCTTACACTCCATTATCCAAGCAAGCCATGTAACTAAGCTGTCTGTGAATTTAAGTATCTAACATTAAAACAGAAGCTTTACAAGGCCTATCCCAGCTGGGAGAGTGTTAGTGTTATGTATACCATTCTTATGTGATGGGATAGGTAGCTTTGAAGTGTAATTTCCTGTGAATATGGATATAAAGAGGAAAGACATACAATTAGAATCTTGATAAAGATCTTGAATTAGTTTGAAAATGAACATGTTTATGAAATAACATTTCTGATAAAATCCATTTATCTTTAGTCTATTTTATTTTAGAGCATGTGTGGTTTTAGGTATAAGGACCCAGGCTCACAGATCTAGATGACAATGGTAATGACTGAGACTCTATTGCTTTTTACAACAGTACTATTGTTGATATTGGGTTTTTTTTTTCTAGATTGATTTAAATTCTCTAATTCTCAGGGATTTTTTGGCTGAATTTTTCCTCATCTGTACATGTAAAAGACACAGTTACGCACGTTGGTATGAGTCCTTGAGAGTGGTTCAGTCTAATGGTCCATGAGCACACTGAGGCCTTACAATAACATTCTGCATGGGATACTCAGATAATTTTCCTCTTTCTTGAAAGAATGGAATTTCTGCATAGAATAGTGAATGATACAAGGGAACTCACTTGATCTACAGGAGCCCCACCTCAGACTGTGGGTTACAAACCTGCTGTGTGTTATCTTTTACATATTTTGGTTTCTTTTGTTTCTCCAATACTGATCATCCACCATCTATAAAGAATATAAAGGGAATCTCAAAGGAGGGTTGGAAAGATTAATTGAAAGGACCTTTGTTAAAACATCAGATGGCTCAGTGGATAAAATTGTCTGCCACCAAGCTTTACAACCTGGGTTCAGTCCTCACGACAGCACATCGTGAAAGGAGAGAAGTTGAGTCGTATAAGTTGTCTTCTGTCAACATGTCAACATTGGCATTCATACAACACACACACACACACACACACACACACACACACACAGAGAGAGAGAGAGAGAGAGAGAGAGAGAGAGAGACAGAGACAGAGACAGAGAGAAAGACAGACACAGAGACAGACACAGAGACAGACACAGAGACAGACACAGAGACACAGAGAGAGACAGAGAGACAGAGACAGAGAGAGACAAACATGCAGAAACAGAGACAAAGAGAAAGAGTAATATAACCATGTTTATTAAAAGTTTGGCTGCTATCCAATAGATAACTGTGAGCATCCACTACTGTATTTACCAGGCACTGGCATAGCCTCACAGGAAATAGTTATATCAGGGTCTTATCAGCAAAATCTTTTTGGTATATGCAATAGTGTCTGGGTTTGGTGGTTGTTTATGGGAACACAGGGTCTCCAATGAAGGAGCTAGAGAAAGTAAGTAAGGAGCTGAAGGGGTCTGCAGCCCTATAGGAGGAACAACAATATGAACTAACCAGTACCCCCTGAGCTCATGTCTCTAGCTGCATATGTAGCAGAAGATGGCATAGTCAGCCATCAATGGGAAGAGAGGCCCTTGATCTTGTGAAGATTCTATGCCCCAGTATAGGGAAATGCCAGGGCCAGGAAATGGGAGTGGGTGGGTTGGGGAACAGGGGAAGGGGGGAGGGTATAGGGGACTTTCAGGATAGCATTTGAAATGTAAATGAAGAAAATATCTAATAAAAATATTTTATCTAAAAAAAAAAGACAATGCTTCACATGTGCAAGGGTACATCCCCAATTCTGACAATGCCTGCCACAATAACAACTTAGCAGAGAAGAGCTGTTATAATTTATTTTAAGGTTATATTCATACAAAGATTAGGAATAAATCATTTAGTGTGTCAGTAAAATTTGTCTGTGTGTCAGATCTGCTACTCTGTATCTTAAAGACATTATTTAACTTCTTCATTTTGCCTCAGTTTCTTTATGTAAGAAATGGTGCTCAACAGACCTTCTGAGTTTGACTGCATAATGACATCAGGTCAAACTTTGTCTTCCTAACTTTATATTGTTTTGATACACACATTGCAGGATGACCTCTGGGCTGCTCAGATCGAGTTAAAGGGACTTGAATCATGTCTTAACGTCTCCATAACTGAGTGTGGGCACAGCTTGTTGCTGTGGACTTGTACCCTTGATTTTTATCTCAATTTGGCATTTTTTTAAAAAATGGGCCTTTAGTTACCTGGACCTCATGGCAGCACCTGCTCCCACTGTCACTGACCTGTTGCTCTATGCCATCTTGAAGGGCAGCCGCTGGTGTGTCCTCGTTGGCAGTGTGAACCGGCCAAGAAGGTGGGCTGTCAGGGTAAGCAGTCAGTGAGTTGGTCAGTAGTATCTGTCGCAGGAATGTAGCCGAAGCTCTCAGATGTGACTCGGAACCAGGTGGATGAAGAGCTGTCTGCTCAGCGCCATTGTGCAGAGAACCATGTTTGGGGAAGCTACCTGATACATAAGCTTTTTAATGCTATAAAATAGATTTAAAATTAAATGGCACCTTTTCAGAGATGATTAGTGGACAGCCTTGTCAAATTCAAAGCATTCTGACATATAAAACTTTATAAACGGAACTACTCCATCAATAGGCAAAGTGTAACCAAAATCTGTCTAGATGGATAGTGTGTAATTTCTGCACAGGACTCTCTTTAGTAAATGCATCACTGTATACATCAGGAATCTTGCTCCAATAAAGGAACATAAAGTTTTTGTTTTTGTTTTTGAACTGGAGAAAAAAAAAGAGAGAAATGGTAATAAGTCTAACATTACAATGACAGTGTAGTGAATTTGCAGTGTGTTAGTACATGGTGGCAGTCGGGATGGGAAGTAATAATTTGAGGTCTTATTCTTCACAGGAATGGGGTTTGTTAGGAGAAAAATTAAGACAAAAAGCTTATGTAGGGACTGACGCATCATTTTGATTTGTCTACTGACTTAGCCAGTCATAGCTCAGCTACAGACAGAACTCCCTGCATCCATGAAAGCAGTGACCCGATGACTTGCAGCTGCCCCAGGATCAGTAGGAATTTTCTTACTGAACATGGGGAAAAATAAAAGGACAAATAATACCTCATGGAAAAGGAACATATATCATCTAAATTTTATGTTGGGACAGGGTTGTTTTTGTTTGTTTGTTATTTTAGTGTAATGAGACATAAGTATTAGAATTAATTTTAATTTTATTTCTAATTATAATAACAAGCATGGCATTTGGGCAGAAAAATGTAAATATTTCTAATACAACAAATAATAATTTTCAGTGTTTATATTCAACATTTTTCTGTATATTACTTTCGTTTATTTAAAATGATTAAAATTTAAAATGTGTTAAAGTAACCTCATAAATACTGTTTTGGGGACAGCAATGCATTTAATTAGGTGAAGTATCTCATTTTACTTAGTCATTTATTGATCTCATGGTGTTATTTTAAAGAAATTTTCTATGTTAAATTCCCATAGTAATTTTTTGGTACATATTTTGATTTATTTAGTAATGAAAAATTCATAAAATTAAAATATCAAGTCTTAGAAGACATATTTATGAAGAAATAAATGCTGTCAAATTGCTACTTCAGCAATATACAAAAATTATTTCATAAGACCTATTACAAGCTTTAATTTTTATACATATTTGCTAATTGTTTATTAAAAGTTGTTTAATACAGTTATTTGAGTATGGAATGTATATATATATATATATATATATATATATATTCTTTTGCATTTTATAATTAGGATGTTTTATAGTATGAGTTTCCTCATTAAAGTGAAAGATTTTTAATTTTTCTCTATTTCTTTTTGCCAACTTAATAGTTTTCATATTTTATTACATGAATGACATTAGGCATACAGTCTGAAGATTTTATCCCATGTTATAAAACATTTGAGCCTGCTGCTCTGACTTTACATGACCCTTACCTGGTTGCTGGTTGTTTTATTATCCTGTCGGTATTCTCTTAATTTCATTTTTTACTTATCATGATAAAATGTCCCTTTGGGGAGAACTCATAAGCTTCATAGTCCCTAACTATCCACAAGGCTAGGTCTAGGAAAAGTCTGTTTTTTATTTTGGTAAGTAAGCTTAAAAGTGTTTGATGGTTTATTTAAAATAACATTAAAATTTTAGACCTTAATGTAAAGAAATTCTTTCCCAAACATTTCTGGTATTCTGGTATTATAAAAGGGGTACTAAACTGTGGCTCAATTCTTGTCTAAATAGAAACATCACAGGCAATATAGTCATTTCCCAAGATACTATCAAAGATTGGTACCAGACAGACCACAAAATCTGTCCATATTCAAGTTCGTTCTATATATATATGTGTGTGTGTGTGTGTGTGTATACATATATATATATATATATATATATATATATATATATATATATATATATATAGTGTGTGTTATTTGCATATAATCTACATAAGTCCTCGGCACACATCAATGCATCTTCTGAGCACAAGTAACAACTAACACATCATAAATGTTGTAAGTTGTTGTATTATATTTTTCTTTATCCATAATTTATATTTTGTTCACTATACATCTCAATCACAGGATTCTACTGTCTCTCCTCCAAGTCCTGCTCTTAAAATCCTTCCTCCCCCCATTACCTTCTCCCCTTCTCCGAGAAGGACCACCACTTCACCATGGAACATGTAGTCCACGTAAGATTAAGCACCTCCTCTCCTACTGAGGGCCAAACAGACAGTCCAGGTTTGAAAAAGGGATTCAGTGGCAGACAATAGAGTCAGAGACAGCCCCCACTCCAAGTGTTAGGACCAAGCTTCATATACCCTACAAATGGGGGGGGGGATAACTAAGTCTAGATCCTGCATTCTCTTTAGTTGGGGGTTCAATCTCTGTAAGACCCCATTAGTTCAGGATAATTGACTTTGTAGGTCTTCTTGTGATGTCCTTGACTCTTCTGACTCACTCAACTCTATCCCCCAATCTTCTATAAGACTCTCCAAGCTCTACTTGGGTCTCTGAATCTATTTCCATCAACTGCTGGATAAAGCCTAAAACCTCTCAGAAGACAGTGATGCTAAGCTCTTGTCTGCAAGCACACCAGAGTATCATTAATAGTGTCAGGGGTTTACTCTCTCCCATAGGATAGGTCTCAAGTTAGACCAGACATTGGTTGGCCATTCCCTCGGTCTCTGCTCCATCTGCACATATTGTAGGAAGAACAAATTTTGGGTTGAAGGTTTTGTGACTGGGTTAAGGTCCTCCTCCTTCCACTGGAAGTCCTACTTGTCTACATGATGTAGACACTTCAGGCCTATAGCCAAAAAGACAGCACACTACACCACAGGAACAGTTACTCAGCTATGTTCATAGCAGCTTGATTTGTAATAGAAAGAAACTGGAAAAAACAACCTGGATGTCCCTCAACTAAAGAATAAATAAAGACAATGTGGTACAGCTACACAATCCAAGCAGAGACATTGCCGGGCAAAGGTTGCAACTTTAATCCCAGCATTTGGGAGTCAGAGGCAGGTAGATTCCTGAGTTCAAAGCCAGCCTGGTCTACAGAGTGAGTTCTAGGACTGCCAGGGCTATACAGTGAAACCCTGTCTCGAAACAAAACAAAACAAAACAAAAACAAAAACAAAGACATCATGAATTTTGCAGGCAAATGGATAGAATTTAATAAAAAATCACCTGAGTGATGTAACCTGTATCTAGAAAGACACACATAAAATGTATTTACTTATAATTGGACATTAGCCATTAAGTTCAGGATAATCATGCTAAAATCTACAGACCCAAAGAAACTAGGTAATAAGGAGGTCCCAAGGGAGGATGTGTGAATCTCTCCCAGATGGGGTAACAAAATAGTCATCAGAGGTGGATAGAGAGAGAGAGAGACTGGGTGGGAGAGGGGGTGAGGAAGGGTTTGGGATGGTATCAGGTGTTGGTGGAGGGGGTGGTAGATGACTGGGAGTGAGAATGGAAATCACTTCGGGGGGCATCTTTGGGACTAGCTGGAGACCTGAGAAATGGGAGGCTACTGGAAGTCAATGGGGGCGACTCTAGCTGTATTGTATTGTTAAAGGAATATTTTTAGCCAACGGTTGGGTGAAGATATAAAGGCAGAACCCACAAAGAAGGGTCCTTGGTGAATGATATCTTCATATAATCCACCGATAATAACACAGTCCACACTTCTGTTCACAGCTAAGAGAAATTGTTCTACTTTTCTGTAAAACACAGCTCCAGACATGGGTGATATTTCTTGGAAGTCCCTCACAGAGATGTTATTAGTTTTGCTTTCCTGTCCTGAAATAAAGCAATAGGGAAACTGGCAATCTAGGTTGTGTGCTGTCAGACATTTGCTGTCACATATGCTGTTCAGACTATTTTCTCATACTGCAATAACCATGTTTCTAGATACTACAGTGTTAGCAGGGTATCTCTAATGTCAAAAGCACTGTGTGTGTGTGTGTGTGTGTGTGTGTGTGTGTGTGTGTGGTGTACCAGTTTTCTCTTTTAGGTCCCATCTATTCACATATTAAAGATCTCCACAGACACTTGAATTCAAAGAATTCAAATGCATGAAGACAAACACTGCATAATACTGCCACAGGATAGGATTATAGGCAAAACATTATCTGTTATTTGTTTATTGACTGCATTAGGGAAGTACTTTTGACCACATTTGAATTTCCAGTCATTTATCAGTAACTGTGTGAAACAGGGCAAGCCAAATTGACCTTCTAATTTCTTAACCTGTACTATATTACTTTGCCATGATTATAAGTGAGGCAACCCGGAAGCTATGAATCAAGGCTTAGTGAGTAAATAAAACACATACTTTTCTGGGGTTGAGAGGGAAGAGAGTACAGACTGCTGGTTTAGATTTGGGAAACTAACATTCTCAAATGTATATACAAAATAAGCATGGAAGTTAAAAGACTCTTATAGCTTATGACTATAGTAAAATAATACTAATGGTTTTACTCAGAGAGACCAACAAAAATGTTCATTCAATACATGTGGAAGAACTTGGGAGTTAGGTCAAAAACTGAGAGTGGAGAATCTGATGAGAACTGTGTTGAAGTGAAAAGGGCATCTACATGGCACCAGTTCAGATAAAAGTCATATTGCCAGTCTCTCACTGGAGAAATAGTGATTTCAATTTTCAGTCAAGCAGAAGAGAAGCCTGGCTAGTAGGGATTCTGAGAAAGGAACTTAGAAAACTAAGAAAGCCAAAGATAGCTGAATCATGGAAGCATTTTCTTGGCAAAAAAGCACCATGGGTATTAGAAGAGTCTCTAGGTGCCTAGAAAACAGCTCACAATAAGATATAAGAAATAAAAAGCTTAAAATAGAGGAAGCAAGGGAAAGAAATCCATGAAAAATTTTAAATCAGAAAACATATTAACAAGCAAATATTACTCTGAATTGTTCTTATATGTGGTATTGTGGTAGCACGTTCTAAAAGCTTCCCAGAATTCTCTTATAATACTGATAAACTTTCTTATTTCCCTTTAACTGTCAAATTAATAGAATAATCTGAGAAGAAAATCTTCAAGAATTGCCTCAACCAGACTGCCATGGAGAAATGTCTGTGGGAGATTGTCTTGCTTTTTTGTTTTTCTATTTATTTACCTTACCTCCCGATTGTGGCCACACCCACCCCCAGCCCAAAATTTGTACCATTAAACCTCGAGCTTGATATTTTATATACTCTACTATTCTTTATATATAAAACTTACTTTAACAAACAACAATTTAAAGAAAAATATTATATGTAATTGAGAAATATTAAGTATATAATAATTAATCAACCTCAAATACTCTTTAGGTCAATGAAGCAAATTGTGATATATTTTTGAAGGTGTATGTTGACACCATTGACAGGTTGGTTTGAAAGCTCTGAGTTGAAAAATCCAATTTTAAAATTCCATTAAGTAGGAATCTTTCATTTAATGTTTCAAATAACATCAATTTCTCAAATGGTTGATTTCTAATATAATATATAACATTTTCCATGTATTTGTGTGTAATATCTCTCTTTATTTGTCCCTCCCTCACCCTCTGTCTGTCTGTGAAGAACTATTGTATAAATAATATTTCATAGAACATACTAAAATAAGTAGAATAATATTAATATCGTTTTTAAGGTTAGCTATCCCTAGTCATAGTTCTTTAGGAACCAATAGGCAAACTAATCCTGAGGTAGCAAACACAGTAGAGTAAGACAATGCTAGATGCTGTGACATGTGATTTCCAGAAGCAAATGATTTAAACATTAGAATTCTTTCCTCTCACACACTTGTTTAAGAATAATTTTCGTAGCTCTAAGCCCCATTTTTAATAGGGTTATTTGATTTTCTGGAGTCCACCTTCTTGAGTTCTTTATATATATAGGATATTAGTCCCCTATCTGATTTACGATAGGTAAAGAGCCTTTCCCAATCTGTTGGTGGTCTTTTTGCCTTATTGACAGTGTCTTTCCCATTTGTTGATTCTCAATCTTACAGCACAAGCCATTGCTGTTCTATTCAGGAATTTTTCCCCTGTGCCCATATCTTCGAGGCTTTTCCCCACTTTCTCCTCTATAAGTTTCACTGTCTCTGGTTTCATGTGGAGTTCCTTAATCCACTTAGATTTGACCTTAGTACAAGGAGATAGAAATGGATCAATTCGCATTCTTCTGCATGATAACCGCCAGTTGGGCCATCACCATTTGTTGAAAATGCTGTACTTCTTCCACTGGATGGTTTTAGCTCCCTTGTCAAAGATCAAGTGACCATAGGTGTGTGGGTTCATTTCTGGGTCTTCAATTCTATTCCATTGGTCTACTTGTCTGTCACTATACCAGTACCAAGCAGTTTTTATCACAATTGCTCTGTAGTACAGCTTTAGGTCAGGCATGGTGATTCCACCAGAGGTTCTTTTATCCTTGAGAAGAGATATTGCTATCCTAGGTTTCTTGTTATTCCAGATGAATTTGCAGATTGCTCTTTCTAATTCGTTGAAGAATTGAGTTGGAATTTTGATGGGGATTGCATTGAATCTGTAAATAACCCCATTAAAAATGGGGCTCAGAGCTAAACAAAGAATTCTCACCTGAGGAATACCGAATAGCTGACAAGCACCTGAAAAAATGTTCAGCATCCTTAATCATCAGGGAAATGCAAATCAAAACATCCCTGAGATTCCATCTCACACCAGTCATAATGGCTAAGATCAAAAATTCAGGTGATAGCAGATGCTGGCAAGGATGTGGAGAAAGAGGAACACTCCTCCATTGTTGGTGGGATTGCAAGCTTGTACAGCCACTCTGGAAATCAGTCTGGCGGTTCCTCAGAAAATTGGACATAGTACTACCGGAGGATCCAGCAATACCTCTCCTGGGCATATATCCAGAAAATGTTCCAAACGGTAAGAAGGACACATGCTCTACTATACTCATAGCAGCCATATTTATAATAGCCAGAAGCTGGAAAGAACCCAGATGCCCCTCAACAGAGGAATGGATACAGAAAATGTGGTACATCTACACAATGGAGTACTACTCAGCTATTAAAAAGAATGAATTTATGAAATTCCTAGCCAAATGGATGGACCTGGAGGTCATCATCCTGAGTGAGGTAACACATTCACAAAGGAACTCACACAATATGTACTCACTGATAAGTGGATATTAGCCCCAAACCTAGGATTCCCAAGATATAAGATACAATTTGCTAAACAAATGAAACTCAAGAAGAATGAAGACTGAAGTGTGGACACTATGCCACTCCTTAGAAGTGGGAACAAAACACCCATGGAAGGAGTTACAGAGACAAAGTTTGGAGCTGAGATGAAAGGATGGACCATGTAGAGACTGCCATATCCAGGGATCCACTCCATAATCAGCATCCAAACGCTGACACCATTGCATACACTAGCAAGATTTTATTGAAAGGACCCAGATGTAGCTGTCTCTTGTGAGACTATGCCGGGGCCTAGCAAACATAGAAGTGGATGCTCACAGTCAGCTAATGGATGGATCACAGGGCTCCCAATGGAGGAGCTAGAGAAAGTACCCAAGGAGCTAAAGGGATCTGCAACCCTATAGGTGGAACAACATTATGAACTAACCAGTACCCCGGAGCTCTTGACTCTAGCTGCATATGTATCAAAAGATGGCCTAGTCAGCCATCACTGGAAAGAGAGGCCCATTGGACACGCAAACTTTATATGCCCCAGTACAGGTGAACACCAGGGCCAAAAAGGGGAGTGGGTGGGTAGGGGAGTGGGGGTGGGTGGGTATGGGGGACTTTTGGTATAGCATTGGAAATGTAAATGAGCTAAATACCTAATAAAAGATGGAAAAAAAAAAGGAAAGAAAGAAAAGAGCACAAAACATGGAGAGCTACAAGCAGTAGGACAATAGGAGAAGAATAGGAGAGAAAGGAATGATGGCTGGATTTGATCAATATACATTTTATGTATGTGTGATTCTCAAGCAGAAAATGTGTATGACAGTTGGCACTATTTCTTGTTTTCAGATACTTTTATTCTCTGACACAACACACTAACACACCAGTTTCTCAAACAAGCACACTTTCTAGTTAGGATCAGATGTTTTCAGTGTCAAGTTTAAAGCCACTGTAGTTGGTCATTTATGCACAATTTGTGTCTTTTGTTTTTTTCTGAATACTTATCATGCATATGATTTTATTGGAACTGCTGGCTCTGACATGTTCCACATGCTTCTGGTCGAACAGCTGCTTTACAACTTATCCAGAAATGAAACACTTTCTTCTTTCCTGAATATTTAAAATGTAAATTAGTTTTAAATGATTTTTTTTCAGCACAGGGAATAGTAATTTCCTAACATTTCAGGGTACAAAATGATTCTGGTCACTCAGCTAATGCCCTGAAATATTGAAAGTTTGGAACACTAATATGTCAGATAAGAAAAACAAGAACAAAATCTCCAGTAAATTCTCACTGGAATATTCATGTAAAACATTAGGACAACCTCTTAACTGCAGCTCCAGGTTAAGTAGGTTTAGTGCACTAGTTAGCTGACATAGTAGGTTTAGAAAGGCCAAAACATGGAGCAGGGAATTTGTAATGGTTGGTGCTCATATGATAATAATTGCTGGATTGTCTGGTATTCTATGAGTACACTCAATGGGTAGAGAGGGTAATATGCCATGAGACAGTCGTTAAAGGTTAAGAAGAGTCACCAAAATGCGAACTTTACCTATTTTTACCTAGTGAACGTTTGAAAAGAAAATTTGGAAAATTGACAAAAGCAAACCATTCACAGCATCCCATGTTTTCTTTTCTGTATAGTATCAGTCAGGGTTCACTAGAGTAACAGAATCAATAGCATGAATATTCACATATTTATTCACACAGTTTATTTAATTGGCTTATATTAGAACAGCAACAAGAGTTGTTTCACATCTTAGAGGCAGATAATCTGACAATTGGTTGCCCTTTGAGGCTAGCTGCCTTGGCAGTCAGAACAGCCCACTATAGCTGTCATTCACTGCGGAGTCCAAGAACTGGATTGTGATTACAATCAGAAGATGTCACCCACATTAGGAGTGGGTCTTCCTCATCAATGAAGGCTATCAATACAATTGCTTAGTTTAGGTTACCTATTCCAGTGAATCTAATTTATACCAAGTTGACACTAAAACCAACCATCCCATATGTGGAAGCTAAAACAAGACAAAACCCATCAAAAAAGCAGATGACCCAAAATCGAAAAGAATTGAAAGAAGTGGGAGAGGGTTCAGGAGAGAAGGTAGAAGAAAGGGTGAGGGAACATAATGAACACGAGTTGAAATACCATGAGGTAAATTCCTCCCCAAATAGCAAGCATCCTTTTGTCTCTCCATTTCATAGTCCACATTACTTTCCCTTCCCACGTTCAATATTGCTCTAAGCTTCTTATTTTTCTCAGAGCATGTCTGTGCAAAATAGCAATATGGATATGTTTGCAACTCCTATCTTACGTCTTACCGATGTCAGCTAAATGCATCTTTGTAGATGACTATGAGCTGGGTACGATTATTTTCATCCTCATTTTATTTAGGAAGAAATGGAGGAATTTAAAGTTTCACTCAAGAATACATAGCTAGCAGATACAGCTATGGTGAATATGTCTTTGTCAATATCATGAATGTAATCACATATGTACAAACAAATAAAATATGTGGATTTTATTGGTGCTTTCCTATTTCTGTGAAATCTTTCATATTTACAACAATGTTTTTATGCATGTGACCAGTGCACGTTGCATACTTCATAATGCAAAGAGATGTCTTTCATACATATGATAGTTTAGAATGGAATTCTGGGAGGATTTCAACCTGGCAGCAATGTTTGTCCATAGTGAAATAATTTTGAGTTGAACACTTTGTTCAGTTACGTGCCCACTGTGTATGGTGCCTTACTTCAAACAGTATTCAGTGTTCAAACTTGAAGCTTGAGGAATTGTCTGTTTGAGACCTGGAACATTCCAACCCTCTTTTTAAAAATATAATAACATGTTTGAATGTGTTTCTTCCTTGTTGCTTCATGTCAATCAATTTTATAAAGGAGAGTTACTTTCGTGTTTAAACAATGGATTTGTAGATTCTTTACATATAAAAAATTATTATTTAACTGTAGGAGTATTACTTGGCAAAGGTTATACTAGAACAGATTGATAAACATTGTCAGGGGAAATACTTATGTCATTTGGGGCTCTTGGAAGCGCATTCCAGGCACATTTGACAAACAGCAGTCAGTGACACCTGAAAGCACTTGGGCAGCCTTTTGCTCCCCAGAATGTGGTGGTTTTGCCTCAAAACAAAATCAATATCATATTTCTATCCAGAGTCCTCCTGGATCTAAATCATATGAACACAGAGCCTTACTTGTGGGTGGAATGACAGATCACTAGATATTAAATCCTGGAGCACATGCTATTTTTCACGAATGGTCATTAGAACATCACTCACTTTGGGAAAAAAGATCCAAATGTTACAGCCTTACAGCTCCTATTTTGAATCATTAAACTCAACACTAAATAGGATGTCTACTGAAATAGAATGTCTTTTATTTTAAAATATATTTAAAATTACAGTATTTATTTTACTTATTTATTTTAGTGAGTTTCAAGCTTCTATAACTAGGAAGATATCATGTGCCCAGAATTTCCTTTTCATTCTTCAGGGAAATAGTCCCCTAGATAGCAACCGCACAAGTCTAGAACATACTTGTTCATCTCCATTCATGTTATTCTAATTAAGGAACATTTTGTTCTTCAAGCACTAAGTCAGTTATAGAAAAGATGACCTTTATTTTACAACTTCATCCTGCCTCTGAGCATAATATATCATTTATTCTGTCAACTGGTTTTGTTAGACAACAACCATCTTGTTAAATTACTACATAAAACCTGACCACAAAGTTCCATAAGCATTCATGCACACTGTCTTCTTATTTTAAGCAATTAAAGAGTAGATTGAATTAGCCAGCTGCCACTTGACTAGTAATATTCACCGGTGTAACTTTATTGTGCATTAACTTGAGCTTTTAAGGGGGAAAATGGTTGTTTAATTTTTATGTAAAAATGTGTACCTAGGCAAAATAAAATATTTGTAAATCTAATGACTAATAAGAGATCCATTTTATTTTTCTCATTTATTGAGAAAATCATTTGCTTTTTAACTCTCAATAGAGACATTATCATAGATAATTTATTCATTCAACAAACATTAATGAGGACTAAGTAAGTTATTCTGTGTTTGACACCAAGGACACAGTGATGAATAATGCATAGTTCTTACCCAAAAGTAAACAGTAGACTCTGGAACAAGATATATTGGTAAGGAAATTATTTAAGTAGGATATCATGAGTATAAGCAGTGTATATTGAATGGAGGGGAAGGTAATTGTTTTCTGTCTGAGGAAATCAGATTTTCACGCTGATGAAGTTAAGTTCTTAAGGGATTGGTTGGCACATTGAGACACACCAAGACCATAAAATGGGCAGTGAATCTCACCCAGACTTATATGGAGAGTCAGATGGCATGACTACACCTTAAATCTGCAGGCTTTATTCCCAGAGCTCTGGCTTTCCAAATACATGTGGATGTGAGTTCTTTCAAAACATAAATATAGTAACAAATGAGTTCAATTTGTTTTGGTTCCACCGTCAGTTATCTGAACAGGATATTTAGAAATGTACTGTTGGTTGGCTGTAAGGAAAACCAATCAAGGGAGAACAAAACCTGGTAGCCAGTTTATTATGAACAAGTGGTCACTCTTGGTTCAGACTCAACTGCAGCAAGCAGAGAATGTCATCAGAAACTTCAGCTTTTCAGTGGGTAAATTAAATTTTGGTTAGAAACATTAGATGTAAGTGTAAGTCATTTTTCTTGTTTTGTTCCTTTAACCTTGCCATTTCCTATTTTATTTCTCATTTTCATCAATTTAGTCAGGGCAAAGTCACTGACCTTGGGGCACAAAGGAAAGAAGTAATGGAAAAGGTGGGAGCCCTGGTAAAGTAATACAGACATCAAATCAAATAGGGAGACATGGTAGGGAAGCATGGTACTAAAATAGAGTTCTTGACATTCTCTGTTAGTAGATAAAATGAGTTCCTGAACCTAAGGAAATTGGGTAGTTCAGATTTGCATGTAATTTGCAGGTGGAAAAGGTTAATTATATGAAAAAAGGAGAGAGTTGACATTCCTAGTTCTTCATGGACTATTTCTATCTTGGGTTTTCCAAGAATGGAAAATGCTCTTTTTTTTTTTTTCCATTTTTTATTAGGTATTTAACTCATTTACATTTCCAATGCTATACCAAAAGTCCCCCATATCCACCCACCCCCACTCCCCTGCCCACCCACTCCCCCTTTTTGGCCCTGGTATTCCCCTGTACTGGGGCATATAAAGTTTGCAAGTCCAATGGGCCTCTCTTTCCAGTGATGGCCGACTAGGCCATCTTTTGATATATATGCAGCTAGAGTCAAGAGCTCCGGGGTACTGGTTAGCTCATAATGTTGTTCCACCTATAGGGTTGCAGATCCCTTTAGCTCCTTGGCTACTTTCTCTAGCTCCTCCATTGGGAGCCCTATGATCCATCCATTAGCTGACTGTGAGCAAACACTTCTTAAACAACAAGACTTGCAAGAATCCAAGAAGAGCACCTTCACCCAAGATTACTTTTGAGAAGATCACACATGACATGCACTCACTGATAAGCAGATATTAGCCCAGAAACTTAGACTACCCAAGATACAATTTGCAAAACACATGTAACTCAAGAAGTAGTTAGAACAACAAGTAGGTACTGCATTCCTTCTTAGAACTGGGCAACAAAATACCCATGGAAGGAGTTACAGAGACAAAGTTCGGAGCTGAAATGGAAGAAAGGGCCATCCAGAGACTGCCCCACCCTGGGATCCATCCCATATACAACCACCAAGCTCAGACACTATTGCAAGATTTTGCTGACAGGACCCTGATATAGCTATCTCTTGTGAGGCTATGCCAGTTCATCTATTGGATGGAACACAGGGCCCCTAATGAAGGAGCTAGAGAAAGTACTCAAGGAGCTAAAGGGGTCGGCAACCCTATAGGAGGATCAACAATATGAACTAACCAGTACCCCCCAGAACTGTGTATCTAGTTGCATATGTATCAGAGGATGGCCTAGGTGGCCATCAATGGGAGGAGAGGCCCTTGGTCTTGCGAAGATCATATGCCCCAGTACAGGGGAATGCCAGGGCCAGGAAGTGGGAGTGGGTGGGTAGAGGTTCAGGGCAGGTGGAGGATATAGGGGACTTTGGGGATAGCATTTGAAATGTAAATGAAGAAAATATCTAATAAAAAAGCGAGTAATAAATAGCCGACACTTTGAAAAATTTTAAATTATGTTGCTATTAATTATATTGTTGATCTTAGAGCATAAGCCATTGGTGTTCTGTTCAGAAATTTTTTCCCTGTGCCCATGTGCTCGAGGCTCTTCCCCACTATCTTTTCTTTTAGTTTCAGTGTATATGTTTTGTTTGTTTGTTTGTTTATTAATTAGGTATTTTCTTCATTTACATTTCCATGCTACCCCAAAAGTCCCCCAAACCCTCCCCCCACTTTCCTCCCCCCTCCCACTTCTTGGCCCTGGTGTTCCGTTCCCCTGTACTGAGGCATATAAAGTTTGCAAGACCAATGGGCCTCTCTTTCCACTGATGGCCGACTAGGTCATCTTCTGATTCATATGCAGCTAGAGACACGTGTATCTGGTTTTATGTGGAGGTCCTTGATCCACTCGGACTTGAGCTTTGTACGAGGAGAAAAGAATGGATTGATTTGCATTCTTCTACATGCCAATTGCCAGTTGAACCACCACCATCTGCTGAAAATACTGTCTTTGTTCCACTGGATGGTTTTAGTTGCTTTGTCAAAGATCAAGTGACCATAGGTGTGTGGGTTCATTTCTGGGTCTTCAATTCTACTTCGTTGATCTACCTGCCTGTTTTTCTGTACCAATACCATACAGTTTTTATCACTTTTGCTCTGTAATATAGCTTGAGGTCAGGGATGGTGATTCCCCCCAGAAGTTCTTTAATTGTTGAGAATGTTTTTCACTATCCTCGGTTTTTGGTTATGCCAAATGAATTTGTAAATTGCTCTTTCTAACTTTATGAAGAATTGAGATGTAAATTTGATGGGAATTGCACTGAATCTGTAGATTGCTTTCAGTAAGATGGCCAATTTTACTATATTATTCCTGTCAATCTATAAGCACAGGAGATCTGTCCATCTTCTGAGATCTTTGATTTTTTTCTTCAGAGACTTGTTCTTGTCGTACAGATCTTTCACTTGCTTAATTAGAGTCACACCAAGGAATTTTATATTATTTGTGACTATTGTGAAGGGTGTCATTTCCCTAATTTCTTTCTCAGCCTGTTTATGCTTTGAATAGAGGAAGGCTACTGATTTTACTTATTTGGGGAGCGGGTTAATTTTATATCCAGCCACTTTGCTGAAGTTGTTTATCAGGTTAAGGAGTTCTCTGGTGGAATTTTTGGGGTCACCTAAGTATACTGACATGGATGGAACTAGAAAATATTATCCTGAGTGAGATAACTCAGTCACAAAAGAACACACATGGTATGCACTCACTGATAAGTGGATATTAACCCCAAAGCTTGGAGTACCCAAGATATAATTCACAGACCACATGAAGTTTAAGAAGATGGAAGACCAACATGTGGATGCTTTGGTTCTTCTTAGAAGAGGGAACAAAATACTCATGAGAGGAAGTATGGTGACAAAGTGTGGATCAGAGACTAAAGGAAAGACCATCCAGACATTGCCCCATCTGGGGATCCATCCCATATACAGTCACCAAACTCTGACACTATTGTGGATGCTAAGAAGGACATGCTGACAGGAACCTGATACACCTGTCTCCTGAGAGGCTCTGCCAGAACCTGACCAATACAGAGGTGGATGCTCATAGCCAACCATTGGACTGAGCCTGGGGTCCCCAATGAAAGAGTTAGAGAAAGACTGAAGGAGTTGAAGGGGTTTGCAATTCCATAGGAGGAACAATAACATCAGATGCCTTCAGAACTCCTCGGGACTAAACCACCAACCAAAGAATACACATAAAGGACCGATGGCTCCAGCTGCATGTGTAGCAGAGGATGACCTTGTTGGACATCAATGAGAGGAGAGTCCCTTGGTCCTGTGAAGGCTGGATGCCTCAGTGGGTAGGCGGGTCAGGGAACAATCTCATAGAAGCAGGGGAGGGAGGATGGGATGGGGAGGGGGAACCTGGAAAGGGCATAACATTAGAAATGTAAATAAAGAAATATCCAATAAAAAACTTAAAAAGGTGTTAGTCCAGCCCATCTTATAGCTGCTATAACAAAATACATAAACGTGAAGATGTGATGATAGACAATGAAGATTTTTCCACCCAATGAACATGCATTTATTAATCCCACACAAAGTTAGGCCTGGACTATGTCTATACTATCCATGGATGATAATACAGACCCAATGCATTCAGGACCACTTTCCCACTCTTTCTCCTTTTCTGTGACCATCCCAGACATATATTAAATTCTACAACTATACAATATCCACAAGTATAATGATAGACTTCTTTTAAAGTTTGAGTCTTCTCAGAAAGTAGAGAAGAACATTCTTGTCTTAGTTCTGAAGTCTGAAAGTTTGAAACAAAGTTTCTTTCTCAATTTAGAAGAGATTTTTTTTCATGCATCTTTCTAGCTTCTGGTCCCATCAGCAGTAATTCTCTGTCTCCATCATCCTCGATACTGTGCCTGTGTCTCTGTCCTCATATACTGTTTAATTTAAAAAAAAAAAAGAACAGGGATACTAATTCAGTTAGACTGATAGCTCATTCTACTCCAGTGTTATCTCAGTTTGGTTTAATTATTCCTGAAATGAACCTACTTCCAAACAAATTCATATTCTAAATCCTTGAATGTTGAGACTTCAGCAAACCTTGTGAACTTAACTCAACAAATTATATCATCCTCTAGTTTTTGTCCATTTCCTCCTCAATGCCCCAAACATATTTGCTTGCTCCTTTCTTCTGTTTTGCTGTTTGTTTGTTATTGTGCGGGTGCATGTTTACTCCTATGGATGACCTTGCTTTTGCACTATTATTTGATGATAAATTGAGAGAGAAAAGCATCTGCCAACTTCTAAGAGCTGGACAGCCATCATGTTTTTATTATATCACCACCACCACCACCACCACCACCACCACCACCACCACCACCATCATTATTTTGGTGTTGCTTAAATCATTTGGCACTTACAGAGGCCTTGTTGTTTTGCTAAACATGAATGATTTCAAGGAACATCAGTGTCAGGTTAGTAACTGTGAACTGTGAACAAAATAAATAAAGGTGAAACAAGACTACTGTATAATCATGTTTGAACATAGGGAAAAAATGTAAAATGTTATCCAAATGTGGATGAGACCAAGTAGTCCTCAGTTTGCCTAATAAGTGATAGATTTTCACTTTTAAACCAATTACACATTTAGCTTGGTCTTTTCCTTCTTTTTTGATGTGATAAATTCAAATAAATAATTAAAATCACCATTTTTCGGCAGCATTTAATACGATGTAAAGACTCGCTTCCTTAAATACTTGTTAAATCATGTAACATGTCACTAGATTGTGTACTAAACCTTTCCAACATCTTGTCCCTGATATGTTCCACAATTCATCATTAGGTATACTCTCTCACAGCAACAAGCAATAAACCTCAATTGTTTAGCTGTGAATGTGTTCCTGTTGGTGGTTGATTGGAGGACATTCACAGACATTTCAATAATGTTCATGAAATAAAATGTAAAAGCTGAAATAGGAAACATGTTTTTGTGTGCAATGTACAAATTTATTAAATGGCTGCAGTGGAGACTACTATGGGTAGAAAAATGCAGGAATAGCCATGGTTGTATTTATAGTAAGTAGTACTAAGGGCTATACAGAAGTGTGGTTCAAATGCAGTCACATCTATTTTATTTTACAAATAAAATCAAGCAATTTTTGATAAACAGTTTGGCATCAGACCTAGTCTAGCTTGTTTGTGATTGTGTCACTTTCCTTTACCTGATGGAAAACAAAATGATAACAGAACAAAAAAAAAAGAGAGAGGAAGAAAAAGAAAGAAAGAAAGAAAGAGAAAAAGAAAGAAAGAAAGGAAGGAAGGAAGGAAGGAAGGAAGGAAGGAAGGAAGGAAGGAAGGAAGGAAGGAAGGAAAGGAAAGAGAGAGAGAGAGAGAGAGAGAGAGAGAGAGAGAGAGAGAGATCAGGTGTAATGCCCCCAGTTTCCTCACACAGTAGCTGGAGAGAGGGAAGGGTTGGTGTCTCATCATCTTGCTACTGCAGTTACTTCTGGTGTACCCATGGTGTCACAGCTAAAACTTTGTCCTGATGGATAGATAGGTCTGGGTCAAGCAGCCATCAATGATTATTGAGACAAGATGACATGGATACCTCAGTGCCCTGTATAGTTCAGAAAGAACATTATCACTTTGCTTCTACAGGTCATGGGTGCCACTGCCTGAGTCCCCCTGTCCCAGACAAAACTCCCAGCTGACTGCTAACCACATCAAGGATGTTATTAGAAGGGGTCAGGCTTCTGTCTCAGCCCATTGACAGCGCTTCTCTCTTCCCCTCCATGGTGACTGACTCCCATGTTAATGAGGTCCTTACTCATCAGCATTGCTGTGTTTATCACTCTCTTTAACTTGCAGAGAATTCTTAAATTTGTACTTCTTCTAGGTCTTCATGAGTGGAATCAAAGATCAGGAGCTGTGGGTCTTCCTTTCTCTTTTTCTACCCAGGAAACAAAACAAAATATAACAGTTCATTTGTTGATTAAATCTACTCTTTGATAAATTCATAAATGAAAAATAAGTTTTTTGCTTTTGCTTTTGTTTTTGGTTTTGGTTTTTGGTTTTTGGTTTTTTGAGCTTGAGTCTGGTGCCTTAGATGACCGGGCTATCCTCACAATAAGATAGTTTTACAGTCCTAAATTAAAAGCTTGCTGGGCATACGAGCCTCACACACAGGAAAAGGTAAAAACATTTTGCTTCTGAGTTGGCTGCTTGTTTGCATTTGGTTAATTTATTAACAGAATTCCAATTCTATGATGCAGTTTATTCTTATAATTCAGAAAATAATAAGTTTTCCAGTTATATCTATTTATACTAAAATTTGTATGTTAATTAGGTTTAGGCTAGTCAAATTTCATCATAACAATATAGTTTTTACTGGAAATGACAATATTTCTTTATAGCCTCAAAACATCATTCAAAATATTTAAAGGGAAAATCATATTATCAATGAAAAGTAAATATTTCTTTGCCTCCTGTCAGTTGACCCCACTGAGATAAATATCTTTATAATGTAGTTTTAAAATAGTCTTTATTTTATTATTGAAAATAGTTTTTCTTCTCATTCAATGTGTCATGGTTACAGTTTCTTCTCCTTTCACTCCTCCCAGTTCCTCTTTACCCTCCTTCCTCTGGATCTATTTCCTTTCTGTCTTTTATTTAAAAAGAATACTCTAATTTATCTTGTTTTTTTAATTGATCGGTACTATCTGTGTGGCACTATCATTAACAACTACATTGTATCAGAGCGAACAATATTAATAATGATTCTAAATTCTGTTCTGAATTTTCAAATACCTCTCCTCTTCCAGCTTAATCTCTGCCTTAGTGCTTGATTCTCAGATACAAGTTTTCGCATGACATTTTTGGTTTCTCCAAAGTCTTTTGAGGGGGATATTCTAAGTAAATTATACTGACATACTATATAACATTTTAATCAATTTTTAAATAACTCATGTCTACATGAGAAGAAGTTGTACTGGCACTAGGAGAGGAGGGACCCACTCTCATGATCACCGTTCCTCCCAAAGGTGCTTCTTTTTTAAAAATTAATTACTTAATTAATTTACTTTACATCATAATATGAGCCCCCTCTCCTTCCAGGCCCCACTTTTCAGCCCCTTCCCTGTGGCCCCTCCCATTCTCCTCTGAGAAAGGGAGTCCCCTCTCCCCCCATTTCCACTTGCTCCTCACTCTGCCACCTCAGTCACTACAGGACTAGGCACATCCTCTCTCACTGAGACTAGACAGTGCTGCCCAGTTAGTTGTCATAAGACAGGCAACAAATTCGGGTGCTTCTTAATGTTTACCAGAGAGTGAGCTGAAAGTGTAGCTCTTGAAATAACAATTTTCATTGGGCACATAAGGTTGGGACCATAAGGTAATTAATGGGCCATCGGTTTGTAGAAGTGGTTGGTTGGGTAAAAGGTCAGAGGAGAGGTTTGGGGACAGATGGACAAAATATAAAAAGTCAAAATTAACCTATTTGCTGGTGTTCCTTTGGTCTTTTCAAAAACTTGAATTTTCTGTAACAGCACATAGTACCTTTAAAATAATGGATTTGGATTAAAATAGAAAAATTAACGATGCCAGGTTGGAGTTTTAGAAATAAGCTTAGCCTAAGCAGCGTTCTCCAATTACAGAAACTCTCCTGACAGTTCATATGTTCAAGATTTTGTTTGTTTGAGTTATTTTAGGTTCATAGAGAAGCCCAAAGGAATATACAGGTATGTTTAGTATAGTCTATGACCTAATCATGCGTAGCCTTCACCATTACACACATTCCCCATCAGAGTGGTTCATGTCTTCCTCTCAGTGCTGTGCATTCCACAGATTTGGACAAATATGTAATGGCACTCACTGTTGTGGTATGTACTGCTTATCTACACCCTAAGGATCATCTGTGCTCTGCCATTTTATATGTTCTGCCCCATCAGCTCCTAGAGATTGTAGAACACTCTCAGGCTATGTCTCAGCTTCCATTGACCTGCTCAAGCTTTGGGAACATGATTTCAGCCTGGTGAAACTCTTTTCAAAGACAGAAATATGCCTTTCTCTGATGCACCAGGCTTTTGCTTTTCTATAAAAGCACATTTGCTAGGAAGTTTAATGATCTACTGCCACATGCACAAGGTTCTTCTTAAACTAAGATACATGTATAAAAACTCTTCTAAGTATCAGAATCTTTAGCCATTTCTCTTCACTGATGTTATTATGTTAGTTAATATTTCTCCATTTGAGAAGCCATTATTTAAAAAATTATTATTTTCTTAATATTTTTGTGGATCAGAGTTAAAGACTTCCATGATTAAAATTCCTTCAATATTGAATTTTTGCCTAAGGGGGAAATGTTTGGTGAAGATAAGACTCTAAATATTTTTTTGACAAAAGATTCATTTCTGTTTAATTAGATCAGTGACCCTTCAGTGTTTGCCAAGCTCAACATTCAATGTGCCTTCCAATTAAAGTGTTCAGTAAAACAGATGCTATGAGCAGTGGGGTTAGTGTGTCAGAGTGACTGGAAGAGTTGGGAAGTCTATATCAAAGTTTGTCCCTGTTACTTATAAGATATGTAATCTCTGGGAAATCACTTAAATTGTCAGACCTTCATTTTCCCTTTCTAACAAAGGCAGAAGTTTTACAAGGTCAGCATTTGAGGATTAGGGAGGATGTGTACATTGTGAGTAAAGTTCACTGACTGAATATGGCAGTCATGTGAAGGCTCGGGCACATGGGTGTGCTAGGCAGTCTGTAAGCTCCAGCTCTCACTGCTTCCTGATGCTAATGCCCTTAGATAACCTGTCTGTGAGACGGCGGTGTCTGTTATCTGTCTTCTAAAGCATAGAATGTAGCAGAAGGATGGTCCATTGTCAATCCTGTTAGTTTCTAGCTGTTGGGAAAGCCAGTTGCTTACCAAGTGCAAGAGTCAGCAGCTGCTGTGAGTTCATGGCTGCAGTGGCTGTGCATTGTTCAGATAGTGACATTTCCCATCATCTTCTTGTTCAATGACTTTCACATGTTCCTACTTTGTCTTCTTCCATGGTCATAAAGCTTTAGAAAGGATGGTCTGAATGACAAGCTTAGGGTTGAACATTTTTCTGTCACTCTCAACAACTTGCACAGAAATGAATCTCTGATTCACCACTATCCACTGGAGAAAGAGGGTTTTCTGATTTAAGGATGATGATATTTTTCTACAGGTATAAACATGGATATTTAGAGATCAGCTGAAAAATTTTAGGTGACTTGTTGCGTAACAATCAGTGACAAGTACATAATATTATAGTAGCTTGCCTTTCAGAAAAGAAAATATTTTCCCACTTTATGGAAATCATCTTGCTAATTAATATAATAAATCCATGCTCGAGTTAAAGGGGTGCTTAATGTGTATTAGTGTCAGAGGTACAGTAGATCTCAGACTGTTTCTTGTTTTTTGAAAGCAGGAGTGAATTCCAACTTCTTGAAATTCTCTGAGAAATGGGGGAAGTGTGTTGCATACTTTCACTGTTGGACAATCACCGAGATCATAGTGTGACATAAGCATCAATGATTCTAAGTCGCTAAGATTTGTGAAGGGGTTAATGACTTTGTTATATTCTTTGTGGGTCACCACAAGGCCATGTGTTGGAAGTAATTCTCAATGAAACACTATTGGAGAGAAACATTTGGGAAGACGTTTTGGTCCTAATGGCTCTACCTTCATGAATGGTCTAATACTGCAGTGAAAGGGACATATGGCTGTGAGTCTCTCTCTCTCTCTCTCTCTCTCTCTCTCTCTCTCTCTCTCTCTCTCTCTCTCTCTCTCTCTCTCTCTTTCTCTCTCTGCTTTTCTGCCCAAGAGGATAGCACAAGAAAGACATCACTCAATCATGTCACCTCGATCTTGAACTTCATAATATGCATGGCTATGGGAAATACATTTTGGCTCTTTTTAAGTAATCTAATCATAGGCATTTTGTTTCATCAGAACAAGAAGGACCGGGAGAAGCTTCACTGTCAGGCACCCTATCACACCCTTCTTATTTATCGTGGTTTGACCAACAAACAGCAAAAATCTGCTCACTCTTAGAATTAGTCAGGAATTGGTTATGAACAGTTTCTTCCAGTCTGTTACCCTGGCCTCAGACCCAGACCCTAGGGCTTCAACCTTTCCCCAGAGCAAATGTTTTCTTATAAAACAACAGGAACTCAGTGTTATACTCACCAGATGGTAGGAGCTAGGCAAGTTCTAATCTGACAACACAGAAGAAAGTGTTCCCAACACCATTCTGTTTCTTCCATTTTACTATTTATTGGATTTGTGATTGTTTAATTCCAACAATTCGTTAACATTTTCAGAAAGGTTAGGTCACAATGTTTTTTTTTTTTTTCCTATCCTTCCCAAGAGTGTACATCATATGCAGTTACAGCCTCAGGGCAAGAACAATTTTAGTTCTCTATGAGGACTCTCCTTTGCTATGACTTGTAGCATTTCTGTTAAATATTGTATAATGTTTTCCCAACATATTGAAAAACTCCATGAAAATGTTTGCATATCTCTTTAGTACCATTTGCCAGCAGTGCCTGGAAGTTACTATGACAACTACCTTTAAAATTAAAAACTGAAATTAAAAGTTCTGCATAATTGAAAGGACTGTCTGACACATGGTTTTTAATGATGGGATTTCAGAATTAGCTGTGCCTAAGTGTTTAAGTTCGTTTTTATTAGGATACAGTTTTAGAAATCACCGTTGGATATGTTATTGAACTAAATTTGCTCTCCATGCAAGCTATACTAATCTCACTGCCAGAAAATCTTTACTTTTTTATGCAGTGTGCCTGGTAAACAGATTCTGCTCTCTGAGCTGTCAGCACCAAGTTCCTCTGTGCAGTGCAGGCATCTTACATCTCCAAGACATATATATTGTATATAAGGAAGATTTCTGCAAGAATTAAAATTAGGACATTTTATATCTACAACTAAATTTACATTTTATAATAATCTTACAAAGTGGTATGGTTCTTGTCTTGCACATAAAGAAACAATCAGACTACCTTTAAGGGTCCTAAAGTCAATGAATGCCAGTACAGTACTCACACCCATATTTGTTTACTTCAAAAACTGTCCACAGCCATATACAATCTATTATGTGCTTTATTTTTAATTTCACATTTGTGTAGTCTGGTTACAAGAGTTCAAAAGCAAAAACAAACACAAAACCCTCCATAATGTTGCAAGTAGCTCTGAGCAAAGGTCCTATGAACTGAGTAGGGCATTTGAAGGTGACTGACATTATGCCTCTACTTTTGTGATATACCTATCCCACCACAACTGATACACCTGAGAGAGGAAGTGAGCCGACTTTTTGATATAGTTTGGATGTGGTTTGAGTGAATTTAAGTGTGAGAAGAATGGTCTCCAGTGTGGTATTGTTAACATTTGGTGGGACCTGTAAGACGTGAGGCATAGTGGGAGGGCTATTGATCACTAGTACTCTATGAAGGGATTTCCAGAGTTCTTGTGTGACATTTATCTCATTCTGACTTTTTGTCTCCTGTGACTTGAATATAAATTGTTCCCACAAATCATAAATAGGACATTTGTTCCCAGCAGGTGGCACTGTTATGGAAGTTATAGAAAAACACTGAGCAGGGAGTATCTTGGAGGAAGGGTCACTCCCCTTGCTGCTTAACATAGTCTCTAATCTCTTCCTGTCCCTGCTGTGGTTTCTGTCTATGGTGAGGACAAGAATCCAGGCATTTGTCAACACATGAAGCCTAGTTTACTGAGTTTGATGTGGTGAATGCACCGGGCACTTCTGACATGATTGTATGTCATGCAAACAATGGGTTTAGTGTGCTATAACCATTACATAAAAGAGGTTGACAGTATAGTTTAGGCCATCTGTTTCTTAATGGTGTTTTGACTCCCTTCTTATCAAAGACATTTATCAGAGATAGCCCTTTCCTTTACTCCTGACTTTTTAAGTTTTGGAGGTGTGAATTCTTTATCTTTTTATTTTCATGAATTTATGTTTTATATTTAAAGTATATTTCTAGGCATCAGCAACAGTTGTCTGGGTTTGGTGTCTGCAGATGGCATGGATCCCTAGGTGGAGCAGTCTCTGGATGGCCTTTCCTTCAGTCTCTGCTCTACTCTTTGTCCATGAATTTCCTTTAGACAGGAACAATTCTGAGTTAAATTTTTTGAGATGAGTGGGTGGCCCCATATCTCAACAGGCACCTAAGCCTATCCACTGGATATGGTCACTACAGGTTCTATCTCCCCTTTTTTTTTGTGTATTTCAACTAATGCCATCCCTGTTGGGTTCCGGGAACCTCTTGCTTCCCTGGAATCTGGAAATTTCTACTGGATATCACTAGTTCTCCATCCCCCACTGCTACATATTTCTATTCAATTTCCTGAGCCTCTGTACTTCTCTCCTGTCTCCTCCCACACCTGATCCTGTCCCCTTTTCCCTCCCTCTCCTCTCTCTCTTCAAGGTCTCCATTCCTCTACCTCCATTGATTATTTTGTTCCCCCTTCTAAATAGGACAGAAGCATCCACACTTTGGTCTTCCTTCTTCTTGACCATATGGTCTGCGAGTTGTATCATGGGTATTCTGAACATTTTTTCCCCCTAATATCCACTATTCAATGAGTACATACAGTGTGTGTTCCTTTGTGACTGTGTTATCTCACTCAGGATGATATTTTCTAGTTCCATCCATTTTCCTGTGGATTTTATGAAATCATTGTTTTTAATAGCTGAGTAGTATTCATGCTGACAGGAGGTGGGTATAGCTGTCCTGAGAGGCTTTGCCAATACAGATGAGGATGCTCATGGACAACCACTGGACTGAGCATGGGGACCCCAATGGAGGAGTTAGGGGAAGGAATGAAGGAGTTGAAGGGGATTGCAACCCCATAGGAAGAACAACAATCCCAACCAACCAGCATCTAACCACTGTTCCAAGCTCCCAGAGAGTAAACCACCAACTAAAGAGTACACATGGAGAGACCTATGGCTCCAGCTACATATATAGCAGAGGATTCCCTTATCTGGCATAAATGGGAGGGGAGGCCCTTGGTCCTGTGGAGGCTTGATGCCCCAGTGTACAGGGATGCTAGGTGGGTGAGCACTGACATAGAGGCAGGGGGAGGGGGAAACCTTGAAAGGGGATAACATTTGAAATAGTAAATAAATAAAATAACAAAAAATAATATGCAAGAATGTTTCCATGACTCCCGGGGTGAGTGTGTGGGTGGGTAATACAATACTAAATTGTTTCTGTCATATATATTTTTTGGCACCTTTTCTGCAAAACAAGTTTCCTTTATATTTGCAACATAAACATAATAATTTTATTTGGAGTTTTAAAATTGATGTGTACTTCCTTTTTTTTCTGTATAGAAACAAAGAATTTCCAGCTTGGTGTTTAGAGTGTTTCTCTCTAAATGGCACTTCTATGCTGACCTATCTTTGCTGAGCCCATCCTAGACAAGTATTACTAATGGATACATCTAGAATCAACCTGCTAGTCTTTGAAGAGTTTAAAATAAAAATAAAACATAAAGTATAATGTTGTTCCACCTATAGGGTTGCAGATCCCTTTAGCTCCTTGGGTACTTTCTCTAGCTCCTCCATTGGGAGCCCTGTGATCCATCCATTAGCTGACTGTGAGCATCCACTTCTGTGTTTGCTAGGCCCCAGCATAGTCTCGCAAGAGACAGCTACATCTGGGTCCTTTCAATAAAATCTTGCTAGTGTATGCAATGGTGTCAGCGTTTGGATGCTGATGTATCAAAAGATGGCCTAGTCGGCCATCACTGGAAAGAGAGGCCCATTGGACTTGCAAACTTTATATGCCCCAGTATAGGGGAACGCCAGGGCCAAAAAGGGGGAGTGGGTGGGTAGGGGAGTGGGGGTGGGTGGGTATGGGGGACTTTTGGTATAGCATTGGAAATGTAAATGAGCTAAATACCTAATAAAAAATGGAAAAAAAAAACCATAAAGTATATTTCTAACAGACAGCATATGAGAGAGGAGTACTTTTTGAGGAAGGGTCTCTGTTTTTGCAGCTTAATCTCTAGTCTCTGCCTGTCACTGCTGTGCTTTCTATGTTTTTTGTTTTGTTTTGTTGGGATATTTTTGGTTTTTTGTTTTTTACATTGCTTCAATAATCTCTGCCTTTTACTTAGAAATATTTATCCATTAGCACCTAGTGAGTTATTGGTATGATTTTTTTCCTTTGTCTAAAATTATCATTCTTTTAGTTTCAATATTAAGTGGTGGTTTTGTTAAATATTGAATTCTAGGTTCACAAAGTTTTCTTTTTACATATTGAAGATATTTCATTAGCTGCCAATCATTGCAATTTCTGATTAGTCCATGGTAATTCTTCTTGTTGTTCACCTATAGAAATTACTTAAAAGTCGAATGTTATAAATACTTTCACTTTATATTTACTTTTTAGCAATTGAAAATAATGAGCCCAATATTGTTATTTTTATATCAGTTCTCTTGAATTGGTGAAAGGATTAGCACTTGATTGGTCCTGAATAAAGAATTCTATCCTTATAGAAGTAGTCAGGCATTAAGCAGTTCACTGAGGGTTAAGTATAGAACAAGAAACCTAAGGATCAGTATAGAACAACAAAGACGTGGAGACATTGAAACTACTGATGTATATCAACTAGTTCTGCTTCTATGAGTGGTGCTTTGATGATTCCACAAAAAGCCCAATTTATATTCCTAACATCTATGTTGCCAGTTTGGCCACCCAGAAGCACAGAGTATGGGGGAGCCAGGTAGGCTTTTCAGGAGTTTTTCAGGGAAAAGAACCACAAAGAATGAACTTGATTTTTTACACACACACACAAACACAAATAAAATAAGAAATATAAAAATGTGATTTTAAAGCCTAACAAATATTACAAACATGCAGAACAAGAGTAAAATAAAAGAATGTCTCACACCCAGAAATTTAGACAAAATTTAATAAAATTGTCTTCATTGTTTCATTTTTTTAAATACTAGTTTATGGACAGGGTAGACGCTCAGCAGGCCAAGGGTGATCTAGATCTGATGCCCTCACTTTGCTTCCCAGAAAACACATAGTGGAAGGAGAAAAATTGACTCTAGGAAGCTGGCTTTTGACTACCACACGTGTGTACTGGCATGGGCAACCCTCTCACTAAAGAAATAAATGTAATCCACACAGGTAAATAACCATTATTTTTAAAGCCTATTATACATTTGCTAGGCATCTGAGAATTCTACATATAAACCAGAAACTTGAAATTCAGACAAGTACTTGTACACAAGTGCTCTAAAGCATATTATTTGAGACACAGAGAGATGTTTTTGTATGAGCCATCATAGCACTTGTAAACTTTGAAAAGCTTGTGGTAGATCAAAGAATTGTACGCAAAGGTCTAGTGTTGGGTGAGTTCGCTTATATAAGTATCCACAAAAGCAAACTCATAGAGAGAGAGAGAGAAACAGCTTGAACACTACCAAGGACTTTGCAGAGAAAGAAGTGAGGAAGTATTTCTTGATTAGTACAGAATTTCTATTGATGATAATGAATTTTTTTTTTCAGAAATTGTTAAATGGTGATGGCTGAGTAACATCATGTAATAATTAATATCCACGAATTGTACACCAAAAGCAGTTAAAAGAACATCTTTTGTTACATACACTTTATCATAATTATTTTTTTAAATGTTTTAACTCTCTTCACTATAACCACTCACCAAACTCTGCTCAGTTGACTCATTCAAGGCCCCTTTACTCAACTATGACTGTAGTTCTCCCCACACCTGCTATTGTCTGTCCAGAACAGTTACTCAGAGGTCCAGAATTTTAAAATGTAAAGAACTTAGAGGCAATATGAATGGAGTTTGCTATTCTAAATCTTTTTTAACCTATTACATTCTCTTTTTTTAAGTATAGATTTTTAGGGACAAAAATTATATACCCCCAGCTACTTCTACAAGGTATGACATACAATATCTAATGAATGTTAATAAATAAATTAAATGAAGAAAGGAGGCTAATGAAACCCAGAAGGGTACATTTCAATTCTCCCTCCCCTGCCCCCCCCCCGTCTCCTGCCCATCTATTTGTCAATTAAAATAGAATGTGATGCTGTTTGCCTGATGTAATAGCAACAATATGCTCATATAATGGTCTTTATGCCTAAGGAGTTTGACTGTATGTTGGTAGAAATAAAAGAGCATTTCTAGCTCAATAGACTGTTTTGTGGTAGCTACAGCTAGAATTCCAGAGCTGGCTGATGTAAAGAACAGATCTGTGCTGTCATTTATACTCTAACTCTACTTGATAGAAAAAATTAAAAATTAGAAATTCTATAGTACCAATTATAGAGGAATTTTAACCCAGCAACATAGCTGCTTTGGCAAGGGATTCCATCCAGAGATATAATCTGGCTGGAATGCAGTCATGCCCTGGATTACAGTATGGTCTGTCTGGAATACAGATATGCCTTTAGTACACACCTTTCATCACTAACAATGAAGGTAAGCTTAGTTTGTAGAAAAAAGCATCCATGTTTGAAAGTGACTAATTGAGGGACAGACAAAACAATGAATCAGAGGAAGATTTGACAGGCAGAGTCAGAGATAAGATGTGCCCAACTCACGTGAGACCAGAAAAGAAAGAGAGGCTACTTTAGAGCAGGGAGAGAGAGAAAAAAAAGTGTGGTGTGATGTGGTATGGTTTGTGGTGTGTGGTATATCTGTATGACAACTTTACTGGGACAGTTTTACAGAGACGGGTTACACAGAGAATAAGATGAACACAGATGAGGACAGCATGAGCCAGAAAATGAGAAAGAACCAGATTAGAACATATTGCCAAAGTTAGTAGGAGGCCAGGCAGAGCAATTCAGTCAGAAGCTGAGAGAAGCCAGATTCAGTCAGTCAGCTTGGAAGATTAGTTTGTTTAGAGGCTAGAAGCATCCAGGTCTAGATTTAGGAATAGTGAGAACAGAGAAATACATTCTCTGGGCTCAGCCCAAGTCATGAATTCACATAGCTTGGGTATGGTGCTCATCTGATCACTTCATCTAAGGAAATAAAAACAACATTTACAACCAATAACTTTAATCTATGGAGAACTGAACCATGCTCTAATGTAACACATTTTGCTCTAATTTCTGTGTGGTTGCACCAGTGACCCTGTGCCAGCCTATGATAGGTGATGGAGAATCTTTTCAGAAGAGTATCCAAAATTCCAGAGAATCTAGGAGTTGCACCTTGATCATCTAAATTAGATTTCACTGAAATTGCTTCATTTTAAAGTTGATAAATGTTTGGAGAGCTAAAATTTTGACAACCACACACACACACACACACACACACACACACACACACACTGCTTGCAATTTTATGTTCTGAGCAAATTGTTATCATGTATATTCTGAAAAATTGAGAAGACACAATTTAGATATTTGTTTTTCTTTCCCTCTTTTCTCTCTCTCTCTCTCTCTCTCTCTCTCTCTCTCTCTCTCTCTCTCTCTCTCTTTCTTTCTTTCTTTCACCTTGGCTCATACATAAATCTGGCTGTCCTGGAATTCACTCTATAGACCAGATTCCTCAAACTCAGGAATCTGTCTGTCTCTGCCTCCCAAGTGCTGGGATTACAGGTGTGTACCACCACTGCCCAGCCAAACATAACTTTTTGTTTTGAGGAACTTGAATAGGCCTGCCTGAGAAATTTAAATACTCTTCCACTACATCAACCTTAGGGGACTTATTAATTTCTTTTAATTTTAATTCTTACTTGAAAAAATGGCAAACTACTTCTTAATCTACTACCATTGCTGGGTTATAGAAATCATGAAGTGTGGGCAAGGACTATAAACAAGGCTCTAAACAAAATGGGAGTCAATAACATACACAATAGCAAGTCTTAGTACTTGCAAAAAAGAGCATGCTGGGCTGTTTTGGAGTCAGCTTTTATCCCAAACCCGCACTATACATCTGAGTAAAATGTTTGGAGTCTCCACAAATCACATGAGCACTGATCTCAATCAGATAGGGATGATTTATTGAATGCACTCCCTTATTGATTGATTAGGACCATAGCTCAGAATTCGGGACTGAACCATGACCACAAACACTTTCTCAGTCACCTTAAAAAGGAAAAACTAAAACCCATAAATACCACAATGAGCTCATACACAGGTGCAGGAAGTGCTGCCTGGTGATTGGCTCTTACTCAGCCATTTTAGCTGTAAGAGTTTATATTGACCTTTAATTTGATGGGTCCTTGTAGGAAGCCGCCCTCACATTTGCCATTGCAAGATGGCGCTGACAGCTGTGTTCTAAGTGGTAAACATAATCTGCACACGTGCAGGGGCAGTTTTCCCGCCATGTGTTCTGCCTTTCTCGTGATGACAACTGGGCCGATGGGCTGCAGCCAATCAGGGAGTAATACGTCCTAGGCGGAGGATAATTCTCCTTAAAAGGGATGGGGTTTTGCCATTCTTTCTCTTGCTTTCTTGTTCTTGTTCTTTTTCTCTCTCTTGCACTCTTGCTCTCTTGCGCTCTTGCACTCTTGCGCTCCGGCTCCTAAAGATGTAAGCAATAGAGCTCTTGCTCTCTTGCTCTCTGGCTCCTGAAGATGTAAGCAATAAAGCTTTGCCGCAGAAGATTCCGGTTTGTTGCGTCTTTCCTGGCCGGTCGCGAACGCGTGTAAGAGATCCTATATAAAGCTTTGTGAAATTCCTTAAAATTAATAAAAATCAGAACATAACAGAGGATTTGGTCAATATGACTTTGTTGTGAATCAAGTGAATTTTTTGTGTCAATGACAGGTAGGCATATTACAGCAACAATATGAAATACATGGTAGGCATGGGTCAAAATGGCTACAGCTATGCTGGAAGTTGTGTGTCAGACTACAACAAGAATCCCAAGTAATGTTGAGGGATTAAGGGAGCACAGTGTCTGTAAAAAGTAGCAACCTCCAAACAGAGAAAGATTACACAAAGGACAGTTACCTTTAGTCAATTGAGAATGCTCCAGATTCTCTATACCAGACAGGCAAATCTTTATACAGAAAACAGGAGTTTAAAACTTGATCTTGTGTAGAACACGTGTTGTCTTAGGTAGTGCAAGGCTTTCTGCTGATTTATAAAAGCTCTTCCCATACAGTCCTGCACATGGATGATATAAGTGGGTAAAACAGACCCACTGAAACACTGAACATGTGATTTCTGGAAATAGATAATACTCTACTTCCATGTATAAAATGCTGCCAGAGATCAAGATGGCTCTGAAAAATTCATACTGTGTTTTCCAGGCTGGAGATGTGGTTCAGTTCATAGTGTGCTTGATGGTCATGCATAAGATCCCAATCTTGATTCCTAGTAATGTATAAAAACAAACAAACAAACACCTCAAAACATTTCTCCAAACTAAACCTTCATTTATTTTGTAACTTGGCTTCAAAACATATTATTAAGCAGAAGGCAAACAAGCTATGAAAACTTTCTAGAACTCCACTAATATAATGAGAGAATTTTATATCTCATAAAAGTAAATATTGATTTTTAAGAACTATAAAATAAATATAAGGGTATAGAGCTATACAGTACAATAGTCACTAGGTATATGGCTACTGAGCATTCAGTATGTGATTCATTCAAATTTATATATGTTCTAAATGTAAAACACAGTATAGGATTTTAAAGATAATATTTACAAAGAATATAATTTTTATAAATATTGAGTAAGTACTTGAAAGATAATACTGTGAACCTACTGAATTAGATAAAATATAGTACTAAAATTGATTTTATTCCTAGTTTTATTTTCTAATGTAGTTAGTAGAAATATTAGTTAGTTAAAGTTAAATGTGTGTTTCTATTCTATTTTTACTAGATAGTAGTCATACAGAGAATTTATGTATCACAAAAAGTAAGACATTCAATAGATCAAACTTAGTGATACTTAAATTCTTACTTACTTTATAACATTCAAGATGTTGGACAGTTTAAGTAGCCTCAGCTCTTACTTAACCATGACATTGCAGTGGAAAATCATTTATACTTTGCAGCGGAATGAGCTGCCGAGGTGTAATTTTCAGTATGTTGGGTATATTAAAGCATTTTTAACTTATAGTGGATTTAGTAGGTCACTAAGTCCACTCTGTGGTAGGAAACATCTGTATGTTAATATTTTCTAAGAAATTAGTGTTTCTAAAGTGAAACAAAACTGAAATTTTTTACAAACACATATGAAGTACTAATTATTATCTTTCTAGTACTTAATATTTCTAGAAATTATGTTCTTTGTAAATATTGTCTTTAAAATCCTGTATAGTGTTTATACTGTCCAACATGCTGAGAGAATATTTTACAGTAAGTATACCTGTAGTTTAGACAAAAAGATGAAAGTTCCAAATTTACGTAATAATTTATATTAAATATTCTTCCTTGTATACCATTGCATAATCAAGAAATTGTTAAATCTAACAATGGTAAAACGAACAGTGCTCATTTACTTCAAAGCAAAATAACAGTTAAAACAAGTAAGAAAATAACCGAAATACATTCCTCTGAATATACTTCAATGGCTCTATTGATCAAACCACTGGTTCTCAACCTATGAGTCACAATCCTTTGGGTGTCAAACAACCCTTTCATGGGATTTGCATATCATATATTTACATTATGATTTATAGCAATAGCAAAATTACAGTTATGAAGTAGTAACAAAAATTTAATGGTTGGGGGTTACCACAAGATGAAGAATTATATTTAAGGATTGAAGCATTAGGAAAGCTCAGAATATTGGTCTAGATAATTCTAAAATAATGAGTTTAGGAAACAAATGGGCAAACAATGTCTGTGAAAAGTCTACCCACCCATAAATATATTTGACTTATTGTATTTTATTTTATTTTATTTTATTTTATTTTTATGGCAGGATCTCACTATATAGTTCATGTCAGTCTTTAACTCATTTTTATTCTGTCCCTTTCTCTTATAATCTGGGATTGCAGGCATGTGCCACCACAACTAGCTGATTCATTTTTAAATCACCTTGATACCTTCTAGCTCTGAAGCATTGCTGATAATGATCACAGAGAGCAAGCTACAAGAGCAGAACATTTATAGTCCACTGCATGAATCTGACGCTCATCAATCCAATGATGTCAGTGTATCTGTAGCTTAGAGTTACTTATGAGAACTAGCAAGCACTTAATTTATTGATAAATGTCAGATTCCACCCATGTATCACATTCATTATCAAGTATAATGAGCATGATCTCTGAGTAAGATCCAGAGGACAGGCATCTTGGTGTGTGTGTTTTGTGGTATGAACTCTACCATCTGGAAAACCTGGATTTGGAGTTTTGCTGGTTACAGAACTCAAGCAATTTCCTCAGTTTCTATAAGCCTCAGGATTCTCCTTATAAAATACAACCAATAATAACAAATTTCATCCCATCTTTATGAAGGAAGAGTATAGAACAAAACTAAGGAGAAAAAGGCTGACATGTTCATGTATTGATTTTTTTGTTGCTTTTACATTTATTCATAATTTTCATTTAATGAAAATAGATTCCTTTCTCATCCAATATATCCTCATTATAGTTTCCCATCCCTCCACTCTTCCCAGTTTCTTCCTCCTCCTTTTCTCTCAAGATCCACTATCTTTCTGTCTCTCATTAGGAAAGAACAGCTGATAAAAGATAATAACTAAACATAAAAAATAAAATAGAATATGATAAAGCAAAAATCATCACATTGAAGATGGACAAGGAAAACCAACAGAAAAAAGAGATCCCCAGGAACAGGCACAAGAGCTGGAGACCAACTTGTTCACACACTTTGAAGTCCCATAAAAATGCTAAGTTGAAAGCTACAATATACATTGCTGAAAGCCTTTTCTGACAGCCAAGTAAATGAGGAAAGTAGTGTGGCATGGTGTTGGTGGTTGAGGCCAAATCTTTTTGATGACTTTTTAATGACTTTTGGAAATTTAACTCTCTCTTGATGTTCTGCATCCAAAAGCTGATGGTTTCTGGCTATTTGACTCCTGTTCATAGCAGCAAGAGAAAAGAAAAAGAAATTTAGTTACTTGGACTTTTTAGTATATAACTGACTGGCCCCTTGCTAATTAAATGAGACATGAGAAGCTTGGAGTTTGTTAACTTTTCATGAGCCAGAGAGAAAGGAAATGAAAGTCAGTCACACACACACACACACACACACACACACACACACACACACACTGGATGAAACATAATATGGATACACCCCAAAGTTTATCATTGGTTTCAGCTTTTTACAGCATTTTAGACAAAAAGTTCTCTGTGTCAGAAAAAAGTACCTTATAGATAAATGTTATACAAAAGGGGAGTTATGGAAGGATGTCCATAGAAAGTTCAAAGCAGTGTTTTATTCCATAAGCTCATTATAAGTTCAAAGCTACAGTTTCACATGACATGGCTTTATCATAGTGCATACCTGTGGCTTCATCCTTAAACCTGGCCTAGAATGATTGTTTTTCCTTGATTACAAACCTACCCCAAGCCTATTTCTCTTCTTAGTGTAAGTTATGAAAACTTATTGTATTCCTTATTATGCAGACTTTACTTACTATCCTGTGAGGAAGGGGCACATTCTATTCTTGATTCTAACTATATTACATCCTTCTGGCAAAATAAATAAAGCCATCCCCTTAAACTTTCTTCCTAAAATTATTTGACTCAAATTAGGAATTCTATAAAGTCATTAATTTATATAAACAGCATTAATTCATGAAAGTTTATCTTCATGTTGCTCTGCAGAGAATTTGTCCAATATGGTGAGCTATTACCCAGGAAATAATCACACTAGTCTATAGGCACTGAGGGTCTCCCAGTATCCACTCACACCAAGCCAAATAAATGAAGAATATATCAATGACTAACTTGAGAAAGCACATCAGTAGCAAGAAATAATCCAGGGAAAAAGTCTCTGACTTTGTGCTTCACCAGAATGTACCAATTGCAGCCAAGCAAGATGGTGGGCCATCTCCAGAGAGCTCACTTGGCCACTGTATCTCTTCCTACCCACTAATACATGCAGACAAAAATAGGTCATGTGGTTGCTACTTCAGTCTCTGAGTTTGTATGAATCTTGCTCTTTGAGTTTGTATGAGTTAATTCAGAAGGCCTGTCCTCCTGGTATTCTCCATTCCTTCTCACTCTTACATACTTTCTGCCTGCTCTTCTGTGGGATTCCATGAGCTCTGAGTGGATAGATTCAATGGAAACATTATATTTAGACCTATGTATTCAAAGGATTCTCTCTATCTCTGCCTAATATCTGACTATTTGTCTCAACATGTGTTTCTGTCTGCTGCTGGAGGAAGCTTCTCTGACATGTACTGAATAAGGCACTGATCTATGAGTATAACAGAATATCAGTTGGAGTCGTTTTATTGAAGTTTTTTAAATTTTGTTTTGTTTTAGACCAGCAGTGTTTGATTTTATTCTAGGTCTCTGAGCTATCTATTCTCAGGTTCTTGGTTACCCAGGCAGTGTTAGGTATGGGTTCCTTCTCATGGTGCTGCCCTTACTTCAAATAAGACATTGGTTGGCTATTGCCTCAAGTTCTATATCACCCTTTCCCTAATATAGCTTGAAGGGAGGGCAGGTTGTAAGTTAAAGGTTTTGTGGCTTGGTTTAATTTTATATTTCTCTCTTAGTAGTGTGCAGTGTGTTTTCCTGCACCAAAGATACTAGAAATTAACAGTGAGGGCTTCATGTAGGCACTAGTTCTCCTATTTCATGTTCAATGAGTTATATGGGTGTTGTCTTCAGCATTGGAACCTTGATGTCAGTTTGCAGAGGATAACCTATTTTCTTAGCAACATCCTGAGTTGTTTGGGGACTTCCAGGGGATCCTCTTGGCCAACTCAACCAATATAACTCAGTCCAATACAGACAGCCTCATTTGGTGAAAAGAAATGTTCAGTTGGGGATCTGTATTCCCCATTATTAGCAGATCTCATTAGGATAAACTTAATTTATTTTAGGAATATACATCCACACATACATCCATACATACTACATACATACATACATACATACATACATACATACATACATATCTATACACACACACACACACACACACACACACACACACACACACACTTACTATATTAGGTTTCTATATCATCCCTCAAACGACTCTCAATTCAAGCTGTCTATCCTTGCATTTCCTTCTTCAACAATACCTCTTCTCTCCTACCCTATTTGATCCTCTCATTCTAATATCTGCCTTTCTCGAGTACACCTATAAAATCTATTATATTTCCTTCTCCCTGGAAGATTCATGTGTCCTACATACACTGCTGGTCTAAAACAAAACAAAAAAAAAGTCCCTTTTTTACCTAACTTCTCTGCATCTATGGATTATGGGTTGGTTATCATTTATTTTATGACTGATAGAAAAACAAATATGGTGTATGTTTACTCATATGTGGATTTTTTTCTTTTGAATCAAAATCTCTGTCTTTTTGAGGTGGTTTGCAATTCATTGTATAGGTCAGGCTGGCCTTGAACTTGTGGTAATCTTCTTGTTTCTGCTTCTTAAGCACTGGGATTATAGCTACAATGCATGGTGATATTTCTATTATTTTAAGAGTCACTTATATAAAAAGATTAAGAGAAATTTAGTTAGAAGCAGTAAAGAAAGATACAAAGCAATAAATGGAGCAGTGTTTTAGGATCACAAGTAATTTATATATTGTAAGATAAGGGGTGGCCAAGAGAAATCTGATCAGGGAGTCATAACATGGTCATAACACTGAAAATCTTTGAATGATATGACAAGGAACTCAAACTTTATGAAGTGGTGAATAGTCTTTGAGAAGTTGGGATAAGGAAAAAACCTTTGAAATCCATAATTGCAAGGGAGATTTATATCTTAGGCATGTGGTTCTACATTGTAATAATGAATTTGAAGAGATCAAAGTCTCAACAAAGTGTGATAATTAGGAGGTGGTATCATATAAATGGTGGCTTAGAAGTGAACTTTAAGAGATGACATATCCACACACATATTCATGATAAAATTAGGGAAATTTTATGATTACTTTTAATTGGGAAGGGGGAATAAAGGGTATCAAAGAGTTTAATATATCATAACAGCTTTTATCTTGAGTTAAAGGAGAATGCCACCATCTACAACTGATAAAAAATGAATTAGGAAGAGAGAAAATGACCATAGAGGAAGAGATCAATTTGTACATGCTGAGCCTCAGAGTTATTGCAAATGTTTATAAGGAACTTTGTTTCTAGGACCTCCAAACAACAAAGTGCTGCAAGCATTGATTTGTAAGGCTTTGTCACATTTTAAGGCATAATCATTAATGTAACATTCAAAAGAAAAGATAGCAATACAGGAAACAAAGTCAGTAAAATCAGAAGAGCAAGTTGTAGAAAAAGTTTTAAAGAATAGTTTAAGTTGCTAGACAACAAAATTATTTCGCAAAAAAAATGGAGGTGATATTGAAAGTGTAGGAAAGAGAAAAGAGAGGTAAGAGAAAACTGTTCCAGAAGAGATGTAAGACATCGATGCCACTGAGGGGAAGAGAGGGAGAGAACCCTGTCCTCTGGATGTAGAGGAACGAATCCAGTCCTCTGGATGTAGAAGGAAGTTACTCTTGGCAATGGATGGGCTTTTCCTGTAGGGCAAGCTATGCTTCAAAGCTTTCAGGAAAGCTTCGCTATCCACCTTCTGAGAGTGAGGAGTATTCGGTTGGATTTGAGTTTTGAGCAGAGTGATGAGAGCTTCAGATAATTTTTGAAGCATTTCGAAGGAGAAGAGAATTGAAGAAATATTAAATGGGTCAGTCTAGGTGTACAAGTTCTCCTGGATGCTCTTGAGAGCCTCAGCAGGATGTCAAAGGCATGCCGCAGTGTGGATCTCAGGGCAAAGTGCTGTCGTAAGTAATATAGTAGCACATGGCATCATGGAGCTCAGTTCCCGATGAGACAGCTGACTGGAAAAGCCACAAGGCTCTGGACAAATGAAAAAATAAGGTCATATAGATCCTAAAGGTGCAGAAGAAAGAGAAGCAAAACAAAGTTTGATTGTCTCTGTGATTTAAAACAATGTAGGAGAGATATAAAATAATAGACTGGACATAATGGTGTAACAAAATAAACTCAGTTATGGCAAGTGAGTTGATTTAAAGACACTTTGGTAGATGATGCCTGGTCAGTGGTGTTTAAAACTGTCGCTGATTAAAGTTCAGATGAAGAGTCTCGGTACCACTTGTTCCAAATGACTGTTTGTTAGCCAAATAGAAGTTCAACAGAAGGAAGAGTTACAATGTAAACCAGACAATCCAAATATCAGACATATGAACATGCAGCCAGAAAACAGCAAATAACAGAGAAAAGTCTCCAGTGTCACATGATCTTAAAATATGGATATAGTAAGTTGAATGACTTCCCTCAAAGTCTTCCATATCTCTGGAGCTGGTGACCACATTACTTTACGTAGTAACAAAAAATAATTTTCTTGATGTGATTAATCCTGGGGATTTGAGAGGGGAATGTTATGCTAAATTTTCTAGGTAGACCCAGTCTACCTAGAAGATCCTTATAAGAGAGTCAGAGTCAAAGACAGAGTCACAGTCAGAGACAAAGAGCAAAAGACTGCAGAGATCAAATGATATGAAAACATTAGCCAAAGGAGGTAGGTAGCCTTTAGAGGCACTAAACAAACAAACAAACAACAACAACAACAAAACTAGGGAACAGATTTGTTCCCGACCCCACTGACAGAATGCAGTTATACCAAAACTTTGATTTTTAAAACTCCTTACTTCTATAACTACACATATGTTTTGAGTTTTTGTTGTTGTTGTCCTTGCTTCCCTAAGACATTGGCTCATATGGCACTGACTGGCCTTGAACTTCTGATAGCCCTGCCTCCAGCTCTCAAGTTCTGGGTTACAAAGCAAGAACCACTGTGTCTGTGATTTATGTTGTTTTAACTCATCGAATTTGTTACAATATTTGTGGAAAACTTTAGGGATTGGCTTTGTTCAAATGCATGCAGGATGTAATAAAGGTCATTTGCAGAGACCATTGTCGCATAGACTGGTAGGAGTTGGAGGTGTAATAACAATGTTCTTCATTGGTCTGGCAAAATACTGAGCAGAAACAACTTAAAAGAGAAAGGTTTGTTTAGCCACACAGTTTGAGGGTACAGCCCATCATGGCAGAGAAGGCATATATCAGTGCATAAGGCCATTGGTCACATTGATTTAAGGAAGCACATAGTGACAGATGCTGGTGTTCAGCTTGCTTTTTTTCCTTTATTCAGTCCAGTAGCACTGCAGTGAATCTAATTTAGAGATTCCTTCATGGATGGGCCTAGAGGTTCACTTTCTAGGTTAATCTACATCCAGTCAAATTGATAAATAACATTTACCATCATAGGAGGGAATATTTTAGTGAGAAAGAGGCATATCAGAAAGGCAGTGAGCAGTTTCCTTCTGAATGGAATGACAGAACTCCTAGATTGAAGGAAGCATTATTCAGCTCTATGCTCTGTCTGGTTCCTCAGACAAGTGACTTCTTGCTACCAGCCTTACTTCTCAGATCCTATGGTGATTTCCAGCAGGATTTTTTTCTCTTGGAATTCTCTTTATATAAAATTTACTCTTCTTTTTTATCTTTCCTTATGCTAGAACAACAACAACAAAAAATTCATTACACTCTAATTGAGAAACTCTTTCAGAATCATCCAATTAGGTGTGCTTTCTTGAACAACAAGGCTTGGAAGAAAATTGTTCTTTCTGCTTTTTCCTTTTGCTCAGTTCAGGAACACTGCAATGAACCTGATTTAGAAACTCATTCCTGAACAGACCCAGAGGTTCACTTCCTAGGTGGTTCTAGATCTAGTCCTATAGCTCACTGTAGACCTTATAGATTACTAGGCCCACTATCTTCTAGGATGTGTGGTAGACTTAGAAAGAGACAGCTATATCAAGGTTCTTTCAGCAAAATCTTGCTGGCATATGCAATAGTGTCTGGATTTGGTGACTGATTATGGGATGGATGAGGAGACAGGAGGGGAAAGGGGGAACATGATCTGGTATTGGGGGAGAGAAAACAGGAATGAAGCACTGAGGGACAGCAGAATGAGTGGAAATATGCGCCTCAGAGGTGGGAGGTGGGGACACCATCCAGAAAGTACCAGATATCTGTGAGGTGAGAGACTTTCAGTACTCAATGGGAGTGACCTTAGATGAAATAACCAACTGTGGGGAAAGGGAACACAGAGTCCACCTCCAGTAGATAGACAGGGCTTCAAGAGGAGGGATGGCATTACCAACCCATAGTCAAAATTTCTGACCTACAAGTGTTCCTGTTTAAAAGGACTAAAGAGAAAAAAAAAGGGAGAAGAGACTGAAAGGCAGTGCAGTGACTGGCCCAACTGGGGGTCCAGCTCAAGGGGAGACACCAAGGCCTGACACTATTACTGATGCTACGATGTGCTTACAGAGAAGATCCTAGCATGACTGTCTTCTGAGAGGGCCAAACAGCAGCTGACTGAGACAGATGCAGATACTTACACCCAACCATTGGACTGAAATTGGGGACTCCTTTGGTTGAATTATGGGGAGAACAGAAGAAGCTGAAGAAGACAGTGACCTTATAGGAAGATCAGCAGTCTCAACTAACCCAGACCCCTGGGAGCTCCCAGACACTGAGCCAGCAATCAGGCAGCATACAGGAGCTGATCTGAGACCCCTGACACATATAGCCTGGTCTGGTCTTGGTGGGAGAAGATGTGCCTTATCCTGGAGAGGCTTGAAATCCTAGAGAGAAGGAAAGCCTGGTGGTGGGGGAGCATCCTTTTGGTGACAGGAGGAGGAATAGGATGAGGAACTGTAGGAGGAGTGACCAGAAGCAGGGGTAATGGCTGAAATTGTAAATAAATAAAAATGTATGAACAATACCCTTCAGTGCACAATTATTCTTACAAGAAGGGTACTTCTGGTATCCAAATTAAATGAATCCCATGGCCTTCAAAAAAGAGAAAATTTATTAACATCCCTACATAGCTATAACGTCTATATACCAAGAAGGACTGGCAAGATGTCCATTACATGGTAGTAGTTGAATTATATCTTAGGGGTAAACAACAGCTGTCCAATAGGACCTTAATTCTACTTAGTTGGAAAGAACTCGTACCTGGCAGTGTAAACTTAGCTCAGAATCTGTGGATGGAGAGGTTATAAGTGCTAGATAAGAGTTTATTACTACCATATTTGTGATAGGTTTTATGTCAGTGATCCCATACTTATATGTTTGAATGCTTGATTCTCAGGAAAAGAAGAGAAGGATGGTTTAGCAGGCATAAAAGGAGTAGAGAGAGGAAGAAGGTGTAAATAGACAAATATCATAAACTCATGTGTGAGATCCTCAAATTAGACAAAAGATATTCCACAAATATTTGAGTCACTCCTACGGCAATAGATTAGAGATTCCAACTCTCCATATACATTGTCTTTTGATCTCTGCCCTGTTGACCCTCGATGGCCTCAGCATAAGTTTCTGTAGCTACCTGGGACTCACAACTGTACACATAATCCTAGAACAATCTCATTGCAATGCTCATATATGAAGTCACACGCAGTCACAGAACTCTAGTTTAACATTCAACATGTATTCAGATGATAGACATTGATGTTTCCGTTTAGAAACATGGGCAGATCTTTCATCACCAAATAAAATGTGTATATAATCTCTCTGGGTTCTATTATTTCTGGTTGGCCTAGCTCAAATCGCACAGCTTCAGTTTCTAATTTAATGGAACATTAAACACCCATTTTCTGTTACCTAAATTACACAGTGCCTGTTATCTATAGAGCTTACATGCAAAGTATTTAAATGGAAAATGGAAATAAAAATAAGCAATGGGTGAGTGCCTGCTATCAACACTCATAAGTGATCCCATAATATCATTATATCCAGTAGGTAATGAATGATAATTTTTTTTATTAATTTTAAAATTAAGATTTGTTTCCTTTAGCTAATTAGGTTCTCATTTATTCACACACATGCTTCTGGAAACATTCCAGTCGAATTGATTGTGACATATTGATCTCTCTCTCTCTCTCTCTCTCTCTCTCTCGCTCTCGCTCTCGCTCTCTCTCGCTCTCTCTCAATATACACAGCAGACACAGACTGTAATAATTCACTTGTTTGGCAGAAAAGAGTTCTGTCAAATACACTTTAAAATTCCACTAAGAAAGAAAATAAACATAATCAAAAGCTGCCTTTTGCTGAGGTTATTCAAAAGATATAGTTTCTTCTTTTATTTATCCTAAGCACAGGGAAACTGTGTTTAAAATTGTTTCTGACATATTAAGAAATGCAGACAGGTATCTGGTAAGATCAATGCATGAATACTCATTAAGAAAAATAGTCTGTTATCCAATTGTACTAATTGTATATTAAAATAAGTTGGGAGTAATAGACTTTTTCCTTTCACACTACATAGTAATTAGGTCTGGCTATCACCCCAAAGATCCCAACCCTCTCATTATATATAATGGCAGCTAAGTATGCACCTATGCATGAATGTCACTTTCTGGATCATCCACTCCACTTTTCTTCTATGTACAAGGTATCACGTGGTTTTCCTTAAGCAATAGGGATTAAAAGGACATTGCCCATCACTCTGCATCCTACCAATGGTTTAATCTAGACTGCAACTCTAAGGAGAACTTTGGCTCATTATTATGCCTTTTCCTTCCTTCTTGTTTTATCTACTTCCATTTCCTATATTTCCACTACCGCTCCCATGTATTCAAGGCTTCCCATGCTTAAGATTCTTTCTACATTTTTATACAGTCATTTTCGGCTTTTTCTCCACTTTCTGCTCTTGCTGACCATACCATGAACTTTTAATTCTAGAACTAGAAGTTGTTTTTGCTGGTTGCAAACAGTTCATTGCGTTCAAGAATTCCAATAATAATTATTCATTAATCATTTCTTTCATAAATCATATTTCTGATAGAATTCATATTATAAAATTTCTATAAATGAGAAATGGCAGCATTTTCTCTATTATATGCACAAAATATCTGGTGTCACGGTTCTAGTAATGTATAGGTAGAAAATCACAAGTCCAGAAGTAGAAAAACACTGCTGGTGTCAAGAGTTGGACACCACTGGTATCCGATATTTAAGGACACTGATGGGCAGTAGGCAACCCTCCCCTAAGCTGATAGTACTTAGCCACAGAAGTTAATAAAATGCTCCTATAACAGCAACTGTCATGAAAGAAGCATGTGAAACTTGGATTATCAACCATGGCTTCTGTTTTAGTCAGGGTTCTCTAGAGGAACAGTGATTATAGAAGTGATTTATTAGACTGTATTCAGACCAGTCCAGCTAGTCCAGCAATGGTTGTCTATCAATGAAAGGTCCAAGAATCTAGTCGTTTTTCAGTCCATAAGGCTGGACGTCACAACTGGTCTTCAGTATGCACTAGAATTCCAAAGAAATAGGCTGCAATGTCACTGAAGGAATGGACTTCTAGTGACAGCAAGATCAAGCAGCCGAAAGAGACAGAGACAGAGAGAAACCCAGTATCTAGGTCATCTCAAATCTTAATTTGTAAAGTCAAATGATGGAGATTTTGTTAAAAACAACAATACATAGCAAGGCAGCAGCTTTGGCTTCAGAGAACAGAGTAAGTAAGCAACACTTGAAAGTAGAAAGGATATGAAGCCAAGTCTTATGGTCACATAGATGTGGATAAAAGGCTTAGATTCTATTCGACATGTAGTGAATTTTATTGAGACTCAACTTATGTACCAATTATTAGTGCCCTAACTTACATAATTTCTTTTTTTAAGAGGGAAGATTTATATTCTCTCACACAATAAATTTCAAAACTATGGGAGTTCCTTAAATAGTTATCTCAGTGCAGCAATAATGTCCTCCAAGATCCAAGATTTCCACATCTGGCTGCTTAATCATCCATAATGTGTTGCTTTTATTTACATGGTAAGATAGCTACCTAAATTTTACATCTGTAACTTTCAGAGATGAAATATTTTATAAGTAGAATAATTTTGGGAATAGAGTTGAAATAATGCATAGACTAGCTAAAATGGATAGAAGTTTGTTCTTGGTGTGTGAAAGAAGTATGGAGTTAGTAATTTGGGGGTTGTTTTCGTGTTTCCTTGAAGCTATCCTGTTGCAGGATTTTCCCTGTCCAATTACGTTAGTGAAGAGGAGGTCTGTGATTGGACAGGGAAAAGGAGGGAAAAGGGAGGTCTAAGTGTTGAAGAGAGATGGGGAGAGCCTCTCAGATGAGGAGAAGCAAGATGGCTGCTGACATTTACCCAGCTACAAAGTAGCTATGATTTCACAAGGTTAGAAATATTGAGATAAAGTTTTTATCATTATCAGTTGGCTCTGAAATTATTTATTGACATCTTGTAAATTGTGATATTATTGATACATAAATCTGATTGGTTAATTAAGAGTCTTGATTCTACTGGGGATCTATTTGATTACTGGAGTGTGAGGCCACCCATTACAGGGGATTATAGCAGAGAAGGAACTAGTGGCTTGTGGGACAATCAAGTTAGATGCTGTGGGAGCTAGCTGGGGAGATTTGACAGGCCTGCAGGAGCCTAAAAGCTTGGTCTAGCACCATAGAGAGTTGGTGAGCTCATTTTTAAAATATTTCCCACAACACTATCCAATTCTTTTCAACCTTCCACCCCACCCTACATGAGATAAATAGCCCATCCACAAGGTTGACTATTACTGTTGGCCTTTCTGACATTTTATTTTCATCCCAATCAGCAAAATGTAATATGAAAGGAAGAAAATGGGTATCATTCTTTATCATCATGGGGACTTTTCAGAAGTACTCTCAAAATTTCTCTATAAATCTGATTACGTTCAACTTAATGACAATGGAGCATACAGAGTGAGATAATCTGTGAAATGTGATCTTTGCACATCATCCTATCTAGTTAAGTCCCATCTAGCAACAAAGAAGATAAAGAAAATGGATATCAGGGAAATCACGAAATCCTTGGTTCTAGAAAATATTGCTTCCTTTTGTCTTAGTGGACACAAAGCTTAGCAGCTCCATGACAAATACCATAGTCGGGTAGAATCTGCATTTGGGAGGAAATCTCTGGATCAGAGAATATTGGTTTGAAATTCTGGGTTTACAACTTAAATAAGATTCCTTACCTCTCTGGCATTCAGTTCTTTAATATGTCTAAAGAGTATGTGCATCTTTAAATGTAGGTCTATAAGGCTTTTGAGTAATTAAACCTTGAACTTTCACAGGTGGTCAAAGTTTTTGATATGCACGCACAGCAGTTTGAAGCTAAGATGAAAGGATGGACCATCCAGAGACTACCCCACCCGGGAATCCATCCCATAATCAGCCATAAAAACCAGACACTATTGCACAATGCCAAAAGATTTTGCTGAAGGGACCCTATTATAGCTGTCTCGTATGAGGCTATGCCAGTGCCTGGCAAATACAGAACTGGATGTTCACAGTCATCTATAAGAAGGAATAGGGCCCCCAATGGAGAAGCTAGAGAAAGCACCCAAGGAGCTGAAGGGGTCTGCAACCCTATAGGTGGAATAACAATAAGAACTAACCAGTACCCCAGAGCTCATATCTCTAGCTGCATATGTAGCAGAAGATGGCCTAGTCAGCCATCACTGGGAAGGGAGGCCCCTTGGTGTTGCAAACTTTATATGCCCCGATGCAGGGGAATGCCAGGGCAAAGAAGCGGGAGTGGGTGGGTAGGGGAGCAGGGCAGAGGGTGGGTATAGGGAAATTTTGGGATAGTATTTGAAATGTATATAAAGAAAATATCTAATAAAAAATGCAGTACCATAATAGAATCCATATTATACAACTGATACACACGAATAAAGTGACTTTGTATCTATATTTTAGTACTGGGGTCATCATAATGACTAATATCATGCATCTGTTGACTTCTTACCAGAGACGAAAAATACCTTTTGAGTTACAAGTCACTGCTGGGACATATATATGAGCATCAGATTAGACCTGTGGACTGTGGAAGTCATAAATCGTATACGTTGCAGCAAATATAGGCTTTATCTATCTCTCCCTCAAGGATGTTAGGATAATTTAAAATTGTCTTAAGTTGGAAACTCAGCTACAAATTGTAATCATTCCCAACATATGGTATAGAGTACAGCGGATGCTACTGTTCCAGAAACCAAGATGAAAATCTAAAGAAACTAAAAATATTTTATTTAAACAACCTTTCTCAGTGCATCTGCTTCTGTGTTAGAGCAGCTGCTACAATCCCCGAAAGGGGGGTTTTTTACATGGGGCTATATTTATGTTGCCATGACTTAATTTGTATAACTCAAACTTAATTGTCTTGATGATGTTTTTATGCTTCTGCCACTAGAAGAAAGGCGGGTACAAGGAAGAAACAAATGGCTGAGGGGAGACTTATGGAAAGTTATGTACATTGAATTCAAAGAGTAAGGAGGAGGAGGCTAGCAATCACTAGAAACATAAAGAGGACTAGGAAAGGAGAAATGAAGGGGAAAGCCTAATGGTGTACAGAAATAGTATAATTGACTTAATGATCTATAATTCAACTATTTCAATAATGTTATAGAATGGAGTCATTAATGATAACAGATAGTCAAATAGACAAAAGTGTTAACTTCATAAGACATGTATTTTCAATATGAAATTATAGTGAAACAGAGTAAAAAGATTATATATATATATATATATATATATATATATATATATATATCCATGCAAGAAATGAGCATAAGGAAGCAAGGGATATCAGAAGAGTGATGCCAAAATGATGCAAACTTAATAATTTTACCAAAGATGAATATTGCTACAAAATACAAGGAATGTTGCTTGGATAGTCCATAGGAATAAATGTCAAGTGTATCTGGATGGCATCATATACATACATATTTATGTATCTAATAACATAGCTTCCCAATACATAAGGAAAAACTGAACAGATTTAAATGAGACATAGGTGAATCCATTACCATGGGATAGTCTAGTAAATTCCTACCAGAAACTGATATAATAGGTCAATTAAGCCAGGACTTCAAAGCATTCTCATACTCCCTAACAAGACTGAATTATTTCCCTCAGACCCAGATCTCAAAAACACAAATCAAGTAAAAATAATTTGACTGATAATTCCAAGAGCTTTAAAGAATATGATCAAAGTACATGTGAAAAAAATTTAATTAGAAAATAAATCATAAAATTTTTAGCTTCCATGTTAGGCATTTTTTTGTATTTTGGAAAGTATTCTCTATGTGAATTATATACTTTACAAATTTAATTAAAAATGAAATTGAAAACAGTTCAGACTCTATGTTAGACATTCCAGTATTTTAGAAAGTATTCTCCACATGAATAAAATTGTCATGGTCAGGAAATAACTCTTTGTTTTATGAATAGGAAAAAATTAAAACCTGAACAAAAAGAAAAAGAAAGAGAGAAAGAGAAAGAAAAAGGAGGAGGAGTTGGTTGGTTGAGTGGGTGGGGAGATGGGAAGGATCTGGGAAGATTTGAGGGATGAGAAGTTAGCATCAAATTATAGTGCATAAAAATATTTTCAATATAAAAACAAAAAATAGTCTTTCTAAAAATTTTCAAATGAGCTTGGAATATACTGAGATAAAAGAAAAGTAAGTGGGGATTTGACTCTGCCACTTCTTTCTTTTTTTTTTTACTAGGTATTTAGCTCATTTACATTTCCAATGCTATACCAAAAGTCCCCCATACCCACCCACCCCCAATCCCCTACCCACCCACTCCCCCTTTTTGGCCCTGGCGTTCCCCTGTACTGGGGCATATGAAGTTTGCGTGTCCAATGGGCCTCTCTTTGCAGTGATGGCCGACTAGGCCATCTTTTGATACATATGCAGCTAGAGTCAAGAGCTCCGGGGTACTGGTTAGTTCATAATGTTGTTCCACCTATAGCGTTGCAGATCCCTTTAGCTCCTTGGCTACTTTCTCTAGCTCCTCCATTGGGAGCCCTGTGATCCATCCATTAGCTGACTCTGGGCATCCACTTCTGTGTTTGCTAGGCCCCGGCATAGTCTCACAAGAGACAGCTACATCTGGGTCCTTTCGATAAAATCTTGCTAGTGTATGCAATGGTGTCAGCGTTTGGATGCTGATTATGGAGTGGATCCCTGGATATGGAAGTCTCTACATGGACCATCCTTTCATCTCAGCTCCAAACTTTGTCTCTGTAACTCCTTCCAAGGGTGTTTTGTTCCCACTTCTAAGGAGGGGCATAGTGTCCACACTTCACTCTTCATTTTTCTTGAGTTTCATGTGTTTAGGAAATTGTATCTTATATCTTGGGTATCCTAGGTTTTGGGCTAATATCCACTTATCAGTGAGTACATATTGTGTGAGTTCCTTTGTGAATGTGTTACCTCACTCAGGATGATGCCCTCCAGGTCCATCCATTTGCCTAGGAATTTCATAAATTCATTCTTTTTAATAGCTGAGTAGTATTCCATTGTGTAAATGTACCACATTTTCTGTACCCATTCCTCTGTTGAGTACAGGGGAACACCAGGGCCAAGAAGTGGGAGTGGGTGGGGGGAGCGTGTGGGGGACTTTTGGGATAACATTGGAAATGTAAATGAAATAAATACCCAATTAAAAAAAGTATTGTGAGAGGTATCACCTTAAAAACATGATAATGTTAGAAAATATACAGATCAATAAAATGAATAGAGAATCCAGTTTTAAGTCTACATAACTATAGTTTCCTAAAACATGCATTGGAATAAATGGCATACTCAAACCTTCCCCTCTTCCAAGATTTTCCCCCCTCCCCATCTCCTTTGCTTCTGAGAGGGTGCTCCCCCACCCCTCAACCACCTCTGATCCCCACTTCACACACATAACCCAACACACACACCACCCTGCATCAGAATATTTAAATATAAAGATTTAGTTCCATCCATTTGCCTGCAAATTTCATGAAGTCATTGTTTTTGATAGCTGAGTAGTACTCCATTGTGTAAATATACATTTTCTATACAGTTTATCACTTCTTTCTAGTCATATTCATAGCCTTAGCATACAGATATACAAATAGATATGGACATGAGATTTAAGTACAGCAAGATATGATGCATTTTTGTATTGGCTCCTTGTAGTATGAATGCTTTAGCATCAGAAGATTAAGTTGGACCACATGTCTTCCAAGAGTGCCCTGTGCAAGCCCATGATTTTACGTTTACCTCTCTGCAACTCTGTCTTCTCAATCTTCATGTCCCCTTTACTTCTGACATTCACAGACCGAGAAATAAAGGTGATGTTGTGTGATGAATGTGGGTAACATGGCAGTATGAAGTTCCACTCAAGGCAAACCTTCACAAATAATATCAGAATTACAGGGAGATAGATGTAGGATTCTCTTTTTCTGAACACCCTTGTTATTTCTATGCATTGCATGGGTACAGAAGTGAAATGAACTGCAGTCATTAAAAAGGCAGAATTTCCAAAACTCTGTCTTTCTATTGGTTTTAGCATTCTGAAATTGTTCCCATGGACAATAAAAGTTTCACTGGAGAGGGGCAAGGACCGTACTTATCTGTGAGGACAAGAACAAATCGACTGTAGTTAGGAATTGTGCTGGAAAGGTAAAGTGGCAGTTGTGTGTTTTCCTACAATAAATCGAAGGAGGTTAGATTCAGAGGTCCCTTTCTCTCTTCCCCCCTTTGCTCATTTCTCTCCCATTTAGGAAAGGGATCAAGGGATGAAAAGAAAAGGAGGGATATATGGATGAAAGAACAAAAGAGAAAAGTAAATGTATCCATTTTTATACTAAATAGCACCAACAAGTCTCAAGTACTTTATATTTGTATGGATTTTTGTATGAGTAGAAATTTAAGGTTCTTGTTACTACATACTGTTTCAACTCTTTTTTAGAGTATTACACATATGCAATGCATTTAACAATTTAATGTGAAGTTCTAGTCTTTGAATGCTACTATTACAAGCAGTTTAGGATAATCAAGAAATGCAATTTAGTTGTTAGTCACCTATAATAACCAAACAAATAGCCTTTTAAAGTAATAGTTTAGTTAATTACAGAAATAAGCCTTATTTAGCCTCCTGTAAATGCTTTAAGTGTTAAGCAGATAGTAAGAAGCGAGAAAAAAGAATTTTTTTGTCTATTTAGACATAGTTTAGATCGATAAATAATCTTCAAACACTTTAGAGATCTACAGAATATGGCATTTAAGATTATAATAAAAAAGACTTTTCTGAAAGAGACATATCTGCTTATTGCAGCACCCCCATTCTTCCCTGAAGGAGATGATGGGCATTGAAGAACCTCCACGTGATGCTTGCTTCTACTGTGCCAAGGATAGTTACTGTGCTGTTTGAAAAAACAAAATCCTGAAATTTTGACTTACCAGTGAGGACTCAGGAGCCAGATACTGGGGTGAAATCTAAAGACAGAGAAAAAACCCAGCTGATCTTCCTACTCCACCAATGTCCCAGAAAGAAACAACTTCTTTTTCTCCAAACTGTCTTAAATACCTCCTTTCTCTTTTCTGGATTTTCTGATATTCATTCCCTGTCAACTGGTAGCTTGCTCTACCTCTTGATCTATTGTTGACTTTATTTAGCTCTTATTTACAAAAAGCTTTTGGGTTAAAGCTACGTGCAAGCTCAAGACAGAATAAACAGCACACCACAACAAGAAACAAATTTTTCCAGATCACAATCTTGGGATTCACAGTGTGATCAAGTATCCTGCAACACCATAGGGGGAAAATAAACCCTGCATTTTCCACAACTGCTAACTGCATGCTGTCCAAACAGTGGACAAACAGGACATTGGAAAAATCAACTGCCATACTTTGTTGAGAAAATGTACTCTAGTCTCTCATAATTATTGTCTGCCAGATATTCTGGGCCTGATGGCTGGAGATATATGCAACAACAATACAGAGGAACCTTGCATGACTCTCCAGGCAACCAGCATCTTTGTCATTTGTATAGTTTAGAAAGCTGCTTGCTCGGCATATCCTGTTCACTCAGGTAATATTTATCCTTCTTAGGTCTCTGATGGGGTTGAAGACTAGATAGATGTAATCTTACAGTTTTCTTTATTAAAGATTAAGCATATATAAACTTAAGTTGATTAGGATCTAAGAAAATGTTTTATGGTCTAAAATGTTGATTTTAGTTTGGTAATACATAATAAGAAAGATAATATAAAAACTTAGTGATAGACAGTGATTTAGGTACAGAATTTTGGACTTACCAAGATAGAATAGATAGTGAAGTACATTCTCCAAGGTTGCCAAATACAACTGGACTGAATATTGTGAATGTAGTTCTTACCTAATAGTTCTCATAATTGTTCTTATAATTTATTGATGTTATAGAAAAAGGCACTTGCTGATCTGAAAAAAGGGAGATATTGGGGCACATTGTGTGAAGATTGTCTTTGTATTACTCAGCTGTTAATTCTGTGCCAGAAGAGAGCTTAGTACTGGCTGGATTTTGGTATTTTTTATTCTTATGGTATTTTGGGTGTTTCATACACCTTCCTCACTTGCTGATTGGCTTAATAAAGATCTGTTGGCCAATGGCTATGCAGGAAATGGAAAGCAGGGCTTATGGGCTGAGGAGTCTTTGGGAGAAGAAGAGGTGGGAGGATTTGACAGCTGAACATAGATGTGGTTGGACACATTGAGATTGAGAGAGAGGTATCAGGCCATGTGGCAGGGTGTGGACTAGAATAATCAGGTTAATGAAGTTAGATGAACTAGCTGGGAGGTAGCCTAGCTAAGGCCTAAGGTATAATAAAATTTAAAAGTCTCTGTGTCATTATTCATCTTCTTGTGGATCCAACAGGACCCCTCTATAGCATGACCTTATTAGCTCTGAGTTTTTGTTTAGCTTTCCAGTATCAGGCATAATTGCACTCTTCTTCATCAGGTCTGTCTTAGTTAGGGTTTTACTACTGTGAACAGACACCATGACCAAGGCAAGTCTTATAAAAAAACAACATTTAATTGGGCATAGCTTACAGGTTCAGAGGTTCAGTCCATTATCATCAAGGTGGGAGCATGGCGGCATCCAGGCTGTCATGGCACAGACAGAGCTGAGAGTTCTACGTCTTCATCCAAAGGCTGCTAATGGAAGACTGACTTCCAGGCAACTAGGGTGAGAGTCTTAAGCCCACACCCACAGTGACACACCTATTCCAACCAGGTCACACCTATTCCAACTAGGCCACACCTCCAGATGGTGCCACTCCCTGGTCCAAGAATATACAAACCATCACAAGGTCTTAAGTCTAATTAGAGAACTTTTGGTTGCTTCCAAGGTGTGCATGCCACTTTAATAAGATTTATTGAAGAGCAGCTGAATTCTAGAAATTATCAAAAATGCGATCCACATGAAAAATTAGATGTCCTCTAAACAAAAAACATCTATTTTATTTTTGAAAGATAAGTTAGAAGAATGAAAAGGATTGCCTAAACCATAAAATTAACACAGGTCTTATAAAAACAATTACTTTCAGGACTGCTATCAATAACAATAAGTCATTTACCTCTTGCTATTCTTTTATGTAATACTGCATAATTTTTAAACTGGATTTTAAGGATATGCCATCTGTGATAAGTGAGCACTCTCTGTGTTTCTATAGGTCCCACCTGTAGATTTGTAAATTTCTTAATGCATTAGAACTTTGAGAAAACTCACATATAATACTCATCCAATGTAAATTTAAATTTCAGTGCTATTATAAAGTACTTCAAAAACTCTTAACATTTACTATTTCAAAGATGAAGAGCTTTATAACCCAAACTCAGGTGATAGAAATTAGCTAATATAGAAACAAAGAATATGGGGGATCAGTAAATTTCTATCAATTTCAAGGAAGATATTAATGATAATAATATACTTTTTGGTGTATGAATTAGAAAGACACAGTCCAAGTCTGTGTCCAAAAGACACAGAGAGCTCTTAGTGTGGTGGTTTGAATATACGTGGCTGTTAGGGAGTAGCATTGTTAGGAGGTGTGACCTTGCTGGAGGAAGTGTGTCACTATGGGGGTGGGGTTGAAGGTCTCCCATGCTCAAGCTCCACTTAGTGCAGAAGACACCATCTTTCTAACTGCCTGAAACACAGTCTTCTCCTGGCTGCCTTTGGATCAAGATGTACAACTCTTGGCTCCTTCTCGAGCACTGTGTCTGCCTGGACACTGCCATGTTTCCTACCCTGAGGATAATGTATTCAAGCTCTGAAACTATAAGCCAGCTCCAATTAAATGTTGTCCTTTATGAAAGCTGCCTTGGTTATGGTTTCTCTTCACAGCAATGAAACCATAACTAAGATACCTGGATACCACCAAGGTATGTGTGCCACTACTGCACCATTATGGTTATTGTAAAATGCTGATCAGTGTTGTAGTTCATGGAGTCATAGGAGGGTAGAACTGTTGGTTGCTTCTCTCCCTTGGAAGCTTGCATTATGCCTTCAGGTACCATGAAAACTATTTCTCATGCAGAAATCTTTTAAACACCAATTAGCTACCCTAGTTTCAAATGGTCAGGATTAAAAGAATACTTATAAGTAACATTATACAGCCTGAGTAGGTTGTATTGTACTTATATATTTAGGGACAAAAACACACATACACACACTAACAACGGTAAATACAAAAGGACATAAATTTGATAAAGATCAAGGAGGGATATATGGAAGAGTTTGGATGGATAAAAGAGAAGGGGGAAATATTGTAATTATATTATATCTTAAAAATAGGGGTATCTTTTCCCAATCTGAAGGTTGCCATTTTATCCTATTGGTGTCCTTTTCCTTCCAGAAGCTTTTCAGTTTCATGAGGCTCCATTTGTCAATTATTGATCTTAGAGCCTGAGCCATTGGTACTCTGTTAAAAAAAATTCCCATGCCAATGCATTTGAAGCTGTTTCCCACTTTATCTTCTATTAGATTCAGTTTATCTCGTTTTATGGAGGTCTTTTGACATTTGTGGAGGCTCATTCCCTGCTGGCTCTGTTCTAGGGGCAGTAAGCCATGTCATACAGTCCCTTACAGGGTCAAGCTAGACTCAGCACCATATACTCCCTTAGCCTCAGCCTCATGTAGACAATAGGGAGTTGGTATAGGCTGTAAGGAATAAAAGACTCCTGCATAGCAAAAGCTCACTGTGAGTCACCTTGCTGTCCCTAAATAGGATGATAAGAAGAACCACAAGAAAGTATAATCCAGACTATGTACACAGTTTAAATTATCATTTAAACTAATAGCTTTGCAATAATGTTTCTTAAAATTTTATATATATATATATATATATATATATATATATATGTACATATATATGTATTTTTAACACTTTTAAAGAGACCATAATTTCACCTTTTCTTTGATGCCTTTGAAACAACAATAACAATGAGGAAATTTTTTTCTTACAGAAATCATGTTATTTCTCCCTTTTATATTTTTCTATTTACCCTTTGGGGTTTTTTTTTTGTAAAATATGTCATTTTTCTGCTATCAACTTTTGTATCTTTATAGTCTTCTTCAAATAAATTTATAAATATATAAAAACAAAAGCCATCAGGAACTATCTTCATACTTAGAGACATGTGCGCACGCGTGCACACACACATACACCATGCTAATATCTATAAGGGAATACCTTTAAATCTAAATTGTAGTGATTTGTGGAATATATAAGTAATTTTAGTTTCATTTCATTTTTAATATTTCTGCATTTTTGATCATTTTTACAATGCCCAGATATTTGCTTTATGATAAACAAACTGATATTTTGATGTATGATTGTACCCTTCTTCATTGGTTTTGCATCTGAGCTTTGTTCTCCCTCTATGTGCTAGATGCCATCTTGGGGCAGCCCTCTGAGCATCAGTTGCTTTGCTCCTGAAGGACATCTTTCATAGAATTATGAATTAGGTTACCTAAGTGAAAGGCATGGCACGGAGAAGGTGGTTAAAAATCTTAGTTCACATTTTAGAAATTTTATACCAGTGAATACAAAAGACAAGAGAGACTAAAATGCTCAAATGTAAAATAGAAATGGTGAAAATAATAATTATTTAGTACTTAGGGTTGGTTTCTTTCAATCCAAAAATTGGAAGTATGGATTTCATACTCTGTATGAGAAAGCTTGACATAAGAGTTTTAAGATACATTGTACCTCATTGAGTTCTAATGCTTTAGAAATGGGTGTAGGCTCCAGAACGCTGGTGAAAATAAATTATTTAGTTTGGAGTTGAAAACATTTTAAGAGAGATTCATCCTGACTGCAACTTTGTTTCCTACAAGATTGTATCACCCATCATTTAGTGGCTGTATTTAGGATGACTTGACAATTTCATACCTATATTTAATGTGTACTGATTATGTTCACACTCTTATCTTCTCTTACCTATTTTCTCCATGTCAACCTCTCCCTCATCCTTCCTACAAATTTATTTATCATATTAATATCGTTTTAGTTTAGTTAGGAACATCTATTCACTTCTAATCAAGATTTGAAGCCTCATAAACTCTACAATGTGTACACACCTGAAGACATCGACTCACTCTTCTAGATCTATCAGGAATCACTAGTTCAGCAAAGAGTTATAGATCTCAATTAGCCCTTCCCCCATTCAGGAATGTCGATTAGGGCATGTTCTGAGAGTTCATGATTACAGTGGCTCTGTCATTCCTAGAAGATCCACTCTATAGCCTTTCTTCCTATCTTTCTTTTCTTGTATTCTTTCTATTCTCTCTCATTGTTCATAATGATGCTCAGGGCATCTTTAAGCCATAGAGAGGGAAGTATAAATGTATTGTTTAGGGTTAAGCAGTCAATGGTCACTGTTCTCAGCACCTTGAACAGCAATGCTGTCTTCTCTACTTAGAAAGCCTTAAGTTAGGCTGAAAATAGCATTTGTCTATGGGTATACCATACAGATATTTAGAGGGCAATTTGATGTTGTTTTAATTTACCTATATAATGATGATAAGTTCCCTCTCAGAGCCTATTGCTTTGCTAGTCATGGGCTTTTTAAATGGTATTTGCCAGACCAAGCATTTATTTCCTTCTGTGGACTGGGGTTACAATCTAACCATGGAGTAGTTGGTTACCACTATAACACTTATGCCACTATTGTCCAAGTAGGCACATCCTGCCTGGCAGATTAGTACTATAAATGATAGGATTAATATCTAGATAAAACCATTGGTGCCTTTTCTCCTCTAGCACTCTAAAGAGCAACTCCTACCACTCTGAAAACTATCCATCAGGAAGAAAGTTTCGAGCTCAGGTCCAGCTTGATTTCTCTTTGTTTTATAGATAGACTATATGTAGTATTCAGCAATAGGGTATAGTCATCTAGTTCTGGTGGACAAGCAAGCACAACAGTTATTCTTGATTTTAATATAGCAGGATTTAGAAGTCACCATAGAAATGAATCTCTGTGTATACCTGTGAGGGATTATCTAGATTAGGTTGATGGAAGTGGGGGAGGGTGTGAAACTACCCCATGTGCAAGATTAGTAGACTTAAATTAAAAGGCAAAGGGTCCCTGAGCATCATTATTTACTAATCCTCACTGTGGATGTCATTTCTCTTGCTCCTGCATGCATTCTTTCCACTCCATGATGAACTGTATCCCCTGGATTATAAATTAAAGGTAGCTCTTCCCTCTTTAAGTTGCTTTCATCATGTATTTTCTTGCAACAGTGTTACAAGTAACTAATTCAGCTGGGGTTATCTGTTATCACTGTAGTAGGATTCCTGATCCCCTAGGCTTGAGGCTAATGTTGGGATCAACAGGAGACTAGAAAAGGTAAAAAGAGGTAAAACTCAATAAAGATAAAATGTAAACATCAACCTAACATCAAGTCCATAGGTATTAAGTCTGTGTTCAGGTATGACAGAAAATATGCACAGAAAAATGTGTACAGAGAAAGACACCTCCAAGAAGCTCTATAAAAGGAGTGACTAGGCTAAGCAGTCACTTATCCATTGCATTTCTTTAATTTATGAGATTCTGCGTGCCTTGTGTCAGGTCAGTGTCAATGAAACACATGAGGCCTCTGCATTGAACTTGGTACCATAAGAAGGAATGTCTTCAACAGGACACTCTGTCCCTTTAAATGACTGATGCTAAAGTCAAGAGTAGGGTGATGCATTAATGAATGGAGAGTGTTTTCCACTCTCTAACACAAAATCTTTCAACTCTTAATTTGAGTAATAACATCCATAGACCTATTTGTATTTCTTAAACCTCAGACATCTCTCTTGGATAGATTTTCCCCATATTGTGCTACTGTTGATGTGAGGTAAGAGAGTTGCTTTTCATCTTGTGAAGTAGTGCTAATTTTTTTCCTTTGACCAGACTTCTAGTTCCTAGGAAACAACTCTCTCTTTCCTGGAATTAACTGTTCTATCTATTGCTCCTATCTCAAAGCAGCCTCCTGGCTAGAAGGCCTCAATACCGATTTAAATTTGAATAATGAAAAATCGAAACAGGATGCTGGGGCCTATGATCTATGCCTCTGAATCTGCCTACACTGCTGCTACCCATTATAGATGGATTTCCTGGGTTTCTAATCTCTGGATTTCAGCTTGACATTTTCCTGTGCTTAAAACTGCCATTAGAACTGCAGGTGGGACTGGCTCAGTAGATAAAGCACTTATCACTGAAGTATGAGGATTGGGATTCAGATCTCTAGGACCCATGTAAATTCCAGGTAGACAAACCTAGAGACTTCCTATAATAACACTAATTGGGAGGTGGAGACAAGGCACCTCTGGAATAAACTAGGCTAGCTGAAATTGGTGAGCTCAACGTTCAGAAAGTGACTCTGCCTCATCAGATAAATTTGAGAACAATTAAGAAAGACTGTTCACATGCACACATGTCCATGTCCTCTAAACATGCACTTCTGATTCCACATATATGAACACATCCATGTATATATGTACATACCACATACATATAAATATGTAGAAATTACCTTACCTAGGCATCCACCTTAGATGAAAAGCAATTTAATGACTACTGAAAGTAGTAGAATTAGTCTTTCCCAAGGCTGAGACCCCTAATTAGTTAGCTGATACCAACTAGTCAACAGTGAAATTACATACAAGCAATAATAATAAATGTATTTAGCATATTCTATTATTATATTTTTCATATGGATAATGTGTGCAGCATTAAATATGGAAAAAGAAGTCATGAATTTGAGAGGAAGTCGGGACATAGTATTGCTTAGAAGGATGAGATGGGCGTTGGGAGAAATTATGCAATATTTAATTAAAATCTAAAACTAATTATGAAGCAAAATAATGTGTCAGTATCTCTGATACAAGAAAGTCAATGTCAATGAATAAGCTGGAGTAAAGAAAAGTTTATATGAAAATGGCTTTTTAATTTAGTATGGATGTTTATATACTGGTTAAATATTTGCGGGTCCTCTACAGTCAAGAATTATATTAAGTTAGGAAAACAATAGGCCTTCGTCCTCTGCTTTCTTAGGACTTTCCATCAAACACATAAAAAGTATGGGAAATTATTCTCTTTTAGTTTGCAGCCCTGGGCATTAAGAATGGCTACATTCTACATTATTGGACTGGTCACTTGGTTGATGTGTGGTAAAGCCATGCATGGGGTCTGAGTATAACCACAACCACCAAGGCTGAATCAGCACCCCTCTGCAGACATAATCAAAAGTGAATGAATTTTGTCAGTCCATCCTCTAGTTATTGACTAGTTATGCTAGTCACTGTGTATTATTTCTAGTATTTATAAGTCTCTAAACTAGAAATACTCGTTATAAATCATTAAAAAAATACTGAGTGTTTAAAATAACACTCTGAAAAAAACAGAAAATGAGAACACAGTCTGAACCCAAATCTAGTCAGATCTTTTCACTATGCTGTCTCCATACCTCACACTGTGATTTCATGACTAAATCTCTTTAGAAAGCAACAGGACATTTCCCATGCATGCTACGCCACAACTAATCAGCAAATACAGAGCCTAGACTTTTGTGTTCTATAATTAGAAATTGTATGTGTCTTTATTATGTCTTAGAGTTATATTTTTATCTCTATAATTTGAGGCTTTACATAATCACCCTAAAAACAATGCAAGCCAAGCACTCAAATGAATCCTTGAATATGAGAACACAGCCCACTTCTAAGAAGGAAAACAACTTATTTGATGATTCCTTAAAGTGAAAGAATATTAGAAACCCTTCTTGCTTTAGTCTTGGGCCTTAAACATGACTGCTCCTCCTCACAGTTTCCGGGAGGTGTTTTCACCATCTCAGAGATTAGGATAAGCGTATGATAAGATGATGACATTGTGTCCTGGGCTGTGTTTGTTCATTGCTTTGTTAGGAAAGACGCATATTTATTACAGTTGGTGCAGCTCCCACAGTGACTAAAAGATGACCTTTAGAGAAGAAGCATAGTCTTTTCTAGAAGAAAGAAACTGTCTACAAATTACTACTAACAAGCCGCAGCTGTAGCCAAGGGAAAGCAGAGGAAAAAGATAAAGTAGAAAAAAATCATGCACTTAATGAAATTCAGGTTATTTTTCTTAAACTTTATATTGATTCTGTGTGATTTTCACATCGTCCACCCCAATCCCAGTTCCCTTTCTGTCCCTTTGTATTCACCCTCTGCCCTTGCAACCTCTCCCCACAAAGTAAAATAGGATAGTTTAAAAACAATCTTGTCGTGGAAGCCGTAGTATGTCACAATATGCCATACAATATACCCTTTTGTCCACATGACTTCTATTGAAAACCTTCTTTGCAATGAGTCACTGTTCTGTTTTGAAGCCTCTGGCTTCTGCTATAATATCAGTACTGGGTCCTCATGAAAACTCTTCACAGATATCCTGTTGTTGTCCTGTGTTATAGAGCTCCTGTAACTTTGGATTGTCAGGATCTGTGGCTCTCTCACATGCTCTGGAAGATTATAGATGAGGTAGATGTTGGGATGGGCCAACTAATAGCCCTGGATCTGGGTCTGGGAGGGAGATGCATTGGTCAGCCTGCCAACTTTCCTAAGCCCACTTCACTAGGGAGAGCTCACCGGGACTGACCCAGCTAGCTTACCCAATGTTGAAGTCAGCAAGAGACTCTCCTCCTCTCCTTGTCCTTGGGGCTGGCTCACTCATGTCCTTGCTACCAGGACCAGCTCTACTGTGCTGTTCAGGAGAGGTGCAGGTGTGGGGCCTGGTCTCCTGCCTGCTGCAGGGAAAGGAGGAGACTCTCTCCTTTATGCCCAAGCCACCCCACAGCAGAAGGGGTCAGTTCATCTGCTCACCCACTGTCAGGATCAGCCCTACTGTGTTGCCCAGGTGACAGGTGGGCCAGATCTCTCCAGTGTTGTGTCTGGCAAGAGGCACAGCCATCTCAGCATGGTGCCACAGGTAGCAGTCCATACCAGGGACTTCTGTATGGCTTTTGGTGATATCATGGGCCTGGGGTATCAACACAGACCAAGCTGCCATAGGACCACAATTAGACATGCATCCCCCACCTAAACCCCTACCCCACAACCCTGGTAGCAGCCTGAGCCCAAGGTCTTAGGTGGCAGTGTTTGTCATTCAGATAAGCATGTCTCCTTCAACAACACAGCCCTCAGATATCCACATGGTCTCTGGTAGAAGCCTAGATCACAGACATCTGCTTGGCCTTCGGTAGTAAGTTAGGCCACTGACATTGGCACATACCCGAGGTTCAGCATGACCACATACCCAGATGGTCTTTGGTCGCTGGCTAGGCCAGGACCTCACTCTGGACTCCTCATATCTGCCTGTGTTTCACCATCACTCAGTACACTTTTCTCCACAGTGTATGCATCCCTTGTCTTTGCTTTCTCTTCCATCACTCCACAGTGTACTCCATCTTCCCATCTCTCTGTTTCACCTTCATCCACCACAGGTCCCCACAGCAGGTGCTTGGGTATCTTTATTCTGACCTCCCAGGGCTGGCAGGACAGGGGCACGTGGTGAATGTTCTTCAGGATGCCCTGGCCAGTGTGGCCAGGGTAGGTCCATTGGGTGTCTTTCTTTTGGCCTGGGGCACATGCTTGGATCAATTCTGATTATTTTTATGTTTTGATTTTCAAAATATGAATCCCATCCTCATCCCAAATGGCTGCTTTGTTTACAGTCAGTATTGAATCCATAGGTGTGAAATAGAAAATCAAGCCATAACATTGTTTCAAGAGTTAACTGAGTTTTTTGTTTTGTTTTGTTTTACATAAAGAAAACAGCCTCTAAGACTGCATCTCATTTGTTTGTTTCTATTTTCTATGTGTGAATGCTTTGTCTATATGTATGTCTGTGCATCAGATGTATGTCGAGAATGCTTGGAGACCAGAAGAAGACATAGGGTCTCTGGAACTGCAGTTATATAGATGGATCTGAAAGAGTAACAAGTGTCTTGCCCTCTGACCTATCTCTCCAGCCTTAAGGCTGAAACTCATAATTAATGTTGTCTTTCCAGATTGGAATATTAAATCATTACATTTCTTATAACCTTTTTTAGATTTTCCATACCATTTTAATCAGAGAAAATGCTTTATATAAGCATGACTAGTGTAAGTAAGAATAATCCCACACTATTGATGTTTATGAAGGAAAGAAAACACCCCCAGAGGCTTGAGGATATAAACTATCAGTTCTGAGTAAGCCAGTGAAAGTGAACCCAAAGACTGGATTTTTACTATTTTTTCTTCCAAATGTGCATTTGTGATAATGGGTTCTTGCTGATCTTCCACATTGGGTTCACCTCTAATTAAGGTATTTTATTTCACATGAGATGTTGTCTTAGTCAGGGTTTCTATTCCTGCACAAACATGACCAAGAAGCAGTTGGGGAGGAAAGGGTTTATTGAGCTTACACTTCCATACTGCTGTTCATCACCAAGGAAGTCAGGACTGGAACTCAAGCAGGTGAGAAAGCAGGAGCTGATGCAGAGGCCATGGAGGGATGTTCTTTACTGGCTTGCTTCCCCTGGCTTGCTCAGCCTGCTCTCTTATAGAACCAAGACTACCAGCCCTGAGATGGTCCCACCCACAAGAGGCCTTTCCCCTTGATCACAAATTGAGAAAATGCCTTACAGCTGGATCTCATGGAGGCATTTCCCCAACTGAAGCTCCTTTCTCTGTGATAACTCCAGCTGTGTCAAGTTGACACAAAACTAGCCAGTACAGATGTGGATACAGTTACAGCTCAGAGGTGAAAGATTCTACTACCTTCTAATCTGCAAGTCTGCTCTCCTACCCATGTGTATCCTCTTTTGTACTGGTTTGTGATTTGAGTCAACCCAAAATTTTACACAAAGGGAAATGGGCTAAGATTTAGAATGTTTGGCAATGTGGAAAGCCAAATCAGATGAGAAGTGCAATGACCCAGTGAGGGACCTGGAGTATTGCATTCATGTGTCTCTCCAACTGCAGTGGTTCTCAGCCTTTCTAATGCTGCTACCCTTTAATATAGTTCCTCATGTTGTGGTGACCCCATAACATTATTTATGTTGCTACTTCATAACTGTAATTTTATACTGTTATTAATTTTAAGTAAACTTATTCGAGATAGAAGTTTGGCAAAGGGTCATGACCACAGGTTGAGAAGTAAGGAACTAGAGTCTCAGACAGGACTCCTCAGACTTCTCAGACTTCACTGAGAGACAGCCAGTCACAGCTGTGTCATAGGTACCTTAGGGCAGACTGCAATGGTCCTTCACATTTGTGTCTTGTTATCTGTCTGGGGTACAGCCAATAGTATCTTGACATTCTGCTCTCTACAATCAAATAGCAAAATTCTTCTGATAATAGAATAAGGACTTTGGGGGATTTTAATAGAAGCAGTGACTTAATCCATATGTGCACCATCTAAGAACCTATATTTGAATCAGGCAACAGCACATATGCCCCGGAAGGGCTGCTGTATTTAGATACCACATGTCACGTTGTAACATGGGAAGACACTTGTCTTTAGGGAGTCTTCCTGGGTGAAAAAAAAAAACCCTAAATACATTTGGTTCTTTCTCTAATGTACATGACTACCTTTTAAATCAGCATAGCCAATTCACTCATTGTGTTGGTCTGTCTTTTCCCTCAAAGGTTGGAAGTCTGGGTCTTTCTTTGAATAATACGTTTTCTGGAAGGACCAGAAGCCCTAATATGCATGTAAAATAGTATCAATATTAACTTATGTTACTGTGATTTTGATATGCCTCTTAGTAGGCCACACAGAGGATGGCCTTTAAATTAGACAAGATAGATATTACTACTGCCAAAATTGCGTGGATGGTGGATGGAGATGATAAGGTTTTACATGTATCTTAGCAAATGAAATCAGGCAGCAAGTCTCCACACAGGTACACACATGCAAGAGCCTGCTCTAAACACTAGTCTGCAACAGGTTGTACCTTCAGGACAAAGAAAACCATATTTGTCTACAACCTGAATTATTGGGCTGAAGTGTCACTAAAATACAACTTTGGCCATTATAAATCGCATAGAAATAGTTCAGATGAAGGGTCACACAGGCAAACCAGAGGCTTCAAAACATATTGAGGTTGAAATCACTTGAGCCTGTATCACTGGAAGGCTCTTATTCATATAGCAGCTTGTTTTGCTTTCAAAGGGAGACTAATACATATTTTATGATATTATTAAGCAATTAGACACCCTTTTTTACACAAAGTAGATGTTCAACAGCTATAGTTCTATTTTTAAAAGTATTATTTTTGAGACAGGATTGGTTTCATTTAACTCAGGCTAGCCGAAAACTCACTCAGTAGCCAAAGATGGCCTTGAACATTGGATCCAATTGCTGACATCTATAGCGTGCCAGTATTATAGGCATGTACCATTATGCCCAAGCTACATAGTATTGAGAATTGAACCCACAGCTTTAATAATGCCAGGCAAGCATTTTACTATTTAAATCTCTGCCACCCTCTTTGTGTGTGTCTGTTGTTGTTTAAAAAAAAATATATATATATATACATATATATGTGTGTGTGTGTGGACTAAATATGTTTATTTTATATATAATATTTATTTATTACATTATATATTATTATGTTCATATATATTTAATCATAAATATATATGTATTTATTTCCTGATGGACTAAAATCAATATTTTTGGCATGTTCAATACATACAGCCTTCAAGACCTAATTAAAACTCTGAGAAGTCCTTTGTCCCTTTAGTAAATAATCCAAATTTGCTTTGTATTTAAATTCATGGAGCCGTTTTTCCCTACAGATGCAGCCTGCCAATGGCTACTGTTTGGAAGATACTTCCTGAAGAAGGACCACTTATTTAAGTTTGTTCCAGATATTTACACAGGTTACGATAATGTGTTGTGAATTATACATTGAATGTGAGAAGCTCTCACTATATGAATATTGAAGTTCTTCAGGAAACAAACAGGAATGCATCTGAACTTTTAATAGGTTTCCTTCCTTTACCTTTTTTGCCCAAGTTTATTTGTACTTTCTGTATGTGTCTTTGTCAGCTGTGTGACAGTCTCTCTCCTTTTCAAAGTTGATACCCAGTCTGTCGTTTGAATGACTGATGCAGTCCTCCAACACCATATATTTCCCATTTCCAAGCTGTTACCTTTCTTATTTTTATATTTTAAAATCTAAATCTGGAAAACCAAGTTATCACTCTGGGAACTATTTATTTTTATTGCATTCTTATCAACTGTCAAAACAGCTGAACGCTAAACATTTGGTCAGTTGCCAAAACCAGCTTTAGGAATGTGAGATGGAGACACAGAGCAGCCCTGTGATCTGAGCTATTAGCCCTCAGGAATAAGCTTGGAACTAAAACGCTATTGCTTTCAAATGGTGTTTATTGAAAACAATCCATTAAGCTTAATTTCTATTTTTCCTCCCACGTTGGTCATGGCAAAGTTAACACATCATGGTAATTATCTGGAAAACAAGGAAACATCTTCATCGCATTGACAATGGATAATCTTTTGCTTTCTGTTTGAGGAACAGAAGAGAACTCAGTGTCATCAAAAGTATGCATTTTGAGGTGCTGTCCTTGAAGCAGAACCCAGAAGTATTAGGAAGTCACCATGAAAGCCCCACCAGGGCTCAAGTTTCCAGGCTTCCATTGCAAGTGGTGAATAATTTATTCTCAACTGTCAGTTTCCAGCTCAAGATGATGTTATATAGAATGAGGGCACCAATAAGCTAGCTGGATCAGCCTTCTTTTTTTCCTGGGTCCAGCTCTCTCAGAATAGTACATAGCCATAAATCACTGTCTCACCAGTTTACAGTCATGAAGTCAGGCAAAAATAACAGAGCTTCTTTTGATCAGCATCGTATCTGCACTATCATGTTGATTTCTAATACTACTTTATACTCTGATAGATAGATTTCTCCCATCAGTTTTTAATTGCTTAATTTTTGCATGACTATGTGTGCAGACCTCCACATATGAACACAGATATACACACAGAAATACAGATCTCATTTTTATATTCATGTATATGTACATGTGTATGACTAAATATGTATATTGCACAAGCATCAAGCATATGGGTACCCACAAAGAAGGTATCTATTGCCCTATGGCTGGAGTTACAGGCAGTTGTGTACCTCCTCATGTAGGTGCTGGGAACTGAACCTAAGTCTTTTGAAAAAGCAGCAAGTACTCTTAAGTGCTCTTCTCTCACTAAGGCCAGACCAGGCATATGTGTCTGCTGTATATGTGTCATAGGCCTCATATCAGCTGGTGTGTGCTGTCTGGTTGGTGGCTCAGTGTCTGAGAGTTCTTGGGACTCTAGATTAGTTGAGATTTCTTTTCTTCCTATGGGGTCACCCTCCTCCTTAGCTTCTTCTAGCCTTTCCCTAATTCAACCACAGGGGTCCTCAGCTTTTGTCTATCAGTTGGGTGTAAGTATCTGCATCTAACTTTTTCAGCTGCTTGTTGGGCCTCTCAGAGGGCAGACATGCTAGACTCCTGTCTGTAAGCACACCATAGCATTATTAATAGTGTCAGGTCTTGGAGCCCCCCCTTGAGCTGGGTGTCAGTTTGGGCCAGTCACTAGACTACCTTTTTCTCACTCTTTTCTCCATCTTTGTCCCTGCAGTTCTTTTAGAGAGAAACAATTCTGGGTAAGAGTTTTTGACTGTGGGATGGCAACCCTATCCCTCCACTTGATGCCCTGTCTTTCTCCTGGAGATGGACTCTACAAGTTCCCTCTCCCCACTATTGGGCATTTCATCTAGGGTCCCTCCTTTTGAGTCCTGAGAGTCCCTCACCTATCAGGTCTCTGGTACATTCTAGAGGGTCCCCCCAACCTCCCGAGGTTACCTGTGTCCATTCTTTCTGCTGACCTTCAGGGCTTCACTTCTGTCTACCCCCCCATACCTGTAATCATGTTCCCCCTTACCCCTCCCTCTCCTCTCTTCCACCCAGATTCCTCCTTCCCTCTGCCTGCCCCCATGATTGCTTTGGAATGAGAAGAACATATTCTTTCTTCTTCTTTTTTTTTTCCTCTCTTATTGTATAGTTTCTTTATTTACATTTCAAATGTTGTTCCCTTTCTAGGTCTCCCCTCCAGAAATCCCCTATCTCATCTCTCTCCCCTCTGCCTCTATGAGGGTGCTCCCCCACCCACACACTCCCATCTTTCATTTCACTCTGACATTCCCCTACACTAGGTCATCAAACCCCTACAGGATGAAGGGCTGCTTCTTCCACTGATGTCAAACAAAGCCATCCTCTGCCACATACGTGGCTGGAGCCATGGGTCCCTCCATGTGTAATCTTTGATTGGTGGTCCAGTCCCCAGGAGCTCCGGGGGGGTCTGGTGGTTGACACTGTTGCTCCGCCCATGGGGTTGCAAACCCCCTCAGCTCCTTCAGTCTCTCATTTCATTTCTTTTCAACTCAAGTGATATCCCCCTTTCTCTGTTATTCCTCCACAACCCTCTCTCCCACATGTGCCTTCTCCTCCATCTCATTTGTCTCTATGAGGGTACTGCCCCACCTACCCACCCTCTTCTTCCCCTCTGATCCAGCATTCCCCTACATTAGGGCATCAAGGCTTCACTGGACCAAGGGCCTCCCTTCCCATTGATGTCAGACAAGGCCATCTTCTGTTACATAAATATTTGGAGCCAGGGATCCCTCTCTGTACACTCCTTGGTCTAATCCCTGGGAGTACTGGGTGGTCTGACCAGCTGACATTGTTCCTCTTATGGGGTTGCAATTCCCTTCAACTCCTTCAGTCCTTCTATCAGCTCCTCCACCTGGGTCCCAGAGCTCAGTCTGATGGTTGGCTCCAAGCATCCACATCAGCATTGGTCAGTTGCTGGCAGAACCTTCCAACAAATAGCTATACAAGGTTCCTGTCAGCAAGTGCAAGGGCATATTCTTATCCTTAAAATAGATCTGTTGTATGAAGCTTATATTTGTTTCCTTTCATTAAACCTGATAACCATCAGTTTTTAATCACATTATGTATTCCATGGTTATTGTGTTTGGACTTAAATGTTGCTTTCTTAATATTTGTTTGTATTTATTTCCCTTGGCTTAACTTTTTCTTTATTATTATGATCATAGCTATATTTTTATTTCTCAATTCATTACATATTCTCTCATTCCATTTTTGTCATTACCATGGAAATTTTGATATATGCCCTTGATTTATGTTTTTTTTTTAATTAGCAGTTTTTCACCTTCCAGAAATGCAAGGATCATAGATTTGCTTAATTACTTTCACCCTAACACCTAGCACCCTAACACCTTACATTGTACTACTTTATGTAACTTATTTCTATATCTTAAACCTGACAAGACTTTTTCTTATTAATGAACTGTATAGTTATTATTCATTTTGACTTTTAAACATTCTTCCTTACATAATTTTGCTTATATTTTGGTATAGTTTGTTTAATGCTGGAAGAACAAATTTTAATGTTTTTAAGATGTTGCTTGTTACAAAAATTCTGACTTCTCACTTCCTTGAAATATTTTTTTCCTGTTTTTCATTTTCAGCAAGTTATGTAAAGTGGAGGTCTCACAGACTGTTCTCCTTGTAGTGTGGCATGTTCATTGGTATCCTCTAGTTCAGCTCATGGTTTGGTGGTCATGTTGGTGAAACTTACAGACATGGCTTCTATTATTCCTAGGAGATACAATCTCACAGCCAACACCTTGATCCTATAAATCTTACCATCTTTCTGCTTCCTCTTCTGCTATGTTCCCTGATCTTTAGGCATGGGAGTCTTTTGTAGATACAACTGCTGAGGTTAGGATCCACAACTCTGCATTTTGATTGGTTGTACTTGATTTCTACTCTATGCAAAAAATGATAAGTGACGAAGGAAAGCTTGGGGTGGAAGAAGTAGCTTTCCTTAGGGGGGAATATATCAATGAGTTTTCTAATGGCATAAGCTCATAAGTGTAAACATAAATTCCAGTAACACTATACAGATTGGGTATGTTATATGAGAGATATATAGGGATATATTTAGGTATATATATATATGCAATAAGTCCATGAATTTGAAGCATGGTAAGGCATTGGAGGGAGGAAAGGGAAAAAAGAAATGTAATTATACTATAAATCTCAAAGATAAAATAAAAAATGATTTACTGTTAAAGAAAAAAGTATATTTGCTGCTGCAGGGTTTTTGTTTGGTAACTATTATCCTTCCTTACATTGAAACTCTTCCGTTGTCTTCTGACTTCCAGTGCCTCTGTGAAACCATTGCTCATCTCTCTGTTGCTTCTTTTAGGGGATGTGTTCTTTAGGTTCCATGCTGCTTTGAGGTTCTGTTCTTTTCTTTCTGCAGGCAAACACTCTTCCACTAATCTTTGTCCTCAATGTTCTTGCTTCCTTTCAAGAGATCTATCTTCTGTGCCTTTGCTCCTTAGAACTATTCCTATAATGTACCTTAGTGTGTAGTTTGTGATTTTTGATTTTCTATCTTAGTAAGCCCCTCTGATTATACAGAGAAAAAGAGTAGAGTTCTTTAACCATGAACTGAAAAATAAAGATGAGTATTAAACTCAAAGTGAATGAGGTATAGTCCTTGTTTGAACTGTTATTCAGATACAATGAGTATAAAAGACATCTTGGCACAGCTTCAGATTCTTTTAAGTGAGTTGAATAATATATTATTTAAAATAATTTTGTTGGGTAGAAAATGGTATTAAAGTTATGCTGAACTACAATTGCCCTGCTTTTAATTACCTTTGGAAAGTAACAATGATCAATTTCTTTAAAAAGTAAATTGATCTGTAACTCCAGGGAGTCGATGTTTGGATGATAACAGAATTTCCTCTTTCTTGTTTCAGTGTCTATTGACAAGCCTGTCTCTTTAATAAAACACAGAGAATCTGGCTTTGTCACTTGATGAAGTTCATGCTGTTTGTGTTAATTTCCTTAGTTCAGAGAGGTATGGTGTTCACTATCTGTTTCCTCATACACAATAACTGTGCCTGTTCCTTGGCCTACCTTATGCCATCTGTCTCTGGTAATAACCACTGAGTATCAGGTGACCAGTGCTATTCCCTGCCCAACCCCCAGTGTCCCTTCTGTCCTCTGGGGAGGGAGTAGAAAACACTGCCTCAGGTCTTATTATTTCAACAGAGTAGGCAATTAATCACCAACATTGCCAGAACTTCTCAGGTAATCTTCTGATTATCCTTCCCAAAGGATAGAAAGGCTTTGTTTAATCTCTACAGAGAAGTAGAGATACCAGCCAAGGGCCAGAATTCTTTCTGAGAGTTCTACAACTTTCAAAATGAAAAACCTCAGGCAATGAGCTGCTCCTTTTTAGTTGTTGTCATCTGCTTCTGCTTTCTGTTTTGTTTTTTTTTTTGTTTTTTTTTTTTTTCTTTTTTTTTTTTCCATTTTTTATTAGGTATTTAGCTCATTTACATCTGTTTTGTTTTGATCAGGTCTTTGAGCTTTACTTTGAGATCAATGAGACTCAAAGGAGAAACAAATTAATTTTCAGTTACTTAATACTTTTATCTGGAATTGTTGAAGACAACAAACTCCTAAAACTTAGTGCTATATAATCCAGTATACTCTATCTAGGATACGACTTTTTTATTAAATTATTTTATTTATTTACATTCCAAATGCTGCCCCCCATTCCTGGTCCTCCTTTCCTGAGTTCTTAACACCAACACCCTCCTCTTTGCTTCTGAAATGGTGTTCCTCCCACTTATCCACACACCCCACCTGAGCCCTTCCAGCATACCCTTTCTCTGGGACATTAATCTATAGGATTAGGCACATAATCTCCCACTGAGGCCAGACCAGGCAGTCTGAGCATACAAACTAGCCCATGTATGCTCTTTGGGTGGTGGTTAAGTCTCTAGGAGCACTGAGGGATCTGGGTTAGTTGACTCTGTTGGTCTTCCTATAGGATTGCCATCCCCTTCAGTTCCATCAATCCTTCCCCTAACTCTTCCATAGGGTTCCACAACCTCTATCCAAAGTTTGACTGGGGGTGTCTTCATCTGTCTTAGCTGTTGGTGAGTCTCTCAGAAGATAGCCATGCTAGGCTACTGTCTGCAAGCATAACATGGCATCAGTAATAGTGTCAGGGTTTGGTGTCTGCATAGAGATGGATCCCACATTAGTCCAGTCACTGGATGGCCTTTCCTTCAATCTTTGTTCCATTTTTGTCCTGAATTTCCTTTAGTCAAGAATAATTCTGGATCAAAATTTTGAAGATTTGTGGACGATCTCATCCCTCAACTGGGTGCCACATCTATCTTCTGGAGGTTGTCTCTTCAGGTCACATAATGCAACTGTTGTATATTTTGGCTAAGGTTAACCCCATTGAACCTGGGAGCCTCTTACATCCCAGGTGTCTGAGATTTTTGAGAGGTTCCCTCTCATACACGTCTGCTCCCAAAGTTGTTTATTTCCACTTATTCTCCTGGTCCTCTGGGCTTCTCTCCTGTCTCCCCCGCCCCCATACCTGATCCTGTCCACATTTATATCTTCCCTTCCTCTCTCCTAACTAGGTCTCTCCCTCCATCTGCCTCCCATGATTATTTTGTTTTCCTTTATAAGTGAGATTGTCTTATTCATACTTGGGTTTTCCTTCTTGTTAATCTTCATATGGTCTGTGAGTTTTATCATGGGTATTTTGTACATTTTGCTAATATCCAGTTGTCAGTGAGTACATACCATGGATGTCCTTTTGGGTCTGGGTTACCCCACTCAGGATGATATTTTCTAGTTCCATCCATTTGCCTGCAAAACTCATTATGTCCTTATTTTTAATAGCTGAATAGTATTCTATTATATAAATGAACCACATTTTTCTGTATCCATTCTTTAGTTGAGGGCCATCTGGGTTGTTTTCAGGATCTAGCTATTACAAATAAGGCTGCTATGAACATAGTGGAACATGTGTTCTTGTTGTATGGTGGAGTATATTTTGGGTATATGCCCTAGAGTGGTATAGCTGGGTCCTCAGAAATATTTCTAATTTTCTGAAGAACTGCCATATTGATTTCTAGAGTGGTTAGACCAGTTTGCAATGCCACCAGCAATGGAGACGTGTTCCTCTTTCTCACTGTAATCCACTGTATAAACAAACTCAAAGAAAAAAATCACATGATCATCTCATTAGATGCTGAAAAAAACCTTTGACAAAAAAAAATCCCTTCACATTAAACATCTTGAGAGATCAGGAATCATAGAACATGCCTAAACATAATAAAATCAATATAGAGCAAAGCAACAGCCAACATTAAATTAAATGGAGAGAAACCTGAAGCAATCCAACTAAAATCAGGAACACGACACCCACAAGACAGGATGCCCACTTTCCCTCTATCTATTCAATATAGTACTTGAAGTTCTAACTAGAGTAATTAGACAACAAAAGGAGATCTAGGGGATACAAATTGGAAAGGAAGAAGTCAAGGAATCACTGGTTGCAGATGATATGATAGTATATATAAGTGACCCCAAAATTTCTATGAGAGAACTCCTAGAGCTGATAAAGCACTTCAGCAAAGTGGCTGGATACAACATTAACTCAAAGAAACCAGGATCCTTACTTTATACAAGTGATAAATGGGCTGGGAAAGAAACTAGGGAAGCAACACCTTTCACAATAGCCACAAATAATATAAAATAAATTGGTATAACTCTAACTAAGAAGTGAAAGACTTGTATTACAAAATCTTCAAGTCCCTAAAGAAAGAAATTGAAAGATCTCAGAAGATGGAAAGCTCATCTATATTCATGGATCTCAGGATTAATATAGTAAAAATGGCCATTTTCCCAAAAGCAATCTGTAGATTCAATGCAATCCCCATAGAAATTCCAACACAATTCTTCACAGACATGAAAAGAGCAATTCTCAATTTCATATGGAAAAGCAAAAAAAAAAAAAAAATGCAGGATAGCAAAAATACTTCTCAACAATAAAAGAACTTCTGGGGAAATCACCATCCCTGACATCAAGCTATACTACAGAGTAATAGTGATAAAAACCACATGGTATTTTTACAGATAGAAAAGTTGATCAATGGAATAGAACTGAAGACACAGAAATAAATCCACATGCCTATGGATATTTGATACTTGACAAAGAAGCTAAACCCATACAGTGGAAAAGAGAAAGAATCTGCAACAAATGGTGTTGTTCTAGCTGGTGATCTGCATATAGAAGAATTGATCCATGTTTATCACCTTGTACAAAGTTCTAGTCCCAGTGAATCAAGGACCTTAACATAAATCCTGATACACTGAATCTAATAGGAGAGAACGTGGGACATAGTCTCAAACACATTGGCACAGGGGACATTTTCCTGAATAGAAAACCAATGGATACAGAAAATGTGGTGCATTTACACAATGGAATACTACTCAGCTATTAAAAAATGAATTTATGAAATTCCTAGGCAAATGGATGGACCTGGAGTGTATCATCCTGAGTGAAGTAACCCAATCACAAAGGAACTCGTACAATATGTACTCACTGATAAGTGGATATTAGCCCAGAAACTTAGGATACCCAAGATATAAGATACAACTTGCCAAACGCATGAAATTCAAGAAGAAAGAAGACCAAAGTGTGGACACTTTACCCTTTCTTAGAAATGGGAACAAAACACCCATAGAAGGAGTTACAGAGACAAAATTTGGAGCTGTGACAAAAGGATGGACCATCTAGTGATTGCCATATGCAGGGATCCATCCCATAATCAGCTTCCAAATGCTGACACCATTGCATACACTAGCAAGATTTCGCTGAAAGGACCCAGATATAGCTCTCTCTTGTGAGACTATGCCGGGGCCTAGCAAACACAGAAGTGGATGATCACAGTCAGCTATTGGATGGGTCACATGGCCCCTAATGGAGGAGCTAGAGAAATTACCCAAGGACCTAAAGGGAACTGCAACCCTATAGGTGGAACAACATTATGAACTAACCAGTACCCGGGAGCTCTTGTCTTTAGCTGCATATGTATCAAAAGATGGCCTAGTTGGCCATCACTGCAAAGAGAGGCCCATTGGACTTGCAAACTTTATATGCCCCAGTACAGGGGAACGCCAGGGCCAAAAAGGGGCAGTGGGTGGGTAGGGGATTGGGGGGTGGGTATGGGGGACCTTTGGGATAGCATTGAAAATGTAAACGAGGAAAATACCTAATTAAAAAAAATAATAAAATAAAGTAGAGGACCTAGACGAAAAAAAAAAAAAAAGAAAGAAAAAGAAAACCAATGGCTCAGGCTCTAAGATCAACAATTGACAAATAGAATCGCATGAAACTGAAAAGCTCCTGTAAGCAATGGACACTGTCAATAAGACAAAACAACAACCTGCAGATTGGATATTCCCTAACCCTACATCTGATGGAAGGTTAATATCCAAAATATACGAAGAACTCAAGAAGTTAGACTCCAAAGAAACCACATAATCCAGTTTAAAAATGGGGTACAGAGCTAAACAGTATTCTCAACAGAAGAATCTCAAATGGCTTAGCTGACAAACACTTAAACATCTTTAGTATTCAGTGAAAGGCCAATAAAATCAACCCTGAGTTTCCACCTTACACCAGTCAGAATGGCTAAGATAAGGGCCAAAAAGTGGGAATGGGTGGGTAGAGGAGTGGGGGGGGGCAGGGTATGGGGGACTTTTGGGATAGCATTAGAAATGTAATCGAGGAAAATACGAAATAAAAAAATTTAAATAAATAAAAAAAGTTATAAAAAAAAGAAATAAAAATGTGAGGAGGAAAAAAAAAACAAAGCTCCACTAGTTTTTGTTTTATTTTATTTTATTTTATTTTATTTTATTTTATTTTATTTTGTGTGTGTAGTATAGTTGATTTGATAGTGGCTGTCTTATGCATTGAAAAATGCTTTATAGAACTCCCAGTCACAAATCATCAAAGACTAATAGTAACATACTCTCTGGGATATGATAAGCAGTAATGCCTCCAGCTATTCTTGTTAAATATCTCCTGTAGGATGAAGTTATCCAAGAATGAGATCCATCATGCTAACTCCATCTTCTGACTTCTTTTGATTGTACACTATGGCAGGATTCTTCCCTATCCAATTACATTAACATATTAGTGCATCAGGAGGCCTGTGATTGGACAGGGAAAAGGGAGGTGGAGCTAAGAGTTGTAGGGACAGGGAGCAGCACAGGAGAGAGTGAGGAAACAAGATGAAGACAGATGTACAGAAAGATTCAGATTTAATCGCAACGGGTAGATATGTTATCATAAAGGATAAAATAATTGGGATAACTTATCTAATCTAGGTGGGCAACTTCTGTCATCAATTGGCTCTGAAATTACCATATGGGCATCTTGTGAATTGAGAATTTATGGATACAAAAACTTGACTAGTTAATTATAAGCTTCAAAAGTTTTGTTTTACTGGGTTACTGGGATGTGGGACCACCGAACACAGGGGTTTATGTCTGAGAAGGTACGGCGGCTATGGGACAAACAAACCGGAGCTGGGAAGAGTTCGATTGGTCCCTGCTGAGGTTATTCTAGAGGCAGAAACGATAGAACTGCACCAGGGGAGAGAGTTGCCAGCGGTAGTGCCAGAACTTGCCAGTCTGTTTTAGTATTTCCTGCAACAGTACACATTTTCACATGTGCTTTTAATAGTTCTTCTCTTTAATAAGGATATTTTTGTCACTTGCTGTATGTAGTTCTATGCAATCTGTACAGTATACTTATCATCATAATCATGCAACAGAACTCTTCTCATCACACACACACAAAAGAAACTATTTTTTTCCTCAAGATTGCCCTGTTAAGCCTATTGCCTATTTCTAACGCTAGGCAACCATTTACTTTTTCCATATTTACAGTTTGTCTTTGGCAGTGTGTGTGTGTGATCGCGCACACACATGACTAATGGAAGGAGAATTAACCTTTCCTAGAGATAAGTCCCTTGTTGGTTGTCTAATGTAAAGTGGTCAGCCCTGAAATCATATGCATACAAACATCAAGAGGTTTTTATTTATCTTAACTGCTATTTCATGTATGATTATACAGCAGTCAATTTAATATTTACTTGTTAAATGATTAACAGAAGAACTGAGCATATGTCTAAAAAATTATAGATCGTATAGCAGTCACTTTAAATAATGCCAAAAGACTGATGATCACTTTTGAAACTAGGTGAAAGTTCCATGAAGATTCATTATATGGGACATATAATGGGACACATAATTTATTTTAGGCTTGTATGTATTTTTAGCTTCATGGGGCAGGAAAGATGGCTCAAGGATTAAGAGTATTACTGCTTTTGCAGTTACCTTGAGTTCTGTTCCTAGAACTTACTTTGGTACAGCCACAAAAGCTTGTATATAACCTCAACTTCACATTTCTGGTTCCCTCCTTTGGTCTTCCCAGATACCATACTGATGTAGAGAAGCCCACATACAGACATACATACTGTTTTAAAAAACTAAAAGTAAGATAATTTTGTATGAAGCTACTTTTCCTAAAGTGTTTTAAACCTGTAAAAGTATTCTCAAGGAATTGTTAGGATAACTTATGTATACTATCATATTATCTTCAAATAAAGACACTTTGACTTCTTCATTTCCAATTTGTGTCCCCTTGATCTCTAACAGTTGTCTTATTGTTCTAGCTAAGACTTGAAGTGGTATACTGAATAGGTATGGAGAGTGGACAGCCTTGACTTGTTCCTAATTTTAGTGTCATTGCTTCGAGTTTCTCTCCATTTCAGTTCATGTTGGCTATGGGCTTGCTGTAAAACGCCTTTATTTTGTTTAAGTATGTACCTTGTATCTCTAATCTAAGACTTCTATTATAAAGGTGAGTCAAATTTTGTCAGTCCTTTTTTTCATCTAATAAGATGATCATGTGAATTTTTCTTTCAGTTTTTATATGGTGGACTACATTTATTGCATTTCATATATAAAGCCATCCCTGCATGTGTAGAGCAATTTTAATCCAACAACATGGCTACTCTGGTTGGAATACAGACACAGCTTTAATCTCAGGAAACAGAAGCAAGCAGATCTCTTGAGTTTACAGCCAGGTTAATACAAAGCAAGTTCCAGGTACAGAAAAGCTTCTGTCCAGACATAGTGATACAGACCTTCATTCCCAGCATTCAGGATTCAATCCTGTCCATTTAGTCAGTTAGGAATCAGTGCAGTGAGTGCCATGCCATGGAGTTGAGTTCATTTGTGAATTCATGTACAGTGCAGTTTAGCAGAGGCAGCTGAAGCCATATAAAAAGAAGTATCCAGAAGATTTGAACAAATTATCAGACTTAGTTTTAGGCCAGGCACAGCATTTGGTGAGAAACCAAGAGAAGTTATATTGAATCAGTCAACTTGGAGAGGAGTTTGAGCCACAATAACTGGATTGAACTGGGCAGCCAAAGTTCACAAAGAACGAGAAAGGGTGAGCTTATTCAGTAGTAAGTTCCCAAGACAACAATTACATCAGGCAGATAAAAGTTGCATACACAGTCTGAGATGAACCCTACTAGATTGTGGAGGATGATCTATTTGGTTAGTTTTTAGATTTAGTTTGCAACTATCCTATTGTATATGTTTGCATCTATGTTCATGAGATAAATTGGTGTGTAATTATCTTCCTTTGTTTTGTCTTTATGTTGTTTGGATATTGGGGTAATTAATTGGAAAATGCTTTTTTTTTCTGTTTCTACTTTGTACAATAATTTGAGAAGTATGGACATCCATCAACTCTTCTTTGGAAGTCTGGTCATAAAAATCAGCAGCCATACTATATCTAAATGACAAATGGACTGAGAAATGAATCAGGGAAACAACACCTTTAACAATAGCCTCAAATAACATAAAACATCTTGGGCTAACTCTAATCAATATGGAATAAGGGGAATACTCTTCCATTGCCCATGGGAGTGCAAACATTTATCCCCTGTATGGAAATAAATATAACAGTTCTTCAGAAATCTGGGAATCACTCTACTTCAAGACCTATCTCTACTAGTTTTGGGTATGTACCCAAAGGATGCTTTATTCTACTCCTTCAACAATGTTAAGTTACTCTATTTAAAATAGGCAGAAACTGGGAACAACTTAGGTGTCCCTCAACAGAAGAAAGAACAAAGAAACTGCTACATTTGCACAATGTAGTATTTATTACTTAGCTGTTAAAAAATGATATCACAAAATTTGAAGGCAAGTGGGTGGAGCCAGAATAAAATCATTCCGAGTTTGGGTAACTCAGATGCATAATGATAAATATAGTATATACTCACTTATATATGGATGTTGGTCATTAAATAAACAATAACCAAGCTACAATTTGTAGACCCAAATAGATTGGGTATGGAGGAGAGGACACATGAGTGTCCCTGGGAGGGTGATATGGAGTAGATTTTATGGATTTACCGGAAGCTGGAAAGATTGGAACTGGAGGATCAGGTGAGGAGAGGGAGAAGACATGGTTGAGGGAGGAAATGTGGAGAGAGACAGCTGGAATTCATGGGCATTTGGAAACTTTCTAATATATATGAAGGTGATCCTAATCACATCACCAAATAATGGTGGATACAGAGTCCTACCTGGCCATATTTTGTCAAATTGACTATCTTTTGTCACAAAATGAAAATGCCAGTATTGGGACTGGATATATTCCAAATGAGTTTCTGGCCAAAGGGAAGTTCCCAAACAACCCCAAGTTGTTGTATAGACCATATATATGTTGTTCTTCACAAATAACAGCAAGTCCCCATTGTTGAGGACAATACCCACACAACTCATTGGACATGGAGAGGTTGAGCTAGGGCTGAATAAAATCTTCACCACCTATGTTCTAATGTGTTTAGTATGGATAGGTACTCTTCTGTCTATCAGAAGAAAAATATGAACACCAATCCAGCCACAAACTGGCAAGTCAACAATGCTTTTCTGTATACAAAATTTGGTATGGCAATAGTGGTACAAAGCTTGTAGTAGTAACCGACCAAAGTCTGATATGACTTAAGTCCCATTCCACAAGATGAAACCCATACCTGATACTGCTTAGGTCAAACAAACAAACAAACAAACCAGAGACTAGGTAGCTCAGAGTCCTAAGGTAAAACCAAATACTACTTATCTTTTAAAAAATAGTGATAAAATGACTTATAGGCATACTGATAGATCAGTGCTTTATCCAGTCATCATAGAGAAGCTTCCTCTTGCAGCAAATGGGGACAGAGATACCCACATCCAGGAAATCTTACACAGAGACCTTGGAACACATAGCTCTAAATGAGATGTCTTGTTCAAATCTCTTTCCTCAGAGTTGAGGGAACCTCACAGAAGAGGAAGCAGAAGGAGTGTAAGAGCCAGAGAGGATGGACGACACCAGGAGAACAAGGCTCAGTAAGCCAAGTAAGCAAAGCTCATATGAACTTAAGAAATTGCAGAACCAAGCTCAGGGCCAACACAGATCTACACCATGTCCTATGAATATATATATATATATATATTACACCTTTCAAACAAGCGCAGAAAACAGAAAACAGACACTCAGAACAGAGATACCGGCCGGCACGCACACATTCCAGAAGGGATCCCCATACCTCCAAGTCGATTCTGGGGTGTGAGGGGTGGTCGCAATTCCTGGCCCATGCAAATCCCAGGAGTGTGAACAAGTGAGTCTCTGATTCTAATGCCTTCTCTTGGACTCCCTTTCTTCTGTTCATTTGCCCTGCCCAGCCTCTATGTAATTTTTTGTTTTATCTTACTATATTTTATTTCACTGTTTTGCTGTTATCTCTTAGAAGCCTGTTCTTTTCTAATGAGACACAAAAAGAAAATGGATCTTGATGGGAGGGGAGGTGGGGAAGAAATAGGAAAAGTAGAAGGAGGGGAAACCATAATCAGGATATATTAGAAAAGAATCTATTTTCAATACAATAGAAAAGTAAAATAAAAATCTACAAGTAAGATATTACAAAATATCTAGTAATAATTTAAGATTCAAATAGCAACAGAAAAATAAGCATGGAACAATGTGAGGAGGCTAACATAGTTGTTCAGGAAATAAATAAGATTATTTGGGGCTAGGGGAAAAGTGATTGAGATAGAAAGAACAGGTGGATTTCGAATACATGGTTAATCTAAAAGCATGTTGTACTTACTTAGATTTGGAGTAAACAAGCTAATACCTGTACTTTTGATCTGAGTCAACTGTTAGGATGATGACACTCTTCTGAACTGGAGGAAGTACAGAGAAAATGTTGGAGTCAATGTTTATAATACTCTTTTGGCTGTATCAAATTTGAGGTGCCTATTGCACCTTCAGGTGGAAGTTATAACATAGATAGCCCAATCTAACTGGACTACTGCAGAGTAACTAGAAAGAAAATTTGAAAGTTGAGGCCTTTAACTTCATGAGAAAGAGCAAAACTGTAAAAGAGGCTTTAGTTAGAAAAGGTGAGGACAGCAAGTGTAATATTAGAAGGTGCCACTGCTCAGAGTGCAGGTGGAATTGTGGAGTCCATAGAGAAAGACACATCCCAGAAACCTAGAGGAGAAATGAAGGAGACAGTGACAGTGTTAAATGGAATGGTGTGAATAGGAGAACCAAATGGGAAGCTGGAGATTTTTTTAAGATAATAAGTATTGTTGGGATAGAAGCAGAAAATTGAGATTCTAGATGGACTAGATTAACTACAAGTTAAGTTTTAGTAAAAGAAAAAGCTGTCAAGTCCTCCGTCAGAGCATTTATTCTGAAGACTGAATTTAAGAAAACACAAAAATATATAAGATGAAGATGAATTCAAGTCCAGAGAGTCCTAAAGGAATAAGATCTCATTTTTATAAGCAGAAAGTTCTTTTATCTACTATTTCTATGTCATATGCCCTGTGTTTTCAGATCCATTATCACTACTGTGTGGAGGGTGAAGTTCAGCACAGCTTTTTGCTGTTTTGCAAAATTGAAGGTTTGGTCTCAGTGTCAGATGTGTATAAATAGTCTCTGTTTATCTTATTGTTCCTGTCCACTTGACGTCTGGAAATTCGGGACAACTCATGGCATCATTACAGCTATTACATTCCTTCATGAGGAAGGAACAGAAGCATCACACGAGAAATTGTGCCACTCATAAATACCCTTCTTACAAGGGCTAATACAATAGTCCTATAAACACTTCTTATTCTAGCCTAATAAGTTGAAATAAGATGTCCAACTAGAAAAATAGCTTTCAAGGCCTTATTCAAAGTGTTAAGAATTCTAAATCTGGGTCCCACAGGAAACCAAGTAAGTGCATCATTTGAACAAGTCAATACAAGGGAGATGTGTGAAGCAAATATCTTATCACTTCTGCTTAAATAATTTAAAATAGCAATTTTAGAAGAGATACAATGAAGTTTCTAATGATTGAAATTATTCCCCCCCCAAAAAAATACTACTAGGAATCTAATGTCATTCTTAAAATAGTCTGAAAACTATGCAATCTATGTTTCTCTTTTCTTAAGATGAGATAATTAACAAGCTAACAGCCTAGCTCCCCAAAGCCTGATTCCTAATTGGAGTGAGTTCTTCTTGTGTGCTATTTATAAGAATAAGAACATCCTATTGAGTTAACATGGAGTCATGAAGAAAACACCAAAGAGAAAAATATTCAAGAGCTTTTGAACTACCAATATATCTTTTTGAGCTAGCTATACATCTCTAGGATTTCCTGAGGGTGTGTGGGATTGCTATAATAAGGAAAAGCACATGGAATAGGAAAGTGAATTAACATAACAGTGCAGCATAGTCAGCTGCTATGAGTGCATTGGGTTTCTGACACATGAGATAAGGAGGAGAATGGAGACTCTATCATATCTATCAACAGCTACATAGTGATGGGAAGTTTGTACAGAGCACATAGGATAGGAAACAACTAGGTTTTGCATCATTTATACCAGCCTGATTGATGGATGTAAGACAACAGTTATATTAAACAAATTTGTGATAAATATGAGCAGTTAAGATTGTATGTGTTCTGAGGATCTGACCACAGATCTTGAAGTTTTCCCTCTTTGAGCTCTTGGAATAAATGCTTCTATGTGAATGATGCAAGGAAAAACTGCACAGGAGAGTAAATTTGCTATTAGCAAAAATAGGATGGGAATCTTCCAGACGAGTCAGTTTCAAACTGCTCATCTAGCATCAGGAGGGGATAAATGGTAGTACTATAAAATTACTGTGTTTTGGGGTAATCTATTGCTCATCAAAATCCGAAATCAATACAGTTGCCTTAATTTTGCTCAATGGTGCTAATCTCTTGCTTGTGCTATGATTAGATAATTAGAAGAAAATGTCTATTTCACGCTTACGACTTTTCATGTAAATGCTGGAGTATTTTGAAGTCAATCATCAATATTTGTCAAGAGTCAATTTAAAAAGGACTCATTGCTGCTATCATTTAGGAAGTCTCTAAGACCAAAGTGGTGCCATATGTGAGAACCAGATGACCTGGCACTCCACTAAATCTCCTTCCCTATTAATGTCTGATATTTTTCTCTTCTCCTTGATATGTGCCCTAAAAATGTCATTGGTAGATTTATTTAACAAGGCTTTTATTAAAGCTTCAGATACTTGAGAAAATACAGATCATGCCTTCAAATCTGTCTATGAATTGACTTAATCATCTAGGGTTTTTCTGCTGGGCCAGAGGTACGGCTAGAAAATATAGAATTTACAGTGTAGGTGGAGAGCAGCAAAGTAGTTATTAGCTGATATTTCAGAAGTAGGAAAAGCCTGTTGTTGTACCATACTGTCATGGTACTCTACCCCATTATGATGGCATAGGGTGGCCACGGACCTATACAGACTATATAGGGTAGAATAAATTATGAAAGGAAAACAGTAGATATATAAAATAGGGAGTGTTACTAAAATTATGTCTTAGGGCCAGCCCTTCCTCTCCAAGGAGAAAAATCAAACAACTATCTGACTACTCTTTCAATCTTATAATATTCTGACTCTAGGGTACTCAATTTTAGCACACCCTCCTTTTTTCAGTTTTTTTTAGACATATTAAAGTAAAAAAGCCCCACATTTATGCATAGAAAATAACTCTCTACAAACTCTTTGGAAAGTAGGAATGGCATACCTTATTAACCCAGGCCTCTAAATCTTAACTTCTGCTTGGAATTACAGATATAGAAAGGTTTGCTGGCAAACTGTCAAGTTGATACTTTTGAAACTTGACTTCATTTTCTTTTTTGTTCAAAGCCACACACAAGCCCAAAAGCTTCATCTCCTTCTTAACCTTTGACCTGGGTTGAAATCTTAGTTTCCAACACCTAATTATAGTTTTTGATGAAGGAAAGGTTCATTTTTGCTTAAATAGTAGTTTAAATGAGTTTTTATCCAGCCCAGATTGTCCATGTTTCTTATAGTCAATTCTCTGGTTATAAGAGAAAGAATTATTACCCTCCCCACTCCTTCAGACACACACCAAAAATGTAAGCTTAGGAAGCCATATGTCATAATGTATCCAAGATAAACTCCTAAGTAAAATACAATCCTTCAAGTAAGAGTATTTAGTTATGAGGCTTTTCTAAATAGTCTTAATTGAGCCTCGGGTATTAAGAACACACTTAATTTGTTACTGGTCTTATATTCTCCATCCCTTTTTACTTAATTCTTAAATATTTGTGCATGGATGACATGTACATAGGGAGGTGTGGCAGTGTAGGCATGCAGATATAACTGCACACATGTGAAGTTCAAAGGATGGCCTCAGCTGTCAGCTTTTAACTTCTGTATTGTCCGAGGCAGGCTACTGTGCCTGCAAGCTACCAAGTATTATCCAGTCTCTGCCACCCATCTTGCCATTACAGACTGTTGCATTACTGCATCGATTTGGGCTCTGGATACTCAAGCTCAGCTCCTTACAATTTGCACACTAGGCACTTACTTATTCTTTATCTTTGTTCCAGAGAGATAACCATGGAGATATTTCCCCAGCCTCAATTTTCCATTCCTTTGTTTCTGCTTTGAAATGATAATAATGTTGACACATTAAATCCCCTGTAATTCTTATACATCATTCTGTAAATAGAGGAGGTGTTAATGTAGCTGACTAATGAGGAAAATAAGACTCATAGATGTGGAGCAATATGTCTGAGTTTCATCTGACACATTGTCCCCTCTATGCTATACCACACACTGCGATAAATATTTACCATCTCCTCCTGTGATGTTCACAGACCTGTTTTCACCTTTTATTCCATTCATCCTTCCCTGCAAAATTAAAAACACAAGCAAACAAAAAACTACATCTTCTCCAAAAGACGTTTACCCTGGCAAAGTGTTGTTTATGGACTTAACTAAACCCAACTCAAAGAAGAGACTTGTGTTGTAAATTTTGAAGGTCTTGGGAATAATTCTAGTTATGATTTAACTATAAAGACTGACTTAGGATATAATGTATCTAGATTTTGTCATGAATTGAAAATACCCTAAGTGCATTTTGTACGTGTAAATATTCAAACATCATAACTTGTCAACAGAGACTACCTCAAGTGCTTAGGGCTGTAATTGCTGTGATGAAACACCATGACCAAAGTAAACTTGGAGAGGAAAGGCTTTATTTGGCTTACATTTCCACATTTCTGTTCATCATCAAAGGAAGTCAGGCAGGAATCTGGAGGCAGGAGCTGATACACAGGACATGAAAAGGTGCTGCTTACTGCCTTGCTTTCTGTGGCTTGCCAACATGCTTTTTACTTAAAGTAGAAGCCAGGATAGTCCACCTAAAATGAGTTGGGCATTTCCCAAGCAATTGCTGATTAATAAAATGTCAAACATGCATGTATACAGCCTGATCTTATGAATATTATTTTCTTTTCTGTTTTTTTCCTTTTACCTCTCTTGATTTTTTTACTTTTATTTTTTGATCCAGAAATGATTCCACGGAAATATGAAAGCAATTTAGTGTTGAAAATGGCAGAGCCATCATACAGAAGGCCTTGTCCCGTGAGTGAAATATAGGTGAGATGATAAATGTGCATCTGTCTTACTGACAAGTGGTTCTAAAGGGTTATGTAGGAATGTGCAACATCATCCGGCATGAAGATGGAGCTGGGAAACCATAATACAAGCTATTATTTTATAAAGTTTATATTTTCTTTAGACTGATATACTTGATTCTTTTCTTCTCTTGTTTATCAAAAATAGATTCTTCTCTCATACAATACTCGCAACTGTAACTGAGGTTCCTTCCTCTCAGATGACCTTAGCTTGTGTTATGTTAACATGAAACTGCTCAGCACACTATAAATATGAAGCAGTTCTTTTCAAAATCATTTGATGGAATAATAGATACAGCTCCCTGCTGCTGTCCAGCACACAGAGAAATTTCTATGCTATCTACCATTAGTCTCTGGGGACACACACACACACGAGACTGGAAAGGTGACTCAGTGTTTAATAGCAGTTGTTGCTCTTGTAGAGGATCCAGGCTAGGTTTCCAGCATCACCTGGCAGATCACAAACAACCAACTATTTGTACTGCAGTTCAGTGGGATCTGACACTCTCTTTTGACCTACAATGGCACCAGGCATACATGTGATACACATACATGCAAACAGGCAAAGTACTCACTTACACACATATAAATATTTTAAAATTTATATATTGAGGACCTCTGCATTAATCTGTCTATGAGTTCCATAAAAAACGTTGATTGGGTACAGAATGAGAACAGTCGGGGGAAGTCAGAGGAGAGAAAATAAGCTAAAACTATATTGTCTGAAAATCTTTCAACTAAAAATAAATTGAAACATCATGTAAAAAAAATAATACTGTAAAAATTTTTAAAAATTTACAAAATGTTCCACTAAGATTTACTTGAAAATGGTGTTCATGTTTTTTCAAAGCTTTACAGTTTGGCTCAGAAAGATGTTTTGATATGAGGACCTTGTTTGGTACTTGCAGAATCCATGGGAAACAATGCATGTGATCATATAGACCCAAGTCTTTCAAACAAAATAGTGCCCTACCACCTCCACTGTCAGGATTATTGGAAAGGAAATTGGAGACAATTAACTCAAGAGGCTAACTGGGAATTCTTAAAATATTTGTGTATATGCTAGGAAAAAAAAACCCAATTTCCCAGTGGTTTTGTTTATCCTGAGGACTATAATAAGAAAGGGTATAGGTTGTCTTTTGCATAAAATTTAAAAACATGATCTTGAGTATAATTTTCAAGTTTAATAGAAGACTATAAGTAAATGTATCTGACCCTGAGTTATCTATCAATTTCCTCGGATTTAAAAACAAAACAAAACAACAAAAAAATGTTAGCTGCCACAGTGGGAGAAGCTAGGAACAAATGTACAAAGTTCCGTATCAAAATAACATAGAACCAGAAAATCATGCATAAGGTCTGCTATTAAAACTAGAAACTGTCAAGAGTGATTTGCTTGCTTTTATATTAATTTCATCATCATATTTAAAGAAAAACTATATAATTATCTCAATAGATAAAGACAAGACAAAACTTCTTCATCTTTTCATCCTGAAAATACTGAAGAAACTGTGAATAACAGAAGTATGTCTCAACATGTTTGAACTACCTATAGCCAAGATTATGCTAAGAAAAGATAATGGGACTACCCCAACCCTCAAAAGTTTATTTGCTTAATCTACTTTTACCCAGCACAGTACTCAAGCCTTAAGGAAGATCTCAAATATCTCTATTGACAGACAACGTATCTTAAAAGACCATAAAACTACCAGTAACATCTTATCACTGCTTAATATGCACAGAAAAATAGCAGGAAACAAAACCAACATACAGAAAATAGGGATGGTTCTAGGTACCATTAGCAACTGCCCATAAAAGAAATTAATAAGGCCAGGCAGTGGTGGCTCATGCCTTTAATCCCAGCCCTTAGGAGGTAGAGGCAGGCAGATTTCTGAGTTTGAGGCCAGCCTAGTCTACAGAGTGAGTCCCAGGATAGCCAGGGATATAGAGAGAAACCCTGTCTCAAAAAAAAGACAAATAAAATTAATAAAATTGTCCAGTACACATTAGATATTTTTAAATTCACAATTAAAACTAAGCAAGGAAGTAAATGACTTCTGCAATGAAACTTTAAGACACTGAGGAAACAACTGAAGAAGATATTAGAAAGTGAGAAGATTGCCTATGCCCATGGGTTTACATAATTAGTGCCATGAAAATAGCTGACCTTCAGAATTAATGTAATCCCCATCAAAATTCCAATAGCATGATTCACTAAGCTAGAAAGAAAAAAAAACTAAAATTCATATAGGAGCACAGTACTCAAAGAAAGACAGAGCGGTCCAGGCTACAGGAATATAGAACAAAAAGATGAAATTGAAGCCCAAGGAACAAGCCTCAAACAGCTATAGCCACCCAACATTCTTAAAAACTATTGAAATCCAGGGAAGAGTACATGAATGGTTTAATCCATACCAAATGATCACAGCCAACCATTGGACTGAGCACAGGATCCCCAATGAAGAAGTTAGGGAAAGGACTGAAAGAGTTGAAGGGGTTTGCAGCTCCATAGAAAGAACAACAATATCAACCAATCAGATCCCCAGTAGCTGCCAGGGACTAAACCACTAACCAAAGAGTACACATAGTATAACATTTGAAATGTAAATAAATAAAAGAAAAAGGAAAAAATATCAGAAGAAAAAGAAGGAGGAGGAGGAAGAGGAGGAGGGGGAGTAGGAGGAGGGGGAGAGGAAGAGGAGGAAGAGAAGGACAGCTATATCAGGCTCCTGTCAACAAGTTCTTGTTGATATTTGCAATAGTATCTGGTGTACTGGCTAGTTTTGTGTCAACTTGACACAGCTGGAGTTATCACAGAGAAAGGAGCTTCAGTTGAGGAAATGCCTCCATGAGATACAATTGTAAGTCATTTTCTCAATTAGTGATCAAGGGGGGGAAGGCGCCTTGTGGGTGGGACCATCTCTGGGCTGGTAGTCTTGGTTCTATAAGAGAGCAGGCTGAGCAAGCCAATAAAGAACATCTCTCCATGGCTTCTACATCAGCTCCTGCTTTCTGACCTGCTTGAGTTCCAGTCCTGACTTCCTTTGGTGGTGAACAGCAGTATGGAAGTGTAAGCCAAATAAACCCTTTCCTCCCCAACTTGTTTTCTTGGTCATGATGTTTGTGCAGGAATAGAAACCCTGACTAAGACAAATTGGTACCAGCATAGTGGAGTATTCCTGTGACAACCTGACCATGTTTTGGGGAGGACTGTGGAAGGACTTTGGAAGTTTGGGCTTGAAGATCCATTCATTGTTAAGAGTTCTGTCAGATGTGTAGGAGTGTAGGAGCTTGGAAGATAATGTTGAGACCACTGCAGAAGATGGAGGCCTGGATTGTGAAATTTCAGAGGGAAAATTAAAGACTCTTTTCAGGGCCATTGCTGTTTTGATTGTGAAGATTCTGTAGTTCTGGTTAGCTGGGGCTGAAGAATCAGCTGTGATTAACAAGATAACAGAACTACTAAAGCAAAAACTTTGCATTACTGGGACTATTGGGTTAGCTGGAGCTAAGACATTAGCTGTGATTAAGAAGAGACCAGCATCGTTGAGGTGACATCTTCTGGGAACTGTTTTCTGAAAGCACAAAGAGGCTGTGTTCCAGAGATAGCCAAGGTTGTACTCCTGTTGCAGCAGGACTTGGTAATGTGTAAGGGTCACCCAGGTGGTACTGGTTTTGAAGGCATGAAGGGGTCACGCCGAGCAGCTGAGGCTCAGCACTGTGAAAGGCCATGGAAGGCCATTGGTGAAGGTGCATCCTTAGTTGCAATTGAAGGTCCAGAACTGAAGGGGTCATGCAGTGTTTTGGAAATGCCAGTACCATGAGATGACCACCAAGAGCAGCAGCAGCAGTGGAGTACAGGCATCTGGAGCCTAGATGATGATGAATGTGCTACAAAGGGCATGGCTGGAGAAATGACCCAAGCCCTTGGAGGAGACCAGAAGATTGTGAGTTGGATGCCAGACATTGTATGGTTGGAGATTGATTTTTGCTTTTGATTGTGACTGTGTCCTGATATTTTCCCTCTTGAAGGAAGAAACTATTTTAGTGGAGCCCACAGTTAAGAGACTTTTAATTGTAAAAAGACTTTGGATTTTAAAAGAGATGGAGATTTTAAAGAGATTGAAAATTTAAGAATATGTAAAGACTGTGGGATGTTTAAAGTTATTTAGACCTTGGGGATGAATATGAATGTAAGGGTTGAGGCTTACCAGTGATATGTTTGTGTGTCAAGTTGACAAGGGGTCAATTGTACTGGCTAGTTTTGTTTCAACTTGACACAAGTGGAGTTATCACAGAGAAAGGAGCTTCAGTTGAGGAAATGCCTCCATGAGACACAACTGTAAGTCATTTTCTCAATTAGTGATCAAGGGGGGAAGGCCCCTTGTGGGTGGGACCATCTCTGGGCTGGTAGTCTTGGTTCTATAAGAGAGCAGGCTGAGCAAGCCAGTAAAGAACATCTCTCCATGGCTTCTACATCAGCTCCTGCTTTCTGACCTGCTTGAGTTCCAGTCCTGACTTCCTTTGGTGATGAATGTTTGTGTAGGAATAGAAACCCTGACTAAGACATCTGGGTTTGGTGATTGTTTATGGGATGGATCCCCAGGTGGGGCAGTCTCTGGATGGCCATTCCTTCAGTCTCTGCTCTGAACTATGTCTCTGTAACTCCTTCCATGGGTATTTTTGTTCCCCCTTCTAAGAAGTACAGAAGTATCCACACTTTTGTCTTCCGTCTTCTTGAGTTTCATGTGTTCTGCAAATTTTATCTTGAGTATTCTGAGCTTCTGTGCTAATACCCACTTATCAGTGAGTGCATACCATGTGTGTTCCTTTGTGATTGGGTTACCTCACTCAGGGTGCTATCCTCCAGATTCATCCATTTGTTTAAGAATTTCATGAATTAATTGTTTTTAATAGCTGAGTAGTACTCCATTGTGTAAATGTAACAAATTTTCTGTATTCATTCCTCTGTCGAGGGACATCTGGGTTCTTTCCAGCTTCTGGCAATTATAAATAAGGCTGCTATGAACATAGTGGAGCATGTGTCCTTATTACAAGTTGCAGCATCTTCAGGATATATGCCCAGGAGTGGTATTGCTGGGTCTTCCAGTAGTACTATGTCCAATTTTCTGAGGAACTGCCAAACTGAGGTTTGCCAACGGGGTCATGACCCACAGGTTGAGAACTCTTTGTTGTACTTGCCATTATATATTCAATTATAGAATGAAGATAAAATTCATGTATATAAATTGTCCAAATAATGATTTTTAGTGCATCAATGTCATAGTGATAAAACTGCTCATAATGAATGTGGCAGGTTAATAGCAATTCAGTGTATTGTTAAATTAAAACATGTTCATAATTCAATGTACTTGGAATTGGTTTGGGTACATATGTAGCTTAGTTTTAAATTTGTGCAAACTGATGATCTGTCAATGGAAATAGAAGTTGTTAATATCTTATCAGTGCCTTCTATTTTTATAAAATTACTCATTGCACTACATAACACAATTGTATGTACTGATCTTATAATTTGTACTCTAATGCTCAGTCAATTAATGGAGATGAACAATACAATTTTTGAGATGAAATTGACAAATATTAGATAATCTTCTACATGACAGCACACAATTTTACCTTCTTGTTCGTTCTAACATCCAAATTGATTCTTTTTGTGTTTGCACATTTGAAGTAGTTTTTATTTTTAAAATCCTATAATAATATAAAGTTTTTATATATTTTATGTTTTATAAATTTTTTTGATTTTTTTCAGTATTTTCTTGACATTTTATAACATTTTGTGGACATTCTCTAAAATCACTTGAAAATAATACTAAGAGTTATGGGTCTGTTTAAATTGTTTGCTTCATCTAGATTTAACTGTGGTAGATCATATATATCACAAAGTTCACCCATTTCTTCTAGGTTCTCCAATTTGTGGAATATATACTTTTTAAATTTGTCCTTATGAGTCTCTGAATTTTCTTGGTGTCTGTTGTAATGTCTCTCTTTTCATCTCAAATTTTATTAATTTGAAAACTTCCTCTCTTTGCTTTGGTTAGTTTTGTTAAAAGTGTTGTTATTTTTTTATTTTTTTTCAGAGAACCAACTTTTTGCTTCCTAAAATACATGCATATAGAGAATGAATTTAAAGTGGGGAAGAGCCTTAAACACATGTACACAGAGGAAATTTTCCTGAAAAGAACACCAATGGTTTATGCTCTAAGATCAACAATTGACAAATGGAACCTCATAAAATTGTAAATGTTCTGTAAGGCAAATAATACTGTCAATAGGAAAAATTGGCAACCAACAGACTGGGAAAAGATCTTTACCAATTCTACATCCAATAGAGGTCTAATATTCAATATATATATAAAGAACTCAAGCTTGCAAAACACATGAATCTCAAGAAGAACGAAGACCAAAGTATGGATACTTTGCCCCTTCTTAGAATTGGGAACAAAACACCCATGGAAGGAGTTACAGAGACAAAGTTTGGAGCTGAGACAAAAGGATGGACCATCTAGAGACTGCCATATCCAGGGATCCATCCCATAATCAGCCTCCAAACGCTGATACCACTGCATACACCAGCAAGATTGTGATGATAGGACCCTGATATAGCTGTCTCTAGTGAGACTATGCCAGGGCCTAGCAAACACAGAAGTAGATGCTCACAGTCAGCTATTGGATGGATCACAGGGCCCCCAATGGAGGAGCTAGAGAAAATACCCAAGGAGCTAAAGGGATCTGCAACCCTATAGGTGGAACAACATTATGAACTAACCAGTACTCCAGAGATCTTGACTCTAGCTGCATATGTATCAAAAGATGGCCTAGTCAGCCATCACTGGAAAGAGAGGCCCATTGGACTTGCAAACTTTATATGCCCCAGTACAGGGGAACGCCAGGGCCAAAAAGTGGAAGTGGGAGTGGGTGAGTAGGGGAACGGGGGAGGGTATGGCAGACTTTTGGGATAGCAAGGAGTTAGACTCAAGAGAATCAAATAACTATATTTTTAAAATGGGGTAAAGAGTTAAAGAATTTTCAACTGAGGAATACTGAATGGCTGAGAAGCACCATCCTCAGTCATTGGGAAATGCTATTCAAAACAGTCCCGAGATTCCACCTCACACCAATCAGAATAGCTTCAGATCAAAAACTCAGGTTACAGCAGATGCTTGTGAGGATGTGGAGAAAGAACACTCCTCCATTGTTGGTGGGATTGCAAGCTTGTTCAATCACTCTGGAAATCAGTCTGGTGGTTCATTGGGAAATTGGACATAATAATTACCTGGGGACCCAGCTATACCACTCCTGGGCACATACCCAAAAGATGCTCCAACATATAACATGGAGACATGCTCCACTATGTTCATAGCAGTCTTATTTATAATAGCCAGAAGCTGGAAAGAACCCAGATGTCCTTCAACAGAGGAATGGATACAGAAAATGTGGTACATTTGCACAATGGAGTACTACTAAGCTATTAAAAGCAATGACTTCATGAAATTCTTAGGAAAATGGATGGAACTAGAAAATATCATCCTGAGTGAGGTAACCCAATCACAAAAGAACACACATGGTATGCACTCATTGATAAGTGCATATTAGCCCAAAAGCTGGGAATACCTAAGATACAATTCACAGACCACATGAAGCTCAAGAGGAAGGAAGACCAAAGTGTGGGTGCTTCAATCCTTCTTAGAAGGGGGACTAAAATTCTCATGGGAGCAAATATGGAGTTAAAGTGTGGAGCAAGAGACTCAAGGAAAGGCTATCCAGAGACTGCCCCACGTGGGATCCATCCATATATATTCACCAAACCCAAACATTGTTGTGTATGCCAAGAAGTGCATGCTCATAGTAGCCTGATATAGCTGTCTCCTGAGAGGCTCTGCCAGAGCCTGACAAGTACAGAGGTGAATGCTCCCAGCCAAGCATGGGACTAGCACGGGGACCCCAATGTAGGAGTTAGAGAAATGACTGAAAGAGCTGAAGGGATTTGCAACCCCATAGAAAGAACTACAATATCAGCCAACCTACTCCCACTCCCTGAGCTCCCAGCAACTAAACCACCAACCAAAGTGTACACATGGAGGGACCCATGACTCTGGCCATATATGTAGCAGAGGATGGACTTGTTGGGCATCAGTGGGAGAAGAGGCCCTTAGTCCTGTGAAGGCTTGATGCCCTAATGTAGAGGAATGTGAGGGCAGGGAGGCAGGAGTGGGTGGGTGGGTGGGTGTTGGAACACCCTTGTGGAGGCAGGGGGAGGAGGGATGGAATTTCAAGGTGGGGGGCAGGGGAACAGGGAAAGGGGATAACATTTGAAATGCAAATAAAGAATATATCCAATAAAATAATTTTAAGCCACCAACCACAGAGTATACGTTTGGGGACCCATGGCTCCAGCTGGATATGTAGCTGGATTCCCTTATCTTTCATCAATGGAAGGGGAGCTCATTGGTCCTGTAGAGGCTTGATGCCTCAGCCTAGGAAAATGCTAGCTTTGCTGGGGTGGAAGTGGGTGGGCAGAGGAGGGAAGCACTCTCATATAGGCCAGTGATGGGAGGAGGGGATAGGGGTTTTGTTGAGGGAAAACCGAGAAAGGCAATAACATCTAAAATGTAAATAAATAAAATAAACAATAAAAAATATGAAAAAAGATAAAAATTAAAGCCAAAAATTTTCAGTCTGATGAGTAGAGCACATTGGCTATGTTAACAGTTTTATATTTATATTTATGTATTATAAAATTTAACTTTGGAGATGCAATGAATTTATGAAAAATTATAAAACCACCATGGAACAAGCATTTTTTTTGCCAGAAAATCATCTATGAAATTAAGGAGATACAGTTTTGACATTGATTCATGATTATGAATAAGTACCATAAATAATTATTCTGTGCATGATTGTTTCTTGTTGATATTAATTAATTAATTACTATGATCTGGGAGTTTTTAGCTTTGATATTGTCATTTTGAAAATTTCTCTTTTTTTATTGTTTATTGGATATTTTATTTATTTATATGTCTTTTCCTGGTTTCCCATTCACAATTCCCCTATCTGATCCCCTCTCACCCTGCTTGAAAATAATTGTCTTTAAAACAATATTTTGAATTGAATAATACATTCACCGATACAGTAAGTTCAATTGGTTTGCCAATAAATATTTAAAAGGTAACATAACTTTAATTATTTTTCTGCTCAAAAGTGATTTTTTTCAACATAAAAAATTACACAGTGACTCATTCCTGTCATGGGAAAATTTTTGTCTTTCTCAGGCTAAACTCAACAAGCCCCAATAATTTTCAAAACTAGAAGCCCAAGCAAGGAGCACTTATTAACCAATACTAACTAGAAGCCCAAGCAGAGAGCATGAGTTGGCCAACCCTCCTCTGCTTCTGTGTGGACACTGCACACTGTCATCACTTGTCTTAGGAGCCATGGCTGAGGTCAACACTGCAAAGCAGATGTGATCACCTGTGATTTAAGCACACCAAAGCTGTCTTCTATTTGTATCTATTATGTACCAAATATGGTGTGCCACGCACTCCGGTTGAGTCAGCTTGACAAACCGAGAGTCCTGGAAGCCACTCACGAGGCAAAGAGTTTCATGGAAACTCACCTCCTGGAGTCTGGCGTTCTCTCTAACCCATACATTAATATTCTATTCCCGCATTAGTCTGGTGTATGGATCCACGTGCTCTCTTTTAGTATTATCCTATTATAAGTGCCTTTTAAGATTGAATTCTGACATAGCTAAGCCTTCACCAGTGTTCCAACGTCCTAGAAAGTCCTTGAGCTGACCATGGGCTTGGAATTCAGTAAGAATGTTGCCTATTCAGTGACATTCAGAATTACCTCTGGTATTACACTATCACTTTGAATAAAAGCTAAGTCACTGCCCTACAAAGGAATTTACCATCTTCTAGGAAGAAGGACGTTTGAGACCTAAAGAGGAACCAGAATAGATACTTAGAACTATAGATAGCTGAGTTACACCCATACACACGTATTTACAATGGCCTAAGGGAAAGGTGGACTATACAATAGACTAAAATAGAAACTATGTCAAAGGCATGAAGCCCTTGACCCTGGTTTCTAAGATTAAGTGGATCTTAGGTGGAGCTCTTTTTGATCCCAGTTGTTAACAATGAATTCTATCCCAGGTGGTTCCTATTAGACCTTCTGTGTTTGTATTCCTCTGTTTTGTGTAAGGATCCAGTAACCTCTTTGTACCTTGCTGGTGTGTCACCCAACTTCCCTATTTTCTTCTGTATAAAAAGTTTAATGCTTGAGTTGACAAATTACATTCAGATTCTACACAACCTCTCCTGTGTGCATCTGTCTGTCATTCCATCCAACGCTTTGCCCACCCGCGACTAGAGACCCGTTCCACGCAGACAAAGGGGCCCAGAGGGTCTGCGGCAATGGTGGTTTTCAGAGTTATTAGTTTTTGCCTTTGATAAGACTGAGAGCCTAGTGGTAACTGTTAAGTTTGAGGGAGTAACAACCGGCACAGGAAAGAGCTCTTTGTGAGCAGTTAGGAGCATATCTATAGGGTACAGGTTTTACTTCTTGTTTTCAAAGAATATTATGCTTTTCTGTATCTATGTAGGCTGGCAACACCGTTAAATACAAACAGTGGGAGTATTTTACTTCTTCATCTACTTCCAGGAGTCAGAGACTTTGGAACTAGGGTCACTGTAACTAGGAAACTACACACATGTCTCACTAAACAGCTCTAGAATGGGAAATTGCATTTGCATACATTGTCTGCCTTGTCTAAGCCACCTGTATGTGTTCTTTCCTTGTCTTGTGTTATTTCTAGGTGGGTTGGATTTAGTGCTTCACCCTCAGGTATACCGAGACATTGTGTAACTGACTTAGAATCCATCCATGATTTTCTTGGATAATTCATATTATTAGAAAAGAAACAATGCCTTAATTTACATCTGTATTCTCTATGCAGATCAAATTATGGCCTGTGGCTGTCAAATTGTTTTGGCCTATGCAATAGAAATCAGATTGGAAGATTATTGTCTTCTTTTATTTGTAATGTATAAGGTAGTAAGTGGCCTTTTTATAAACAAAATAGGATCTGTGCTTTAAAATTATTTAGGTATGCCTGTTGCTCAGTCCTCCGAACCATAGCTTTCACTATTTAAATGAGTAATCTGATGCATTAACAGGATTAATTAACAGATTAATTAACATTAACAGACACCAAGGCTGCCAATGCTCAGGGCCCTGGAACGGCAAGCAGTATTAACAAATCACACATATTGTCCCTTCTGCTCTAAGATATAACCTGCAAATTCCTGTTGGATCCATTACTTGGCATTGTCAAAGTGTTTAATTCTTGACAGGTACATCTCTGTTCTGTGGCTAGCAGTAATCTAGAAATCAGATTAGCTTTCAGCATCATTTATATCTAGTCTCAATTCATTTGTCCTAACTATATCACAGGACCCCAGAATTTCCTAATATGGATCCTTTCTGACAGTCAGCTAAATCAAATTGAGAATGTATTGATTCTTGTGTTCATTTATACTTCTAAACAATTAATTTGTGTCTGTGGTGCCTACATGTTTCTAAGCATACATTCATTCACATTAAAAAGAAATTTTAGTGGATAGTCCCAACATATATGTAGTAAACTACCTATTAACATTGTGTATATAGTATGTTAACGTGCCATAGGTGATAACCAGGACTTATCAAAACATAAAATAGTAAGAGAAAAGAAAACAGTGATTATTATAGCATGAATTAATAAGAGAAAGGAAACCAACACTTATTAAAGCACAAATAGTAAGATTATAAGGTCAGGGGTCATCAGTCTGACTCTGTCCCACATCAGCCCATTCCCCATCTGGATCAGGCCTCCAGCACAAAATATCATCTAGGCAATACACAGTCATTATAATCATGGACTCAGCAGCTGTGGATGCATTCACTGTGTCTGCATAAGAATAGCCTCATTGACAGTCAGATATGGATTGGGGGGAGTGCTTAGAAAACACTGTCCTTTACTGCCCAACTATTTTCTATTGGTAAATCCAGGCAGAGAGAAAATCCTTGCCTTTAGGTGTATACTCACCGTGATCCTATCAACCTCCGATGGACAGTTCCAGTCTAATGACCAAACAGATAACTCCAGTTAAACTAAAGGGGTCAAAATGTAAAATCATGAAGCTAGGGAATAACGAGGGAAAGGTTGGTCCAGACTGGGAATAGATAAAAGATGGTTGAGGGGAGCAAGTCTAAAAATATATTATATAAATGAAGGAAATTATCAATATCAAGCTTAATCAATAAAAATAAAACAGCAAAGTCTCCAACATCTCAACTGTAATTTTAACTAATTTTACCAATATGTATTTAACATGGTGATGATTTATTCTTTCTTTTTAAATAAATATATTCTTAATGTAAGCTGGGTGTCTTACTTAATCTTTTATTGCTATGAAGAGATACCATGACCAAGGTAACTCTTATAAATGCAAAAATTTTATTGGAGCTGGCTTATAGTTTCAGAGGTTTAGTCCATTATTATCATGGTAGTAAACATGGCAGCATGCAAGCATTCATGGTGCTGGAGGAACCCAGAGTTCTACATCTTGATCCACAGGAAGAAGGAGGAGGCTCTCAAGTGATTTCTTCTTATACTCCTATTTCATTTACTTCTCTAATTCAGTTGACGTGCAATCACTATTAATATACTAAGTATGTATGCATAACAGCATTTTAGAGACTTGGTTAATATATTTTAGAGATTTTTTTCTCTCATATAACTACATATAGCCAGTTTAAAATACTCTGCAGACACATGCTGGCTAGTATTCAGAAACACTAACTGCTGGAGTAGGGAACTTGCTGCTTTAAGGAAAGAGGGTGATATAAAACATCTGGCCACACGAGAGGAACATAAGTCAATCCCCAGTGGGAACAAATCTGTAGTACAAACATATGTTTCATTACTCGTGCTTAAAAACACCACCTCATGATCCATGCCTTTCCAGATTTCTTTTTAATCCAATCGTCACCATGGCAACAATGGGAACATTCTAATTTTTATGTGTTTTCTTATCCAAGGCTCAATGACCAAAGCAGACCACTTGACAGTAGATGACTGAAATTATAAGGACGAGTACACATCACAAAATTCATAGGACAATATGAATCAAATAATATGGTATTCTAAATGTCTAAATGACCAAAGCAATGATCCGGATATTTCAGGAATCTTATGTTTCAGACTAGACTGATTTTGCCATATCAAAGTGCCAGTATTCCTGGTATAGCCACTTGCTTTCGACCGTGATTAAAGGCAAGAAGATAATCAGACACAATCCTGTAGACATTTGCATATTTTTGCTTAGATTTTTTTTTATCTGCTGCAAACATAAAAGAGCTGTTTCATTAATAGTAATCTTAAAAACAGAAAATAAATGATCATTGCTTTCCTTCCTTTTGGCTAATGATGTAGCACAAAATTTACTTCAGTAAGACAGAATTTCATATACAAAATTAACAGGTAAAAGATGATATTTAATCCACAAATGAGGAAAAACTGATATTACTGCATATTTTAACAGGTAGTCCAGCTGGAAATTTAATTTTGAATATCAATTAGAAAAATGTGCATACTCCTATAATTTGTAAAACATGTTGACAAAAATTTAATTTTTCTCAAAGTCTAATGATAAAGTTTATAATTATCTGAGTCTTATAGAAGTATAGAAGTGAAGTTACAGATAGAGAAGTTCAATGAAAGCAAGACAAATAAGTGACATATTCAGATTAACAGCAGTGTTTTAACATTAAGCTAAATACCATGTTTTACAAAATGAAATATATGAGCTCAAAATAGTGGTTAAAAAACAGTAGATGAGACATTATTCATTTTCTTCATTGTTGTTTCTGAAGAATTGCAAGAGTTTTGTAGAATGAATACACGTTCAAAATCTTGAATATCTAAAACAAAATTTTAACAATTTGTGAAGAAAATAAAGGTAATTTTAATTCTTGGATTTAAGAAAGAAAAGAAAATTTTATGTAAAACATAAATGAGAGCAAACTCTAAGACTGGTAATTCTTAATTTTGCATTGAAATTAATTAAAGAGGCAAGCCAGAGACAAAAAGGAACTATTTGTAATGTATTGCAATTCTGAAATTATAGGGAAACGAAGATTGAATAATCGTATAGAAAGAATGAACAAAGCTACAGGAATGAAACAATGGTCAACCTCACTGGAAATACAAATTAAGTAACACTGGGAAATGCAGATTTAACTAATAATATATAATTTCACATGAGCTATTTTGGTACAGCCTGCACCCTTTAGAGGAGCATTGACCCAAGAACAATGGCTATGCCTGAAAACAGCCAGCTCAAGACAACCTTTAGGGAAGAGAGCCAAGAAAAATAAATACACATTTCATGCCAGTACTCCCCAGAGGTAGACTCCAATCAGAACTAGAATTTGAACCTGTTAATTCTGTCTGTCCTTGAGCCAAAAAGACAGCTCAGCAGGTGAAGGCATTGCTGCTGACTCTGACAGCCTGTATTCAGCCCCCAAGCTCCTCATGATGGAGCGGGAGAACAAACCCCAACAAGTTCTCTTCTCACTTCTCTTCTCACCTCCACACGTATGCCTTTGGCAGATGCATGCCTTGTGCGCACACGGGCACACGCACACGCACGAACACACACACACACACACACACACACACACACACACAGAATATAAATGTAATAAAAACCATGTTAAAAACTGTAGTCTCTATTGCAAGATGCCATCAGAAATAAGAGGGTAGAGAAACATGGAGAATTATCTTGAATAAGTTTAAAAGTTTTCACATAGAGGTTTTGATATATATGTGCATTCATATACACACATACATACACACACAAACAGACACACACATATACACACATATATTAAAAACAAATTAACTCTATCGGTATTTGTAGTCCTGATTCATGAATTTCTCATTCTAGTGCTGTAGTATGCACACAACTGTTGATCATTGAGAATATTTAGTTCTATTTCCTTTGGTTTTATGTTCTTAGAAGCTTATCAATGTAAGTTTCAATGCTATATCTATTTCAATATAAATATTACACAGTTTTATTGATTTTCCATCTTTGGAAACATTTTTCAAATATTTGAAATAACAATTGTTTAAATTTAATTGTTAAAACTTCTAGGCATTTGTGAATTATACATATGTTTGTGCTTATGATACTGTTGATAAAAGAATTTTTTTCACTTCTAGAAAAAAAAGGAAGGAAAAGAAAAATGTAAGATGTACCTACACAGGAAACTATTCAGATCTCTGACATAAGGGATGAGAATATCCTTTTATAATCTTATAAAAAAGAAACCCAGCTTTGAGTACTATGCACTGGATCCTTTTCGCCCGAAGAGCATAAGTTATCTTTCAGTTGGAGGCACACTTTACAAAACAAATCCTGTAAACTATATTGCAGAAGTAGAACATGTTTAGCAGTACAAATTTCAAATGATTTTTTCCCACTGCTTTTCCAAATAAGTCCTTTAGAGAGCAGCATCTTAAAAATGATTTCCTAGGAGCAGTGTAGAATAAACTTGTACATTTGTTCCTGCTGTGATACATGATTGCTCAAAGTTGTATATACACATATTTTTTTCCAGTTTGCTTTTGTTATCTGCCCAGTATCTAAAATCTAAGACTTCATTCTACTTTCTTAATACTCTCTTAATTATACCTGTGGCACTGAGAAGGGGATACACACCATCGGGCTCTTCTTTGTTTTTTAAAGAAAGTGAACTGAAAGTGTCTCTAGCTCTTTTCATTTGAATTAGAAATGTTTTTTTTTTTTTTTTTTTTTTTTTTACTCGATGAGCCAATTGGTGTTTGAATTAGTTCAAATAATCTAATCTGTGTAAGTACATAACTTCATTCTCCATGGCCCAATGATGTTCAGCAGCTCATGCTACAGAGTTTGAGATCCTTAGGTGTTCTGGATGTTGGGACTACACTGCTGGTTTATAAAGGTTCATGTCCCTGAATTTCACATGGTAACAACAGTCAAATAGAAAGCGATATAATAAAGCTCTTAAATTATATAGCGTGGATCTGCAGAAAAGAAAAGTTCTGTACAAATGGGGTAAATGTTTTGAGTTTTCTATCTACTTTCCCTTTTGTTTGTTGTCACTATCACTTGTGTATGTTTCATGTCTGCCATTGGTCCTATCAGAACTAATTGTCTGAAGTGTGTTTAAGTCATCAGAGAGAGAATATATCAGTGATATCCTGTGAATTATTGCTTGCTGATAAAATCTGTGCCATAAGCATTTGAAAGTAAATAGAATGAAATATGTCCTTAACTATCATAAATACATTGATATGTTTTGTTCTAGCATATCACAAGAGAACTTTTCCTGATGTAAGATCTATTTAATTTTAAATCTTGTGTATAGTATAGGGGGGCTCATGCACAAAGAAGTGCAGGTTCTCTGGAAGCCAGAAGGGGACATTGGATTCCCTGGAACTGAATTACAGATAGTTAGGAGTTGCCCAATATGTGTACTGGGAACTGAAATTATGTCATTTATAAGAGCAGGATTCAACCTTAGATACCTAGATTTTTTTACCTAGATACTTAAAATATTTTACTATATCATGCTATTCATTGTACTAGGCTGAAATCTAATGTACAGAATAAGTTCTTCATAACCAAAGTTCATGAAACTTTTATTGTTAATTCAAAAATGTGTTCTTGAGTTATAATGCCTAAATTTATTCTTTTCCATTACTTTTGTGTTTATTACAAAGCTTCCTATTTGTAGTTGAATTTCTTTATCTCCAGTATTAGTTACTTTGTCTAAATTATTATTTTTTATTATTTTAAAAACATCTATTTCTATTAAGATTTTATTTTTATTATAGTCTATATTTTGTTTTTTCTAATATTTCCAATTGAGTTGCCATTTATTCCTCATTTCTCCATTCTGTCACCTCATTTTTGAGAATGTTGCTCTTAACATGATACCATTTCCAAATATCTTTTACTTCATTTTTAAATTCTAGAGATTAATTTTAATCTATTTCCATGGATATCACTATCTGGTATATTTTAGAAGTCCCTGGGACAACTGTATGAGTTCTTATTCTTTTCCTTGTAGTACTTGCATGTAGGTATTGGTGTAGATAATTTTATGTCAATTTTATTAACAATGAGTTTTTCTGGATTTTAGGAGTTGTAATTCAGAGTATATTACCAACTGAACATAACCTGCCTCCCTCTGTTGTTCTCACATAGTAATAGGCAATAGTGATTTGACCTCTGAACTCTCCTAGTTCTCTTTCTATTTTAAATTTTATCTTGATCTTTTCTCTTTGTATCCATCGTTTCTAACCCTTTTGTTTATTATTAAGTTCTTGTCAATATTTCACTGGACTTTGAAGAAAGCTCTGCTCAGTGCCAAAAGAGGTTAGTCTCAAATTATTTCATACTTTACCACAAATCTGTCATACTTATTCAGTCTTGAAATGCTCACTTGTTCTATTTTGTTCATCATAAATCTTCAGTGATGTTTTTTATTGTTCTTCCTATGGCAGTATGAAGTTTCTCAAGACTATTTTCCACAACTGCCCATCTTTCTGAATATCAACTGGTATTTTAAGTTAAAATACATCTCCGGGAAAGTTTGAGGCTATTATCTCATTATTTTCATGAGGTCCTGAAGTTCATATATTGCCCTTCGAATTCTCAGAATAGAAAATTATCCAAAAGTAAACTAGAAAATAGCAAGATTTCTTGGTCAGAGGATCACATTCAGAGAATTCTTGCTAAATTCTTGCCAAGATGTAGATTGTCTACAGGCTGTTTCAGACCAGAGAGAACAATACCATGTAGGCTCATTTGATTGGCAGCCTCAGTATTCATCCTTCCATTGTACACCCAGAACCAGGATGTTAAACAATTAAGCTAGTATTTTAGTGTACATATTCATAGAATACATCATAAAAATTTGACATTGTAAAATAGTTAAACCAGAATACCAGGATTTCTGTATTTTTATAAATTTTAAATTTCTTTACTATGTAGCAATTGTACAGCATTAATGGTGAATAACCAGCTTCTATCTTTCAATAGAGAAACATGATTATGATTTTACAATTACTTTCCTTAAGCAGGAAAAAAAAAGCAACCTGACTAACACAGAACAGTTAAAGACACTGAGATTTCATTTTCGAGTTCATAATCCTATGAAAGATGAGAAGCTTTTAATATTATTAATACAGCACTTGAAGGTGATCAGTGAGTCATCGCCTTCTGAGACTCCCACAATTTTTTTCTCACAGTCTTAATATTTTAGACCAATAAATCCCAGTGATTGACTTATGTGATATATAGACAATCTTAGTAATGAGTCATTGTCTTACATCCTGAATGACTAAAAAATACCACAAAACAACAGTTGCCTGAATCTCCAAATCTAGGAAGATTGAGAGACATTCTCAAAATAGATGTGATCCGTATTATGGCATCTAATTAAATATATTTCTACTAGGAGGTAAAAAATGTCATTAAATTGGCTCTGGTGTTCTTCTAATTAGTCATTCAACTCACTTGCCAAAGCAAAGCAAAAAGTCTAAGCATTAGTAAGATAACTATTAATACACTTTCCAGCTTCCAAAGATTTCTCTTTCTCTAGGGCTCATAGTCAATTTTACTGAGAAGCAGATCATAGAATCCATCCCTTTCTTCTGTTCTGAAAAGTTGGGCATCGGTTCTGTTCTGTCACAGTCCTGATCTGTCACAAGTCTAGCTTACCAGTATTTTCTTGGAAAGTTATAGAGGCCATTTCTTTAGGAGGAACTTGGTTCAACATTTCAACCTCTTCACAAATGAGGGGAAACATGTCACACTCGGACCTTTCTTGTGTGGTATGTTATTACATGTGTTCTGAGGAATAATTTGGAAACAAGTGCTAAAATGATTATAAAAGGCATATGCTTTTAAAGTCAATGAATCTACTCACTTCGAGGGGTCCATGTATTCTAAAGATATGAAGCTGTGCTCAAAATTCTATATGAGAAAGACATTTTTATCGCATTTTTAACATGGAGGGGAAGACCAGAAACAACTGTTCCCCATCACCAGTAGAAGAATACCAACTTTAAAGAAGATGAGAATCTAAGTAGATAAGTCCTCTATTTAGAATCCCAGGAAGGTATGCAATACCATTGTAGGAGTAGAGAAAAGTTGCTATACTTCATTTTTTCAAAATCAAGTTATAAAATTAGATATGAGTACAAATCTAAATTGCTTGAGCACATTCGCTTGATGTATATGACGTGTGTGTGTGTGTGTGTGTGTGTGTGTGTGTTGCATATGCATGTATATGTATAGTGAGATAAAGGCAGAGTCAGAGAAAATAAAATTTAAATACTTATATCAGGCTATGAGAATGATTATGTTCTTTTTTAAATTTTATTAGATATTTTCTTTATTTACATTTCAAATGTTATCCCCTTTCCTAATATCCCTCTGAAAAATATTCTCCCCTTATCCCCTTCCCCCTCCCCCCACTCACCAACCCACTTACCCCCCCCCCCTTCCTGGCCCTGGCATTCCCCTTATTGGATTGAACACAGGGTCCCCGATGAAGGAGCTAGAGAAAGGACCCACGGAGTTGAAAGGGTTTGCAGACCCATAGGAAGAACAACAATATGAACTAACCAGTATCCCCAGAACTCCCAGGCACTAAACCACCAACCAAAGAGTACACAGGGTGGGACTCGTGGCTCCAGCTACATATGTAGCAGAGGAAGGCCTAGTCAATGGGAGGAAAGGCCCTTGGTCCTGGGAACTATTATATTCTTATATATTTAATTCTCTTTTAAGGTTCTTGAAGTACTCATAACTGTTTCATTTAAAAAATATAAAATTTAATTATTTAGATCTCTATCTCAAAGGAACACAAAAATATATGTAAGTATGCTAGAACAGTGGTTCTCAACCTGTGAGTCAAGATGCCTTTGGGGGTCAAAGGCATCTTTGCAGGAGTTACATATCAGATATTACATTATGATTTATAACAGTAGCAAAATTACAGTTATGAAAAAGAAATGAAATAATTTTAGTAGTTGAATGTTACCACATGATTGCAAATGGTTGCAGCTTTAGGAAGGTTAAGAACTACCATGTTAGGTAGGTAGAAAATTGTCTATTGTCTGTTATTATTGTTACCTTTTTTTTCCCTCATTTACATCATGGTATTCTTTGTAGTACGTTGTCTGACAGACCTTTGGTGAACTAATCACATCAGTCATCTATCATATCTGGCCACTGAGATATCATATCCTTGCTGCTTGGCTGATGGTTGAACTAAGTGTTTCTTCAATTCTTGAATTTAGTCATTCTGCCATTCTTTGCCAAGAGATGGGTGAGGTACATTTTTGTTCGTTTTTTTTTTTTGTGTGTATTTTAAAATTATTTTTACTAAAATATAATATTTATGCTCCAGTTATTATTCCCCCCTGTTGTGTCCTCCAACCATTCCTCATCCAATTCCTCCCCCCCCACCCCATCTCCAAGAGAATGTCCACATATCCATGACCCCCTCACACCCCTCTAGACCTACCAATTCCCTGGGGCCTCAAGTCTCCCAAGGGTTAGGTGCATCTTCTCTTACTGAGGCCAGATCAGGCAGTCCTCTGCTGTATATGTTCCGGGGGGGGGCTATATGTTCAATAACATATAGCTAATTATTTTATTTTCTTTTATAGAATTTTTCTCCAATAGTATCTTATAGTTACAACTTTACTTCCCTTTATTTCTCCTTCTTACCCATCTCTACTCTCATCCATATCCACCCCATTTCATCTCTCATCAGAAAACAAACAGGCTTTTAAGGGCATATAATATAATATAATATAATGAATATGATATAGTGTAAACAAAATGAACACATCAGAATAGGACAAAACAAACAAAGGAAAAGAACCAGTAAAATACACAAGAAACAAATATAGATGCAGGAAAACATTATTCACGCACTCAGAAATTACATAAAAGCATGAAACTGTAAACCATAATATGTGCACAAAGGATTTATAGAGTAAAAAAGAGAAAAAAATAAAATTAAATGTAATATAAAATAAAAAATAAACAAAAAGATACTCTTAAAATAGGGAGCCCTCACTCTTCATTGCTCCAGTCTAGAACAAAAATCTTGATTATCTCCAGATCTTTTCTTCTCTCTCTTTTTCCTCAAACAACCATCTCCACAGGCACTTACAAAATTCACAAAAGAGACTGTGAACCTCTAAGGATTGAGCTACTATATCCAGCAAAACTCTTAATTACCATAGATAGAGAAACCAAAGTATTTTGTCAAAGTATGACAAAACCAAATTCACACAATATCTTTCCACGAATCCGACCCTTCAAAGAATAGTAAAAGGAAAACTCCAACACAAGGTTGGAAACTACACCCTAGAAAACGCAAGAAAGTAATCCTTCAACAAAACTAAAAGAAGACAGAAACAAGAACAGAATCCCAACTTTAACAACAAAAATGACAAGAAGCAACAATTACTTTTCTTTGATCTCTGTTAATGTCAAAAGACTCAATTCCCTAATAAAAAGACATAGACTAACAGAATGGCTACACAAACAGGACCCAACAAATTGGAAAGGAAGAAGTCAAAATATCACTATTTGCAGATGATATGATAGTGTATATAAGTGACCCTAAAAATTCCATTTTGATTCTATAATTTAAATGAAGTCCTCATAAAAGAATCAGACTTTTGACTCTCAGTTTCCATGATTCAGTTTTGCCTCAGGGTTTATAATCAACTTTGTTGATTTTGGACTATAAATTACTTTTGAAAAGGGCTTCATGAGCACAATACATTTTTATATCAAGTCCCAGAGAGGAAGGCTGTGTCTGTACCAACTATGAGTAGATAAAAGAATGTCACATCAATCATAGTCAACAAAAAGAACTTTCTCCATGAAGTTGTAATTATTTTGTTATTATCATTCAGAATGGGAATTAGTAACACAATGTTTTTGCATCTTCACTTAAAATTCTCTCTCTAACACAAGTCCCAAGAGACATATTTTGTCACATGTCACTAAAGACTATGAGTCAAACAACTACAAACTTCTCTTTAGAAACACACTGAGAATCAATAACATCTGTTGAAGAAGATGTGATGGATAGGAAATGCTAGCAAATGTCTTAGCTGTGAATGATAATTGCAATACTCTTTAAGAAGCAATTAGGGAATCCAGCCAACGGCACTGCCTGTATTCCTGGAGACCTGCTAACAACAGAGACATCCAGCTCTGCCTACATTTCAGGAAGGCTGTCAGGACCAGGGACAACCTGCAAACATCTAGGACAGCCAAATAGGATTCCACCCTAGGTCTCTTTCCCAACAGGTCCCCTTAGGCACATCCAGTATCAGTGAATCGCACTTATCCCCTGCACACCATTTCCAACCTACAAAGCTGCCTAAATTCCCAGAGGCCTGCTGGCACAAGAAACTAGCAGTCAAAACCCCTGCCCCTAATCCTCTGGTTGCCAAGTCCCTTAAAGCACAGTCAACAGCAGTAAATTTTATTCCCCGCCCCCCAACACACACACTGTATGCTTCAGTTTCTGGCTCACAAGTCTGCTTAGATACCCAGTGGCCTTCCAGAAACAGAGACAACCAGATGGCTAAAGGCAAGCCAAGCTTAAGAACACAATCGACAAGATCCTGGGCAATAGAGAACTACCAGAGCCCAGCTATCCTGTTCCACAAGCCCTGAATATCCTAAAAGAGCGGAAACACAAGAATATAACCTTAAATAAAATCCCAGCATTGATGGACTCACTTCCCCAGTAAAACAGCACAGCGTAACACAATGGATGAGAAAACAGGATCCGATCCATCATTTTGTCAAATACAAGAAACACATATCTGCAACAAAGATAAATATTACCTCAGAATAAAGGGCTGAAAAAGGGTTTGCCAAGCAAACAAACCCAAGAAGCAAGTTGGAGTAGACATTCTAATATCTAAAAAAAAAAAAAAAAAAACACTTTTCGGCAAAATTAATCAAAAGAGATGACAAAGGACACATTATACTAATCAAAGGGAAAAATCTAACACCATGATGTCTCAGTTCTTAATATGCATGTCCCAAATGCAATGGCACCCATATTCATTAAAGAAACATTACTAAATCTTAAATCATATATTGAACCTCACATATTAATAGTGGGAAACTTCAAAACCCACTCTCATCGATAGACAAATCATCAATATAGAAACTAAGCAGAGAAATGATACATTTAACAGAAGTTATGAATCAAGTGGGTATCTACAGAACATTTCACCCAAACACAAAACAATATACCTTCTTCTCAGTACCTCATAAAACCATCTCCAAAGTTGACCATATACTCAGTCATAGAGCAAGAAATACAAGATATATGAAAATCAAAATAACTCGTTGTGTTTGATTACATAGCTGTAATCTCATTTGGTAGAAACCTTTTTAATTGTTACTAAGCTGAAGTCATAATTTCGTATTTTGTTACAAAATCAAGGTTTTCATTGGTATAAATTTCTTCTATTGATACTAAAAATTTAAAAGTGCAGGGCTTAGACCCAGTCCTTTTATTACTGTTTTTATAAACTGACCTGAGATGATTAAGCCTGTGAGTTAAGGGCCAAATAGCAAATTCATGGCTCTGAGTTTATTGCCAGGGTGTTTTCAGATATTTTATTTAGAAAGAACTGAGAGTAGTTAACGGAGAACAGTCCAGATTACTTTACATAGATAGTTTGTTTTCAATAACATCAGAAATCCACAGAATGTGACATTTAATGTTCTTTATTCACTTGTTGAAAATAATCTGCTCCTGGCAGCTTTCCCTTTCTTGGATTCAAAGAAGAAATTGAGCATCTAAAGAGTTGCTCCAGGTGTGGCAAGACAGCCACTAGGCCAGAATTGCTTCATTTCATCTACAGACATATTACTGTCCAAAAATAGGACACAATTTACAGGTTAGGACAGCTTAGTTCTGCCAAGACAGAATAGGCTAGTCCTTAATTTCCTGTTTCTCTAAGGTCTGTCAGATGATCCTGGGCCAGAAGGCTGAAGATTGATGCTCCATCGTTTTGAAGTAGGGGTCAGTCCAGGTGATCAGAAGTCTCTATAAACTGGCTAAGTTTTGGAAGCTATATTTTGTGCTTCTCATATTTTCAGGTAATATTAGTTTTTCTTGGATTTCTGACTGGGTTGAAAAACTACATAGTCTCCTAGCAGGTTATTTACTTTGAGAGAACAGATTTGAGAGGATGGTTTTTGATGGCATACAGTCTAAAGCCAGGACATAAGTCAAGTGTAAAATTGTAAGTCTTCTAAGTTATGATAGATGACAGAGGTCCTATTTAATATTAATTGTACTTCATGAATTACAAAATGGTTGTAATAGTTGTGCTCAATTTATATTTTGAGAGAAAGTTTTTTTTTTTTTTTTTTTTTTAATTAAACAGAAAGGGTGATATGTTACAGCATTTTCCCTGTCAATTACATTAGGGCAGCAGGAGGCCTGTGATTGGACAGAGAAAAGGGAGGCATAGTTAAGAGTTACAGAGACAGAGAACATCTCAGAGGGAAAAAATGGATGCGGATGTGAACAAGAATGGTTTTAACCAGCCACAGGTAGTTAAGATATAATAAGGTTAGAATAATTGGGATAAAGCTTCTATCATTATCAATTAGTTCAGAAATTATTGTATTAGCATCTTGTAAATTATGATTTTATTGACACATAAATGATATAGGTTAATTGTAAGCTCTAAGAGTTTTGATTCTACTGGATGAGTGTTGTGGTGGCTGACCATGAGGTGGACGGTCGATAAGTGAGGCTGGCGTGGTAGCCAAACTAACTAAAAGGCAGAGAATATCCAAATTAACAAAATCAGAAATGAAAAAGGAGACATAACAACAGATAGTGAGAATTAAAAAAATCATTAAGTCTTACTTCAAAAGACTATACTGCATAAAATTAGAAAAATTAAATGAAATGGATGATTTTTTGATAGATGCCACTTACCAAAGTGAAATCAAGATCAGGTAAACAATTTAAATGACTATAATTCCAAGGAAATAAGATCAGTTCTTAAATGTCTTCCAACCAGAAAAAAAGCTTAGGGTCAGGTAGCTTTAGCACAGAATTCTACCAGATATTCAAAGAAGAGCTAGTAAAATACTCCGTAAAATATTTCACAAAATAAAAACAGAAGGAACATTGCCAAACTTATGTGAGACCACATTCACCATGACACCTAAACCACACAAAGACTCAACAAAGAAAATGTTTCAGACATTTGCTTTATGAACATTATGCAAAAAAATCTCAATAAAATACTTACAAAGCAATCCAAGAACACATCAGAAACTTTATCCACCTTGATTGTGTAAGCTTCATCCAAGGGAAGCAGGGGATGGTTCAACATATAAAAATCCATTGATATAATCCATCATATATACAGACTGAAAGAAATAATAAAACATGATCATCTCATTAGATGCTGAAGAAGCCTTTGAAAATATCCAATACCCCTTCATGATAAAGTTCTTGGAAAGATCAGGGATAAAAGCCCATACCTAAACACAATAAAGTCAATATAGAGCACTTCATAGGCCAATATAAAATTCAATGGAGAGAAACCTAAAGAAATTCTGCTAAAATCAGAGATAAAACAAAGTTGACCACTCCCTCCACATCTATTCAATGCAGTTTTAGCTAAAGCAATAAGACAACTAAAGAAGGATCAAACAGATAAAAATTGGAAAAGAAGATGTCAAAGTATTGCTTTTCACAGATAATACAATAGTATACACTGTAGAAATGTGGCCCCAGAAATCTACCATAGAATTCTGACAGCTGATAAACATCTTTAGCAAAGTAGCTGAATACAAAATTAACTAAAAAGAAAAAATCAATATCCCTCCTCAGTACAAAGGATAAACAGGCTGAGAAAGAAATTGGGGAAACAACATCCTTGACAACAATCACAAGTAATATAAAATGCTTTGTTCTAACTCTAACAAAGCAAGTTAAAGACATATATGACAGTAACTTCAAGTCTTTGAATAAGCAAATTGAAGAAGACACCAGAAGATGAAAGGTCTCCCATGCTTATGGTGCATTAGAATTAACATAGTAAAAATAACCATCTTACCAAATGCAATTTACAGATTCAATGCGATTCTCATCAAAATTCTAACACAATTCTTTAC